>NC_059302.1:25862418-25884918 GCF_017591435.1 Portunus trituberculatus | reverse complement strand
AGTGGAAGCTAGCAAATGTCACGCCCATTTTCAAGAAAGGAAATAAATCACTCCCAGCTAATTACAGACCAATCAGCCTTACTTCAGTAGTGTGCAAGCTGATGGAAACGATAATCAGAGATAAGATTGTCAAATTTTTAGAAGAAAATAAGATCATGAAGGATTCACAACATGGTTTCAGAAACAAACCTACTAGACTTCTTTTATGAAGTTTTTAACTCGTATGACGAGACAAAAGCAGTGGATGTTATTTATCTTGATTTCCAGAAAGCTTTCGACACTGTCCCTCACAAGAGGCTAATCAGCAAAGTAAAAGCTCACGGCATAGCTGGAAATACCCTGAAATGGCTGGAAGACTGGCTCTCTGACAGAAAGCAACGAGTTGTTATAAATGGAAAAGAATCAGAGTGGCACAATGTGAAAAGTGGTGTTCCTCAAGGCTCTGTATTAGGACCAGTTCTTTTCATTGTTTATATTAATGATATTGATGAAGGAATCACTTGTAAAATAAGCAAATTCGCGGACGACACCAAAATAATGAGCAAAGTTACATCAACGTCACAATGGCAAGAACTACAGTGTGACTTAAATAAACTGACACGCTGGGCAGAAAAATGGCAAATGAAATTCAATATAGAAAAGTGTAAAGTCTTACACATTGGAAGTAACAATGTACAAGCAAAATACGTAATGAGTAATGTACCTCTGGAAAGTGCTGAGAATGAAAAAGATCTTGGTGTTGTGGTGTCTAAAGATCTCAAGCCGAGCAAACACTGCACAGAAGCAGTAAAGAATGCAAATAAATTAGTTGGGTTCATTGGAAGAACCTTTGAATTTAAATCAGAAAAAGTTATCCTTACTTTATATAACTCATTGGTGCGTCCTCAGCTTGAATACTGTGTGCAGTTCTGGTCACCATATTACAGAAAAGACATTGAAAAACTGGAAAGGATCCAGCGTAGAGTGACCAAGATGATTCCGAGATTGAGAAACAAGCCGTATGAGGAACGACTGGAAGCATTAAATTTATTCAGCTTAACAAAGCGCAGGATAAGAGGAGACCTAATCGAAGTTTTCAAAATTTTTCAGGGATACAACAACCTTGATGTCAATAAATATTTTACTATTGATCATTCCACCATAACAAGGAATAATGGATTTAAAATTACACCAAAACGCTTTAAAACCCACGAGGCAAAGCACTTTTCTTTAATAGAATAGTTAACATTTGGAATAAGCTTCCTTCAGAAATAGTAAACAGTACTTCCATTGCATCATTCAAAAACAAAATTGATAAATATTTAAAGAATAACCCCAACAAGCTCTCTTCTTGTCTGAATAATTAAACATGATACTATATTAACTTTCTTATAGATAGATATGTAGAGTTCACCGTAGGGTGAATAATAGAATCTCCTTTCATCCTTTCCTGTGAAAATTCCATGTCAGTTTTTCCATACTGCATGGTACTTTTCAAGCTATTTTCCATGCCAGCGAAAGCTGGAGGGAGTGGTGGGTGGGAGGAGCCTTCTCCTGTACTGTCCTGTCTCTCTTATCTGTAGCCAGTTAGAAGTAGTTACCAAACAGCCTCGAAAGGACCAACAGGTCTGTTGCTGTTTAGCTTTCCTTTGTATTCCTTTGTATTCCTCCTCCTCCTCCTCCTCCTCCTCTCTCTCTCTCCTCTCTCTCTCTCTCTCTCTCTCTCTCTCTCTCTCTCTCTCAAGCTGTTCAAAATCGCCAAATAGTAACAAGAATAAAAATGAAAAACGCGTCATGACACTGAAGGAATTAAGGTTAAAACTCCCAATAGCAGTACCAGAAATTCCCCCAACCCTTAATTCCTGGCGTCCGGTGAGTGGCTCGTTGTGAAATAGCAGAGCGCGTCAATCTCTCTGTCTCGTGAAGGGCTCAAAAAGTTTAGTATCATTCGTCGTTGTCTTAAGTGGCGTGTCAGTCTTTGCGTGACTGATGTTTGAGATGTTCCTCGTTTGATTTGTTTCTTATAGTAGGAATTGTTTTTTTTCTTCTGGTTTGCACGCACGCAACCACTCACGTATACACATATTCTCTCTCTCTCTCTCTCTCTCTCTCTCTCTCTCTCTCTCTTAGTAGAATGGACATTGTACGTTGTAATTAAGGTGTTACATTTTTTACTACTATTTATAATCTCTATAGATATCCAGCTGTATTTTTTTTATTAAGGGTTTGTCGTGTGTGTGTGTGTGTGTGTGTGTGTGTGTGTGTGTGTGTGTGTGTGTGTGTGTGTGTGTGTGTGTGTGTGTGTGTGTGTGTGTGTGTGTGTGTGTTATATCTGAAGCAAATTGTTTTTTCTTTTATTCCTCTATCTGTTCTCTCTGCTTATTTTTTTTCTGTTTGTTTATGTGTGTGTGTGTGTGTGTGTGTGTGTGTGTGTGTGTGTGTGTGTGTGTGTGTGTGTGTGTGTGTGTGTGTGTGTGTGTGTGTGTGAAAGAGAGAGAGAGAGCTCGTCCGCGTAAGTGAAACGGAAATTCAGTTTGTAGTATGTATAAATAATATCGTCTTGTTATGTAATGAAAGCGGATGGTAATTTACCTTTCACATACAACAGAACGCCGCCACCACCGCCAGCACCGCCATTGTCGCTGCTGCCGTCAGCACTATTTTCTCTGTCACGGATGGAGAGCAGGGACGAGAATAACCAGACTATTGAAATTCTACCATAAAGTCTCCCAATCGCTCTAGTTTCTGCGATTGTGTGATGCTGTGTGATGCTCGTCTTTCGTTGCGGGAATATGTGTGTCTATGTATCTCGTGTGTCGATGTGGGAGTATCCAGCCTGAGTGTGGGTTTAGCTTGTGTTCTGGATTCCTTCATTCCTTCGCTGCTTTCTGGTGACCGTTGCTTTACTACGCTTCACTCAATGTTGCTTTTTGTTTTCTAGGGTGGGAGTTGTTTGTTGTTAGTTCTTGTTGTGTTGAATAGGTACTGTCGGGTTTTTATTGTTGTTTTTGTTGTTTTATCCACTTTTTCTCTCTTGTTTTTCTTTGTTTTTTCTTCTTTTTTTCTTCTTCCTCTTGTTATTATTATTCTTGTTCTTGTTCTTGTTCTTGTTGTTCTTCGTCTTGTTCTTCTTATTCTTGTTCTTCTTCGTATCATTATTATTATTATTATTTTTATTATTTTCACTACTACTACTACTACTACTACTACTACTACTACTACTACTACTACTATCATTAATATTTTTATCGTTATTATTATTCCTCATTCTTTTTCTTGTTAACTATTTTCTTCTTGATCTTGTTTATCATCATCATCTTGTTTTTCTCTTGTTTTCTTCTTGTCTTTTCTTCTTGTCCCTGTTGTAGGTCCCATGTTGTAGGTCTTTCTGGTGATGTTTTTATTTTTAGTCGTCAACAGCATATATGTAGCAGTGAGACAGTGATAAGATAAGCTCCCGTCCCTTCCTCCTCCCCCCGCACCAAGACTTGAGTATTTCCAAACAACACAGAAATAGATCGAGGCTTCATTCATGTTCTCCCGTTCTGGTATTGAGAGACGCTGAATCTGTGTTGAATTGTCGGTAAATTCACGAAAAAAATGAGAGGAAACCTTGGAATAAATAGAAGAAATGACAAGTAAGTGAAATAGAAAAGAGTCTTAGTGAGGTACGAAAGGAGTGCTTAAAAAGGATAAAGGAATACAGAGGAGGGACAAATATTGGTAAGTAAATTAATCCTAAGAAGGAGGAGGAGGAGGAGGAGGAGGAGGAGGAGGAGGAGGAGGAGGAGGAGGAGGAGGAGGAGGAGGAGGAGGAGGAGGAGGAGGAGGATTATTGGGAGGTAGACTGGCGCAATAAAATCATATATTGCCCGTTTAATTTTCTCATTTCTCCCTTTCTCTTTCTCATTCTCTGCCTTCACCTCGTCTTTCACTTTCCCTTCGTCCTCCATATCATCACCTTTTCCACCACTTCCTCTTTCTTTGTCCTCTTTTTCTCTCTCTCTCTCTCTCTCTCTCTCTCTCTCTCTCTCTCTCTCTCTCTCTCTCTCTCTCTCTCTCTCTCTCTCTCTCTCTCTCTCTCTCTCTCTCCTCTCCTCAGTATACCCAGTCCTTTTTGAGAGAGAGAGAGAGAAAGAAGAGAAAGAAAATATTGAAATTTAATCTTTTCTTAAGGATATCTAATCTTCTGCACGTCTGATTGGATGACCCTTTGGATACCTCCTCCTCCCCCTCGTCCCCCCTTCCCTTTGCTCTTCCCCTTCCTCTCTTCCCCTCTTCTTCTTCCTCTTCCCCTATCCCTTCTTCCTCCCTCATCTCCCTTTTTTCCATTATTTATCTCACTCTCCGTTTTTTTTTCTGTTTTGGGCTGTTTCCTTTTTCTTCTCCCCTTCTTCTTTCTTCCCTCTTCCTTTTCCTTTCCTTTTCTTTCCTCTATCTCTTTTAACCCTCATTTATCGTAATATTATCTTTTTTTTCCTTTCTCTCTTCTTCCCTCACTTATTTTACCCATTGCCTGCTTTCTCCCCTTCATCTTTTTCCCCTTTTCCTTTTCTTTTCCTTCCTCTGCCTTTATTTTTCTTTCATCCATCTCTTGTCTTTCTTTTCTATGTCCAATTTTTTTCGTATCGCTTCTTCTTTTTCCCCATTTCATATCCCTTTTTATCACTTCTTCTTAACCCTCTTGCATTCTTCATCTTCTTCTTCTTCTTCTTCTTCTTCTTCTTCTTCTTCTTCGTCTTCGTCTTCTTCTTCTTCTTCTTCTTCTTCTTTCTTCGTCTTCGTCTTTCTTCTTTCTTCCTCTTCTTCTTCTTCTTCTTCTTCTTCTTCTCCTCCTCCTCGTTTCCTAATATTTTCATTTTTATTCTCTCTCTCCTTCCTTTCATCTGTCTTCTTTTAATTGTCTTTGGTCTATCCTTGCTTGGTTTCCTTTCATTTCTCCTCCTCCTCCTCCTCCTCCTCCTCCTCCTCCTCCTCCTCCTCCTCCTCCTCCTCCTCCTCCTCCTCCTCCTCCTCCTCCTCCTCCTCCTCCTCCTCCTTTCTCTGACGCTTCACCCTTCACTGTTTCCCGTAATTCCTCAATATTAATTTCTCTGGAGAGAGAGAGAGAGAGAGAGAGAGAGAGAGAGAGAGAGAGAGAGAGAGAGAGAGAGAGAGAGAGAGAGTAAAAGTGGGTTACGAGTTTATTAGTATCAGTATTTCTCTTCCTTCAGATTATCCTCTTCTTCTTTTCTTCTTTTCATTTTTATTTTTTCTTTCGTCTTCTTCATCGTCCTTGAATTTTTCTTATCTTTTCATCTTTGTGCATGCGTAAAAGCCAAAATTGAGAGAGAGAGAGAGAGAGAGAGAGAGAGAGAGAGAGAGAGAGTGATATCTTGTGATCTTGAAGGTAGAAATGCAAGGCTGAAACGCAAGGGTGTATTTAAAAAGAGGGGAAAGGGTGGAGGCGTGTGGTGTGAGGGGAGAGGTGGATGAGGGCCTTGTGTGCTGATGTGGAAGGGGTATCTTGACATGGCTAGAGGGGATATGTGGAAGAACTGAAGGATGGCAGAGAAAAAAATCATTGTGGGTATGTGGAGTTTGAAGCAGAAGGTGTGAGAGTGAGTGGAGAGATGGATGACCGAGTATAGCGTGTGGGTGTGGAATATGTGGAGGTGGAGTGTTGAGGGCAGTTTGGAAGAAGAAAAAATTAGGGTTTTGAGAGTGAGAGTGATGGAGGGTGTGTGTGTGGAGGCGTGGAAGGGTGAAGGGTGTGTGCATGTGGAGGAGTGGAGGTGTGTGGAGAGGTGGAGGAGGTGGAGGTGAGTGTGGAGGGTGTGGCCTCAGCTTTAAGACCAAGCTGTACTATGGCAGGAACAGGTAGGCTGGCTGGCTGGCTGGCTGGGCGGGGCAGGTGTGTGTGTGTGTGTGTGTGTGTGTGTGTGTGTGTGTGGTAGTGTGGCAGTGTGCATTTTTGTACCTATTGATTACTGTATGTGCGTGTGAGTGCGTATGTGTATGTGTATGTACGTGTTCACAATTCACAACGGATTACCTCTTTATGATGACACTAATTTGACGGATTTATCTATTTGTGCATTAGTTTCGTATTTCAATCATTATTTTAACAGTACCTCACTGTTTTTGGGGAGGAATGTTGGGATGAGGGACGGGGACAGGAGAAGAGGGGAGGGGCAGGTTCCATTCCACCGCAGAGTGCACGAAGGGGCCTGTGCTCCAGTGTTCCTGTGTTCCTCTCCCCCCTGTGCTGTGTGCGAGAGGGTGGGAGATGAGCGGGAGGAAGGGAGGGGCTACATCACGGAACCACGAAAGTACACAAGGGGATGTATGTATGCGTGTCGTCCTTTTCCGTGTTCGTTGCGGCAACTGTACTCTCAACTGAACACACACACACACACACACACACACACACACACACACACACACACACACACACACACACACACACACACACACACACACACACACACACACACACACACACACACGTGTATCCCTGTTTAACGCGTGATAGGTCGTTGTGCCACTGAAATGTACGCGATCTGTGCTTTTTCTTTCCTTTTTTTCCCTAACACTCACTCCACTTTTCTTTTTTTTCTCCTTTTTTCCTCCCTTTTTTTCCTCGTTTTTCTTGACTTGGCTATCTACGAGGCGGAAAATTTTCACATTGCGTTATTTTGCTTTCGTAACTCGTGACTGCTTGTGTTTTTTGTCCATTTTTTTTTCTTTTTTTAGTGAATGTAAGAACGGTAACGCGGTAGGAATTTCTCTCTCTCTCTCTCTCTCTCTCTCTCTCTCTCTCTCTCTCTCTCTCTCTGTCTCTGTCTCTGTCTCTCTTTCTCTCTGGACATATATATTCTTTGTTATATATATATTTTTTCTTTATTCAGATTGTTGTAAGCTTAACCCCTTCTGTACCAGGACGCGTTTCCATATTCATTCTGCTTACTATTTGGTGATTTTATGCAGCTTCAAAAACTCATGTGGGGGATTAAAATAGTGAAAACTGTGGCCATCAATCTTCTGACCTCCATAGACCCTTCCTAATGTCAATAGAATGATCTAATCGTACACAAATCTCAAGGTAAAAATGTGTCCCAGTACTGAAGAGGTTAATTTTGAGCAATAGAAAGTGTCAGGATCTCTCTCTCTCTCTCTCTCTCTCTCTCTCTCTCTCTCTCTCTCTCTCTCTCTCTCTCTCTCTCTCTCTCTCTCTCTCTCTCTCTCTCTCTCTGAAAAAAATATCCCCGCAGAAAGGCTACAAGTTGACCCGGAATTAGCAGCGCCAGGAACAATTTGAAAACTCCAGTTGTGTAGCGGTGACTCTCTCTCTCTCTCTCTCTCTCTCTCTCTCTCTCTCTCTCTCTCTCTCTCTCTCTCTCTCTCTCTCTCTCTCTCTCTCTCTCTCTCTCTCTCTCTCTCTCTCTCTCTCTCTCTCTCTCTCTCTCTCTCTCTCTCTCTCTCTCTCTCGTTCTCTTGACTTCTCCCCTTTCTCTTCTTTCTCCTGTCACTTCTCTTTAGTCTCCCCTCCAGGTTGTATGTTTGTCTTTTTTTTCTCTCATTTTTCTCTTTCTTGTCCTTATTTTCGTTTTTGTTTCTCTCACACTACCCTCCTTCGTTCTCTCTCTCTCTCTCTCTCTCTCTCTCTCTCTCTCTCTCTCTCTCTCTCTCTCTCTCTCTCTCTCTCTCTCTCTCTCTCTCTCTCTCTCTCTCTCTCTCTTCCATTGTATTTTATCTACTTTGTTTTTATTCCTTTTCTTCTTCCTTTTACTGTGTCTATTTTCATATTCCTCTTCTTCCCTCTCCCCCTCCTCCTCCTCCTCCTCCTCCTCCTCCTCTTCTCCTTTTTCTCTCATTGTATCTGTCATTCTTACATTCCTTGTTCTCCACATCCTCTTTTACTCTCTCCCATTTTTTCCCCCTTTCAATCTCCTCTCCCCACTCCAACCCTATCTACTGCTCTTACCTATCCATCATCCTTTCTCCCTCTCTCTGCCCCTCACCTCTCCCTGTGTTTTCCCTTTTTCCCCTTTCTACAATTTAAAAGGGTCAGAGTTTTCCCCTTTTTTGTAGCTTCCCACGTTTTAGAGCTGCTCAATGTTCCACCACTCAATTGTTGGTTGTTCTGGGTGTGTGTGTGTGTGTGTGTGTGTGTGTGTGTGTGTGTGTGTGTGTGTGTGTGTGTGTGTGTGGGTGTGTGTGTGTTGTGAGTTTATTTGGTAGTTTTCGTCTTCTGTTTTGTTATTATTGTTTTTCTTATTCTTGTTGTTGGTGTTGTTGTTGTTTTTGTTGTTGTTATTGTTGTTGTTGTTCATTCTCATGTTTTTTTTTCTCATTTCTTATTTGTTTTCGTATTATATTTCTTGTTCTTGTTGTTTTACTTGTTCTTTTTCTTCTTTCCTTGTGCCTTTCTTTTCTTCTAGTTTTCTTCTCTCTCTCTCTCTCTCTCTCTCTCTCTCTCTCTCTCTCTCTCTCTCTCTCTCTCTCTCTCTCTCTCTCTCTCTCTCTCTCTCTCTCTCTCTCTCTCTCTCTCTCTCTCTCTCTCTCTCTCTCTCTCTGCAGTGTTGTAGTCTAGTTAGTTTAACAATGTAATAGTTATTGTTATTTTTTAATGAATATGTTAATTTGTCTTTTTTTTATCTCGGTATAGAGAGTAACGATTTTAGTACGTGTGTGTGTGTGTGTGTGTGTGTGTGTGTGTGTGTGTGTGTGTGTGTGTGTGTGTGTGTGTGTGTGTGTGTGTGTGTGTTTGGGTGTTTTCGTTTTCCTTCACCCAAAGAAAAACAATACTTTGAAAAAAATGTCTTCCTTCTCCTTTTTCCTCCTCCTCCTCCTCCTCCTCCTCCTCCTCCTCCTCCTCCTCCTCCTCCAAATCTTCCCCCTTCTTCTATTTACCAACCATATTTTTCCCGTCCATTTTCTCTAATTTCATAAACCTCGCATTACCATCAAAGAAAACTGACACCAATCTTTCCCTTTCCTCGCTCCGTTTTCTTCCACTTTTTTTTTTTTATTTCCCACGGGCTCAATTATAGACAAGAGTTGTTTTCTCTTTTTCCTCTTGTTTTCCATCCGCCTCTTTTTTCTTCCCTTTTTTTTATAGTGTGGTTTCAGATTTTTATCCTCCATCGCTTCCTCCTCCTCCTCCTCCTCCTCCTCCTCCTCCTCCTCCTCCTCCTCCTCCTCCTCTTCCTCTTCCTCCTCATACAGGGTCTTTTCTTCTACCTCTTCATTACATAGTCATACAAAAGAGTGGCCAGAAGGAAAAGGAGGGAAGGAGGAAAGGAGGAGGAGGAGGAGGAGGAAGGAAGGAAGGAAGATGATGACGATGGTGAAAGTAGAGTAGGAAGGAGAGCAGGAGGGAGAAGTGATGAGAGGAGAGGAAGAGGCTGCAGGGAAGAGGGAAGAAGAGGAAGAGGGTGGAAAGTGGCTGCAGAGAGAGAGAGAGAGAGAGAGAGAGAGAGAGAGAGAATGAAATCATCACCCTTACTCTCCTTTTATTTTGTGATTTTGTTTTTGCTTATGAAATTCTTTAGATCCTCCTCCTCCTCCTCCTCCTCCTCCTCCTCCTCCTCCTCCTCCTCCTCCTCCTCCTCCTCCATTCTCTTTCCGTCTCACTGTCTTTGCATTGTTCGAAAATTAATGACATATGTCTGTCTCTCTGTCTTTCTCTTTTTTCTCTCTCTCTCTCTTTTCTCTCTTTCGTGCTTCCCTTCCATTTCTTTTTTCCTTTATCTATTTTTCTTCTTTCCGTTCCGTATGTTTTCAATTCCATTATTTGCCTGTGTATTTAATTTCCATTATTTTATTTCTTTCCCCTCCCTCTACATTCTTTTTCCTCTTTCTCTTTTTCTCTCTCCATTATTATTATTACCTTTTCTGTTATTACCTGTTTCTTTCTTGTGTTTCTTTTCTGCTTAGTTCCTGTTTTTATTTTGAGTGTTGATTCCATTATTTTTCATTATTTCTACTCCTTTTCCTTCTCCTTCTCCCTCCTTCTTCTCCTCCTCCTCCTCCTCCTCTTTCTTTTCTCTTCTTTTATGATTTGAGAAAGTTATTTTTGTTATTTCTTTCCTCATAGTCTGTTTTTTTCCCCTCCTTTTCCCAGAATCCTCACACTCCCCACCTGGCCAGTGTTGCCACAATAGCGTTAATTCCTTGTAGCTTAACGTTCACTGTTGCCAGATAAACTCTCTCTCCTTACCACGCACCCTTCCCTCTTTACCTCTCACTCCCCTCTCTCCCATGTGCCTGTATATACTCTCTCTCTCTCTCTCTCTCTCTCTCTCTCTCTCTCTCTCTCTCTCTCTCTCTCTCTCTCTCTCTCTCTCTCTCTCTCTCTCTCTCGCATCTGGCAAGAGTAAGTCCACCATTATTACACTCGGGTTTAACTTTACTTCCGAGTTGTGAGATGCTTTAAAAGTCGATTAGATGTGTGTGTGTGTGTGTGTGTGTGTGTGTGTGTGTGTGTGTGTGTGTGTGTGTGTGTGAATGAATGGGTGTTGGTCAGCTAAATCGCAGCTTCTGTTCTATTAAAAGGCTGTAATTTAAGGACGTAACCTCAAATTCTTAGCAGAGCCGTGGTGAAATGCGAGTGCTGAGTGGCTGTGATGGTGGTGGCCGTGGTGGTGGTGGTGGTGGTCACGGGGAAAATGGAGTGAAGTGAAGTGGAGTGTGTGGAAAGTGGTCTGATTTCCTGGTGTGATGGAAAGGTGGAATGACCGACGATGTTAAAGAGGTGCGCTGGATTCCACTGTTTTGTTTTGTTTTGGAGGTGCATCGAAGAGTTAGAAGTTTGACTCCGGTTTTGTTTCATTTTCTGTGTTTTACATTTTTTTCTCTTTCACGTCGTCAGTCGTGGAGATCGTATTTGGAAACGGTACTCCTTCACACCGCGACTATTTTCAAAGGTCACTGAGTCGATATATTGCATTTTCAATAGCATTTCTCCTGTTGGTGAACTAGAAATCTTGTTTAATTTGTACTTGAAATCGTGAAAATAACCTTAAACCGTCTCACTTCAACTAAAGCTCACCATAAAAAAAAAAACATGAGATAGATGGAAATATAGATACATACATACATACATAGAGAGAGAGAGAGAGAGAGAGAGAGAGAGAGAGAGAGAGAGAGAGAGCATAGACAGAGAAAGACAGAGAGAGAGATCAAGAAACAGAGATACCAAGACACAGATGACAGAAACAAGCAGACAAGATGAACTAAAAAAGGCTTGAAGAAAAGTAAGCAAGTCTTGATAATAAAACGCACCGCATGTAAAGTGAAGCAAAGCAGGTGAAATAAAGAGACCAATCCGGCGGCAGTCTGCGGGAGAGAACGAGGGAAGAAAGGGGAGGAGGGAAAAGAGGAAGGGAAAATGACCAGCGGGGAAAAAAAAGAAGAGATGAGGGATGATGATGAAGGAAGGACATAAAGAAGAGAAACGACAATGATAATGAAAGAAAATATGCCAAAGAAAATAATTGAATGGATACACGCAAGCGCACGCCGGTCTCAGAGAGAGAGAGAGAGAGAGAGAGAGAGAGAGAGAGAGAGAGAGAGAGAGAATAACACATGCAATTCGAAATTTTTACCAAACATATTAGCAATAACAGAGAAACTAATTAGCAATAACAGAGGAACTAAGACAACAAACAGACAGACAAACAGAGAAACACATAGGAACAGAAATAAGAACAGAAATATACAATGCACTGCGAGAGAGAGAGAGAGAGAGAGAGAGAGAGAGAGAGAGAGAGAGAGAGAGAGAGAGAGAGAGAGAGAGAGAGAGAAACCCAAAAACAGACGTAAGACTACACACACACACACACACACACACACGCACACGCACACGCACACACACGCGCACACACACACACACACACACTCAGTCAGCCAACCAAGTCAGCCAGCCAGCCACACCTTACCTTGTGCTTATCAACATGAAGAGGTCTCAGGTTTGGGTCATAGAGGAGTGTTGAAGGATCCAGGTTGATGGGACTCTGGCGGTGACCATTGGTGCATAGGGACCACTCCGGATTGATGAGCCCCCAGAACTGTGGCCCTGCAGGATAGAGGTAGAGAGAGAGAGGGAGAGGTGTGTTAGTGTGATAGTGGAGCGAATAGTGGCAGGATATGTTGAATTCAAGGAAGGCTGAGGATTGTAAAGGATGGATGAAGGATAAATGAGAGTCAAGGAAGGATGGTAAAGGAGGTAGATAGGGGAGAGAGAGAGAGAGAGAGAGAGAGAGAGAGAGAGAGAGAGAGAGAGAGAGAGAGAGAGAGAGAGAGAGAGAGAAAAGAGGAAGACAACGACCTATAAACAGTGAAAAAGAAATAAACGAAAAACTACAATGAAAGAAAGAAAAAGCAAGACAAGTCACCAGTATTGGAGACAGGCAAGACAAGTAAGATGAGGCGGAAGAGCAAGAGAGGAGAGTGAGAAATCTTACTGGAAAGAATTCTATTAGTTTTGGGCGAGGCAGAATTAAGGAAGACTTTGGATATTAGTTCCTACTGCAGAGGAAAGGAGAGGAGCATGGGAAAGTTGAGTTGCAGGGGAAGAGAGAGAGAGAGAGAGAGAGAGAGAGAGAGAGAGAGAGAGAGAGAGAGAGAGAGAGAGATTACAGTTGCGAAACAAGACAGATAAAGGACATGCAGACTGTAGCTTCTTTTGGGCTGAAATAAACAGACGGTAACAAAAGGACTACATAATATATTTGAAACACCTCCACCTCCATTACATTCAAAAGACTTGTTGAAATTTTTAAGAGTTTTTAAAGGCTCGTTTTAACAATTTTAGTGACAGAATAGCAATAGTTTTACATTACTGACAGGAAAAGCACTCAGAAGCACCTGGCCAATCGTCTCTGTGGCCTTTGAAAATAGTTGTGATATATAGACTGACCAAGTGACAGGAAGAGACGAGAGGAAAAATAGTGATGTTTGATGAGAAATAGAGGAAGAAGGAGAAAGAGAGAATAACAGTAGAAAAGAAGTGTACCCAGAGAAACACCAGTCAAGGATTAGTCGTGATTTCTACATGGTGTATTGAAAAATCATATCAATATAAAAAGAGAAACTGCATTAGAGAAGTCATTTGCACATTTCACTTCATTCTGATTTATTTCCTTTGCTTCCTTTTTAGTTAATTAGAAAAGTGAAAGACGGTGAGAAGTGTGACGGAGAGAGAGAGAGAGAGAGAGAGAGAGAGAGAGAGAGAGAGAGAGAGAGAGAGAGAGAGAAATAGTCCTAGCACATTCTTTCTCCCTTTCTCCTCCTTCCCTCCTTTCCTTCCTTCCTTTTTTATCCTCTCTTCACCTTCCTTCCTTTCTATATCCCTCCATATTTCATACCCTATCATTCTTTTTTTCTTTAGCTCATTCCCCTCCCTTTCTTTCCTCCTATCTTCCTTCCTTTTCTTAGTTAACTGTTTTATCTCATCCACTGTCTCTTTCCTCTTCCCTTCCCACGTTACCTCCCTCCTTGTCCTCCCCTCTTTTCCTCCCCCCACTCTCTCTCTCTCTCTCTCTCTCCGTGAAGCATAAAGATGGTTTCCTTTGATGTAAAAACAGAGCGCGCGCTACCTTGATAATACCTGGCAAAGTGCGTTTTCTAATAATGAAATATTAAATGAGGCTTGCGTTGTAAATCCCGTGTAGCAAATGTCTTTCCTAATGTGGCTTGCTGTGTTTTCTTCTCTTTTTAGTGATTTTTTTTCTGTACATGTCGATATGTATTTGATTGTGTTTTTTAGGCGTTGGTGTTTGTTCAGTTGTTTGTCTTCTCTTCTGGTGTTTTGGTTTATTATATTTTATTCTTGTTTTGTATCTTTTTGAAATCAATGACTTAGGTTCTATTTTATATTTTTACGTAAGTTATTTTTTTTCTTTCCTTTTTTTTAACTAATTATTTTTTCATACTTTTCATTTTTTCAACTTTTTCCTCGTGTTTTTTTTTCTTTCCTTCACTTCACTTTCTAATTAGTTTTTGTAAAGTTTCCCTTTTCTTTTCTTTACTTTTGTTTCGCTTCTTTCTTTTTTTTTCCCCTGTAAATGTTGGTGCTGTGTTGAGAACCACTACTGCAGGTAATGCGCTCTCTCTCTCTCTCTCTCTCTCTCTCTCTCTCTCTCTCTCTCTCTCTCTCTCTCTCTCTCTCTCTCTCTCTCTCTCTCTCTCTCTCTCTCTCTCTCTCTCTCTCTCTCTCTCTCTCTCTCTCTCTCTTCTCCTCTCTCTCTCTCTTACCTCGTTACCTGTTCTTTCTTCAATGTCACTGAACAGAGAGAGAGAGAGAGAGAGAGAGAGAGAGAGAGAGAGAGAGAGAGAGAGAGAGAGAGAGAGAGAGTGTGTGTGTGTGTGTGTGTGTGTGTGTGTGTGTGTGTGTGTGTGTGTGTGTGTGTGTGTGTGTGTGTGTGTGTGGTGATGGCGCCGTGGGAGGACAAGGAGTATAGGAAGGTAAGTTAAGGTGTGCAAGGGCTCAGAGGCAATTATAGAGTTAGACTGTTAGAGAGAGAGAGAGAGAGAGAGAGAGAGAGAGAGAGAGAGAGAGAGAGAGAGAGAACTTTTACTCTCTCTCTCTCTCTCTCTCTCTCTCTCTCTCTCTCTCTCTCTCTCTCCCCAGCACTCAACCCAAATATAACACTGGAAAGAAAGTGACATTCTAATAACAGAAAGATAAATGGTAAAAGGAAATAGGAGAGAATTATACTTCTCGTCAATATCAACTTTTCTTCCACTTCATCCACTCATTATTCACTGGTGCCACATACCACTACTATTATTGATGTATGAAATGAATGAATAGACGTATGGAAGGTAAACTAACATATTTCACCTTCCACTTCTTGCCCTGTGCGTTTTACGATTTCCCGATTTCTTTCTTTAGTATTATTTGGTCTTCAATATTTGTGGCGTTAACCTCTTCAACACCATGACACGTATTCATGTTTATTCTGTTTACTATTTGGTGATTTTAAACAGCTCCAGAAACTTATGCGAGGATTGAAATAGTGAAGACTCTGGCCATTAATCTTCTGACCTTCGTAAACCTTTCCCAATGTAAATAAAATCGTCAAATTATACCAAATATTCATGGTAAAAATGCGTCCCAGTACTGAAAGGGTTCAGATCATCCCTTGTGTTGTTCCGTGATCCTTTTTTTTTTTCTTCCCAGGTGTCTCGACTCAGTTATATTAATTAAATACTTAGGAATTAACTATTTCAGCAAAGATCACTGTAATATGTTCTTATTTTGTTCTCTTTTGTTGTATTAGAGTATTGAGTAAGTGACTTAATCTCTCTCTCTCTCTCTCTCTCTCTCTCTCTCTCTCTCTCTCTCTCTCTCTCTCTCTCTCTCTCTCTCTCTCTCTCTCTCCAACGCGTGTCCTTTCTTTTCGTTGTGTGTAAAGCGATACGGCTCGGCGCCACTTTGTTCGCGATTCTCTTTCATCTTATTAGCTGCTCTTCTGTTTGCCCTCCAGGAAAGGTTGAGTGCGCTCGAGTGAGAGAATCAAGTGTGGCGTTTTTACTCTTAATTCTGTTTTATCTTCATGCGTTTGTGTGGGGGAAAGAATGACGTGTGTGTGGGTCTGTGTGTATGTGGGTGGGTGGGTGGAGTGTGTGTGCGTGTAAGAGATAAGAATTCCGAATGCATATGATGTTCTGTCTGAGGAGTAAGAACATAGGAACATTCGGTAACGTAAGAGTTGTTATTCCTACACGTACCAATTCCCATCTCGCCTTTCACTGGTCTGGTCTGTCTGTTCAGCTTGGTTCCTGATTCACAGACCACGCCGTGACATTGGTTTCTCTTCGGCTGTCCATTCTAAATACTACACTGGCTAGATTCTGGAATAATTAATCTTTTAATGTATTTTTTCTTTACCTTTTTATTTTTTTTTTTTTTGTCTTGTGGATCAGTGTTAAGATCTGTTCATTTAGAATAATACAATGGCTAGACTTGAAAATATTTAGCTTGTAATGTTTTTATGATTTTTCTTGTTCGTTTTGGTGTTGTGGATAACTGTTAAGATTTTGTACATTGCTTTTAATGACGATAATTGATGCATAGTACAGTGAAATTGTTGATATGGTGTATGTAAGAGGAATGGAGTCCTAATAACCAATGATAACAAAAACTTATTAACCTCAATACCGGGACGCATTTTTTACCATCAGTATTGAGTGTGATTAGATGATTATATTTACATTAGGAAGGGTCTGTGGAGGTCAGAAGGTTAATGGCCACAGTCTTTATTATTTTAACTCCTACGTAAGTTTCTGAAGCTGTTTAAAATCGCCAAATAGTAACCACAATGAATATGAAAACACGTCATGGTACTGAAGAGATTAAGGAAAAGGTCAGCTGAGGTGCCAATCCCTAATGAAAAAAAAAAAAAAAATCACAAGGCATTACGAGTACCCAAAATTAAAAGATTAAGTGTCACAAAATATATAAATACTACCACATGTAGTAAATATCTTCTATCATACGTTTGATATCTAAAGAGTTCCATTTAACCCTTTTCAGTACCATGAGTTTCCATATTCATTCTACTTACTATTTGGCGATTTTATACAGCTTCAGAAACCCATGAGAGATATTAAAATAGTGAAGACTTTGGCTATTAATCCTTCTAACCTCCACAAACCCTTCCTAATGCCAATAAAATGGCTTAATGGTACACAAATCTAAAGATAAAAACTGTGTCCCAGTATTGAAGAGGTTAACACAAACTAACAAACTTGGCTTTATTTCACGGGACAACACATCGCCAGACACTTATTCTCGCCCCTCCTCTTTAGATACGACAGTTGGCAACACTTGGGGCGAAGAGCAGCCTTCCCTCTCTCCTTCCTTGTGCAGTACTCGAGTAGTTTTGTGGTTTTTTACTTTACTTGCACAACTCATTGGCCTCTTTTGTATTCACCTCGCCTCTCCTTCCCTCTTGCTGCACGTCCCGCCTCCCCTACCTCCATATCTCCCCTCACCTCCCTCCCTCCCTCCTACCTTCCTCCACGCCCCTTTCCCAGCTCGCTCCCTTCCCTTCTCTTTCCACTTCCTTCCGCTTCTGACTCTCTCTCTCTCTCTCTCTCTCTCTCTCTCTCTCTCTCTCTCTCTCTCTCTCTCTCTCTCTCTCTCTCTCTCTCTCTCTCTCTCTCTCTCTCTCTCTCTAACACAGCCGCGTCGCAAACTTCCACGCCCCTGAAAGTTGGTCCGCGGGAGGAGAAAAGGAAATGCTCGGCAGTGCTAACTTGAGCATTATTTTAGCAATACCAAAGAGGGACCTCACGCTGGAGGACGCCGCGCCGGGTGACCTAAAGCTGGCTCCCCTTGGCCGCCGTGTTCTCTCTCTCTCTCTCTCTCTCTCTCTCTCTCTCTCTCTCTCTCTCTCTCTCTCTCTCTCTCTCTCTCTCTCTCTCGGTAAATATATTATGAGATGTTGCCTTTTGGTCTTGTTTTACGCAGTCTCTCTCTCTCTCTCTCTCTCTCTCTCTCTCTCTCTCTCTCTCTCTCTCTCTCTCTCTCTCTCTCTCTCTCTCTCTCTCTCTCTCTCTCTCTCTCTCTCTCCTTCCTCCGATTCCCTCCTTCCTTTCCCTCCCCATCCTCCTTCTCTCTCTCTCTCCTTCTCTTCCTCCTTTCGTAACTCCTTCCCTCCATCACCCCTCTACGTTCTCCTCCTTCCTTCCCTGCAAAGTAACCTTTTTCACCTCAACGTAGCACCTCCTCCTCCACCACCACCACCACTTCCACCTCCTCCTCCTCCTCCTCCTCCTCCTCCTCCTCCTCCTACTCTTTACCCTCTTCTTCTTCCTCTCTCCCCAACTCTTCTTACCTCGTCTCTTTGTCCCTTATTCCCTCCGTCTCTCCACTCCCTCCCTTAGTTACCCTCCCTCCTTCCCTCCTTTCTTCCTTCCTCCCTCCCTGAAGTAACTGCGACGTTCACCCTTTCGTTATATTTTCCAGTAAAGACTAAGACTCAAAGCGTTATAGGTATGTGTCGATTTTTTTTTTCTTTTTACACGTTTTCTGTTTCCTCTACACGCGAGACAGTGGGTTGTTTTTGTTGGTTGTCGTCTCTTCTTCGTCTTCCTCTTTTTTTCATCTTATTTTCGTCTTCTTTTTTATTTTCTTGTAGCTGTTTTTTTTCTTCCGTATTTTTTTTTTTTTTTGTTATTTCTGTCGTTCTCTTGTTCATTGTCTTTAGTTTCTTTGTACTTCCTCCTCCTCCTCCTCCTCCTCCTCCTCCTCCTCCTCCTCCTCCTCCTCCTCCTTCTTCTTCTTCTTCTTCTTCTTCTTCTTCTTCTTCTTTTTCTTTTTCTTTTCTTCTTTTTCTTTTCTTCTTTTTTTTTTTTTTTCTTTTTCTTTTTCTTTTTCTTTTTTTCTTTTTTTTTCTTCTTCTTCTTCTTCTTCTTCTTCTTCTTCTTCTTCATCTTCTTCTTCTTCTTCTTCTTCTTTTTCTCCTTCTTCCTTTTTCTCTTTCTCCTTCTCCTCCTTCTCCTTCTCCTTCTTATCCTCTAAAATTCCTATCCTCTAAAATTCCATTTGGTTTTTCAATACCACATGGTGCCTTTCCTTTTCCGGCCGGCTTCGGCTGGTGGGATGGATGGGTGGGGAGGAGCCTTCTGCTTAGCTGTCCTGTCTCTCACACTGTGTAGTTAGTATAGAATAGTTAACCAAGCAGCCTAGTAAGGATCCCAGGGTCTGTTGTTGTTTGGTCTTTCCTTTGTATTCCTTCTCCTTCTTCGCTTCCTCCTCCTCCTCCTCCTCCTCCTCCTCCTCCTCCTCCTCCTCCTTAATGAATGGCAAACAACTTTCTTCAGTTATTAGGCAAAACGATCCGAGAATCATAATATTCACTGATGCAAGCTACAGCCCACCCTAACCCTGCCCGATCCAGCCCAATCTAGCACAACCCAGCCCAACCCCAACCCTGATAACTCCAGCCCAACGCACCCCAGCCTAATCTAACCTTCAGAGTCTTAGGTTACTAACGAATCGCTTGCCTCATCAAACGTGTGTGTGTGTGCCTTCGATAATAGAATGTTTACACGTGAATTAGCAGAAGTAATAAGAAGATCTACCCTTTTTTTTCAACTTTTTTCTGTTTTGGTAATTAGTGAATCCTTGTCAAGAGAAGCGAAACTATATATTTTTTTCTTCATGTGAGTTGTTAACGTCAGAAATTTGTGAGTCTTTAGGTAGTGCGCAGTTTTCATTAGAAGCTTCACGTCTTCAGTACCGGGACGCATTTTTACCTTGATTTTTTTTGGATACGATTAGACGATTTTATTGGCATCAGGAAGGGTCTATGGAGGTCAGAAGATTAATGGCTAGAGTCATTACTATTTCAATCTCCAACATAAGTTTCTGAAGCTGTATGAAATCACCAAATAGTCACCAGAATGAATATAAAAACGCGTCATGGTACTGAAAAGGGTTAATACTTTCACTGTGGGATGTAAGAACTTAAAGAAAGGAGCGAGTCATTATACGGAAGGAAGAAGGAGGAAAAAAAAAGAAAGAATACGAGCATACTTTTTTCTCTTTTCTTTTGTTTTTTTATAATTTCTAGCAAATGTATTGTTTGAAAGTGACCATACGAGAAAAGAAAAAACATAAAAGATATTACGAGAAAAAGAAACAACAGAAGAAAATTGAAAAAGAGGAGAAATATAAAAAAAAGAGAAGAAAATGGAAAAAAAAAAGATATATTGTGGAAATGTCTCAGTGTGGCTAGTGGGATAATGGTTTAAGGAAAGGTGTCTCAAATAACAGCGAAAAGGTTCAAGAAAATGTTCAGACTAATTTGTGTGTGAGATATGCGCCAGGGAAGCCAGAAGTAATGAAGGTGTCAGGGCGTTTATGGAGGAGTAGATTGTTTGCCCGAATGTTGCTGCTAATAATGTGGAGAAACTGTTTGGCTTGTCTTGCTTTGCTTTACTTTGCCTGGCTCGTTGTTGTTGTCGTTCTTGTTATTGTTGTTGTTGTTGTTGTCATTCTTGTTATTATTGTTGTTGTTGTTGTTGTGGTTGTTTTAATATCTAGCGTTTTGTTTATGTTGATGTATATGTTAAATCTTTCTCTTTGCTTTGTTTTCTCTTGTTCGTTGTTGTTGTTGTCGTTGTTGTTGTTGTTGTTGTCGTTGTTGTTGTTGTTGCTGTTGTTGTTGTTATTGTTTTCATCGTTTTAATATGTAGTAATTTCTTTATATTGGTGTATAAGTTGAACCCTCTCTCTCTCTCTCTCTCTCTCTCTCTCTCTCTCTCTCTCTCTCTCTCTCTCTCTCTCTCTCTCTCTCTCTCTCTCTCTCTCTCTCTCTCTCTCTCTCTCTCTCTCTCTCTCTCTCTCTCTCTCTCTCTCTCTCTCTCTCTCTCTCTCTCTCTCTCACACTACCATTAACATCATCAGACTCAGGCTCCTCATTACTCTCATTATCAGTCTTCCTCTTCACTTCGTCGTCTCAATTTCACTTATTTTCAGCGTACCTCTTCTCCTCTCGCCTTGCTCACCACCTGACCTCATGTGACACGAGTGGAGGAATAAATTGACATACGTATCATATAGTAGTAGTAGTAGTAGTAGTAGTAGTAGTAGTGGTGGTAGTAGTGATAGTAGTAGCGGTGATGATAGTAATAATTTGTTTTTAGTAGTAGTACTATTTGTTTTTGATGAAGTAATTGTTTTAGTAATAGTTGTTGTTATAGCAGTAGTAGTAGTAGTAGTAGTAGTAGTAGTAGTAGTAGTAGTAGTAGTACTTGTTGTTGTAGTAGTAGTAGTAGAAGTAGTAGCTGTGTTATTATTATTATTATTATTATTAGTAGTAGTAGTAGTAGTAGTAGTAGTAGTTGTAGTATCAGCAGCAGCAGTAGTAGTAATATTTCAATTAGAAACCATGCTAACCCAACCAAAGTTCCACAAGAAACGCAGTCTCTTCTCTGCATAAGGGCGAATTTTTCCGTTGGGCTTCAAGAAATTGTCTGAAAACTTAACATTTAACCAATTTGTAAGATTTCGTATTCATAGACTTTACTGTGTGTGTGTGTGTGTGTGTGTGTGTGTGTGTGTGTGTGTGTGTGTTCAGGTTCGTTCACGGTGTAAGTACGTTCTCTCTCTCTCTCTCTCTCTCTCTCTCTCTCTCTCTCTCTCTCTCTCTCTCTCTCTCTCTCTCTCTCTCTCTCTCTCTCTCTCTCTCTCTCTCTCTCTCTCTCTCTCTCTCTCTCTCTTACCTCAACCCCTGCCTTCCCCTCCCCCCACTCTCCCTCCTTCCATTAGCTTCTGATACGTCGATGTTTAATGCAACTTTCAAATTCGTGTCTGGAAATGTTTCAATATTATTCGTTTACTTAGAAAAGGAGGAGGAGGAGGAGGAGGAGGAGGAGGAAGGGACTGGGAGGATTTTGCGGCAGTAAGAGAGCAAGCAACATGAATAAAACTGAGATGAAACGTGTAAAAAGAGGAAGAAGGAGAAGAGGATGGAGAAGCCAGGGAGAGGACCAGGAAAAAGGAAGGGAAAAGGAATGGAAGAAGTAGAATTTTTTATATAACTTTCTACTTTCTTCTTTATATTTTGTTGTTTTACCTTTTTTTTTAATTTGTTGGTTAGGTTTATTTTTTCTTCAGTTTTCCTTTTCTTGATTTCAATTTACGTTTTCTTTTCTTTTAATGTCTACAAATTTTTTTTTCTCCTTATTTTTAGTTTAGATTTTTTCCTTTTACTTTTTTATATTTTCCTTTTCTTTCTTTTGCTCTTTTTTCATAATGTGTCTTCCCTTTTTCTTATTTCTTTTCCTTTTTTTCCAACAATATTCTTATTTCTTTTTTCCCTGTCTGTTTCCCACATCATATTATTTTCTCCTCTCCTGTTTTCCTTGCATAATATTTCCCCTCTTTTCCTCTTTCCCCTTGTTCTTTCCCACTACATTTCTCTTTTTCTCTTGTTTCCTCTGTTCCTTTCCATCTACAGTACATCTAATTTTTTCCTGTTTCCTGCCTCCTTTCCTTCCTCCCAGCCCATCTCCATAGCAGTCGTGTTTTTGAACCAGTATTAAGCCGATGCCAACATTTTATTAAAGTTTCGAATGTTTGGTTCGAGATGATCCACTCACTCGCTTAAAGGGTTTCGTCTCTCGTGGTGGTGTTCGAAGCGTGACTCGACAAAGCTTGCAGTGAGTTGTGAAGCGTTTCAAAACACGTCATGAATCTCTTTACTCAATTCTATGTTTTGTTTGGTTTGTCTTATTATTTATTTATTTATTTTTGGTTATTTTCTTCGTCTGGTTATTCTTGCTTTCATTCTTCTCCTCTTTCTTTTTCTCCTCATTAACATTTTACTTTCCTCTCATTTTCATCCTTATTTTCCGTTTATTCTTAAAGTTTTCTCTCTTATCTTTTGCTTTCAATCCTGTATTCATCCTTTTTCCTCCTTTCTTCCTTCTATTCTTCTTTTTTTCTCTTTTCTCATTACTTTCCTGTTTTCCTTAGCACACCTTTTCTCCCTCCTATCTTTCATTTCTTTTATCTCT
>NC_059302.1:25852418-25857418 GCF_017591435.1 Portunus trituberculatus | reverse complement strand
TTCTTAGCCCTCTCTTATTGTCTTTTCTTCTTTCATCACTCTTTTTCTCTTTTCCCTTTTTCTCGTTCTGTTACTATCCTTCATTCCTTCTAATCGTGTTTTCTTCTGTTTCTCTCTATTTTATCTCTTTTTTCAGTCTTCATCTACTCTGCTGCTTTTTCATCTCCTTGTCATTTCTTCTTGGTGTTTTTTTTTTCTTTTTCCTTGTCTTCCTTTTCTATTCTCTTCACTTTTCTTTCATCACCTTCGCTTATTTTCCTCTCTTAACTTTCCTTCCCTTTCTCCTCTATTCTATTTTGTTTGTCCTCTTCAATACCGTCCTATCTAAACTGCTTTTCTGCGTTTCTCTCTCTCTCTCTCTCTCTCTCTCTCTCTCTCTCTCTCTCTCTCTCTCTCTCTCTCTCTCTCTCTCTCTCTCTCTCTCTCTCTCTCTCTCTCTCTCTCTCTCTCTCTCTCTCTCTCTCTCTATCTATGTATATTTTTATCACCCTCTTCAAAATCTTCCTCTTTCTTTTCTTATTTTTACATCCCCTCTTATCACCATATTTTCTGACCCTTTCTAACCTTTTCCACGTCTTTTCCTATCCTCTTTTTTCCCCCTTTTCCATCCTCCCCCCTCCTCATCCCTCTTTGTTTATCCCGTTCCAGCTTGTCTTAATTTTCCTGTCTCTCATTGTTCGTGTGAGAAAGAGAGCACCTGTACTTGTCAGAAGGTGAGGAGAAGTACCTGTGATGTCTTGTCCTTTATTTCTTTACCGCCACCGCCAGCAGGGTGTGTGTGTGTGTGTGTGTGTGTGGAGAAGGATGGAGAGAGAGAGTGGAGAGAGTGCAGAGAGGTGTGATGATGGAGGCGGTTGGAAAGAAAAAAGACGGTAGAGGAGGGAGTAAATAATGAAGGAAGTGTGGAATGTAGAAGGAAGGAAGGAAGGAAGTGGAGGGAAATAGAAAATAAGGAAATGTACAAGGATTATAGAAGAAACGAAGGAAGGAAGGAAGGAAGAGACGGAAGGAATAGAAAGATAATGTTAATGGAAGGAATGTAAAATGAATGATAGATGAAAGAAAGCACAAGAAAGAAAGAAAAAGGAAGGAAGGAAGGAAGGAAGTGAATACAGATATGCGAGATGATGATACGAATAAAAAGAGAAAAAAGAAAAGAATGAGAGAAGAAGAAATGAGAAAATAAAAGACACAGTGAAATGATGAAAGGGGAGAGGCGGAGTGGGAGAGAGAGAGAGAGAGAGAGAGAGAGAGAGAGAGAGAGAGAGAGAGAGAGAGAGAGAGGGTGAAAGGAAGAAGTAAGTAAAGTGGAGTTGCAGGAGGAAGAGACGGAGTGAGAGTAAAGAAGAAGAAAAAAATGAGTTAGTAAGAGTGAAGTAGCGAGAGAGAGAGAGAGAGAGAGAGAGAGAGAGAGAGAGAGAGAGAGAGAGAGAGAGAGAGAGAGAGAGAG
This sequence comes from Portunus trituberculatus, assembly GCF_017591435.1. Taxonomy (NCBI): domain Eukaryota; kingdom Metazoa; phylum Arthropoda; class Malacostraca; order Decapoda; family Portunidae; genus Portunus; species Portunus trituberculatus. The sequence goes on along the minus strand of NC_059302.1, from coordinate 25,855,968 downwards.
AGAGAGAGAGAGAGAGAGAGAGAGAGAGAGAGAGAGCATTAAGTCGTCTTTTTTCGAACATCAGTCAGACTCAGCAGGCGGAGGAGAAGAAGGAGGAAAGGAAAGGAAAGGTGAGAGAGAGAGAGAGAGAGAGAGAGAGAGAGAGAGAGAGAGAGAGAGAGAGAAAGCGTCTTTTTCCAAACCGCAGCGTGGTGGAGAGTGCTGGGGAGAGGAATGAGAAGAAAAAAAAGGGCAAGAAGAGAAATTTTGAGAAAACTTAAAGAAAATAACAAGAAAGAGAAACGCAGATAAGACGAAGACGAAGAGGAAGAAGGAAAAGAGAAGAGGAAAGATGCATACGTGGAGTAGAAAAATGATACAAAGAAAGGCGGAAATGTGCAAGATGCGAGGAAAGTGAGAAAAACGGTGAGGTTGAAACGTAAATGTAGAAAACACACTAGTGAGAAAAAAGAAAGGAAGGAAGAAAAGAGAAAAGAACAAGAGGAAAGATGAGAATAAACTAGATACGAAGTGTGAGGCGTTGAGAGAGAGAGAGAGAGAGAGAGAGAGAGAGAGAGAGAGAGAGAGAGAGAGAGAGAGAGAGAGAGAGAAACTGCTATGTATTTCAGGAACTTTATAAAGGTAAGAAAGGAAAATAAAGTTGAAGGGAGCCATAAAGAAAGTAAAAAACAGCCACAAAAATGAAGGAAAGAAAAGATAAAAAAAAGAAGAGCAACAGTTAATAGAAAATAAAAGAGAGAGAGAGAGAGAGAGAGAGAGAGAGAGAGAGAGAGAGAGAGAGAGAGAGAGAGAGAGAGAGAGAGAGAGAGAGAGAGAGAACCAACACACACACACAAAAAAAGAAAAACGTTTATTAAAAGCCATATCATCCCAGATCAGGCAAAATCGACTCAACAAATAAGCAACGAGTCACCCATACAGTTCACCCACGCAGCTCACCCATAGAAGCCACCAAAATTGTCACCCAGAGAAGCCACCCAAAATTGTCACCCAGAGAGGTCACCCAAAGAGGTCAACGAGGGTCACTTTTACTCATCCCGTACTAAAGTGAATATTTGAAGACACTCGTCCCCCCAATTGCTCCTCGTTCACCGCCCCCTCTCGTCTTCTAATGCAGGTCAATTTGCTCTACATTTGGTGCACGCGGCGGCTCTGAATATAAGTGGCTTCGGACGCCGCTACAAAAATACATAAACGTGAAGCTTCCTGATGGACGGACTGGCCTAAGGGGTCCTTCAGGGAGAGTGGGAGAGAGGGAGAGAGAGAGCTTCAAGGAGGAAGAGGAGGAAGAGGAGGAGAAGTAGGAGCTGGAGGATGAGGAAGAGGAGGAGCAGAGTAAGCTAGGAATAAGTAATAAGGTGTGTGTGTGTGTGTGTGTGTGTGTGTGTGTGTGTGTGTGTGTGTGTGTGTGTGTGTGTGTGTGTGTGTGTGTGTGTGTGTGTGTGTGTGTGTGTGTGTGTGTGTGTGTGAAAACTACCTGTAATTAGATATTCTGGTGACGTCATGTGGGCTTGTTTACAGGTGGTGAAGGTGTGTTGTGACAGGAGGAGGAGGAGGAAGGAGAAAACTGGAGGAATGGAACAAAAAAAAAAAAGACGAGGAGGAGGAGAAAATGAGAATGGTGAAGACTGACAGATTTTTTTTTTTATGGAATTGTTTTTGTCATTGTTTGTTGTTATTGTTCTTGTTCTTGTTGTTACAGTAAATGCATTCACTACTCTGGTCAACTATCTTTTTTAATAGATAAATACTGTAAAAAGTAACACAAATTTCTCTCTCTCTCTCTCTCTCTCTCTCTCTCTCTCTCTCTCATCACGTGTATGGTGCCAGTGGTGGTGATGGTGAGGCGGCGGTGGTGATGGGAAGTGATGGTGGTAATGGGGGATGATTTGTGGTGATGCAGGAGTGTGGAGATGTTGTGTGTGTGTGTGGTTATGTGGTGATGGTGATCTGTACAGAGTGACAGATTGTGATTGTGTTAGTACAAAGCCGTTCTCTCTCTCTCTCTCTCTCTCTCTCTCTCTCTCTCTCTCTCTCTCTCTCTCTCTCTCTCTCTCTCTCTCTCTCTCTCTCTCTCTCTCTCTCTCTCTCTCTCTCTCTCTCTCTCTCTTGTGCTGGACAGAATGCCTATGTGTTCGTGGTGGTAGTGGTGGTGATAGTAGTAGTAGTAGTAGTGGTAGTGGTGGTGGTGGTAGCGGTATTAGTAGTAGTTATGAAAGTAGCAGTGTTGGTTAGTGGTTTTGATCGTGGTGGTTGTAGAAGTAGCTGCAATAGTGTTAGTTGTAGAGTTGTGTGAGTAGTAATTGAAGTAGTAGCAACAGTAGTAGCTGATTTTAACCCCTTCAGTACCGTGACGTGCTTTCATATTTATTCTGCTTACTATTTGGCGATTTTATACAGCTTCAGAAACTTATGTGGGAATTAAAATGGTGAAAACTCTGTGTAATAATTTCCTGATCTCGGTAAACCCTTTCTAATGTAAATAAAATTGCCTAATCATCCCAAAACCGTTAATGAAAAATACGTCCCAGTACTGAAATAGTTAAGCAGTATAGATAGATATTACTAGAAGAAATAGTAGTAGGTGGTGATAGTAGTAGTAGTAGTAGTAGTAGTAGTGGTGATTGTGGTGGTAATAGTATGTGTAGTAGTGGCAGTAGCAGTTGTCAAAGTATTAGCTGCTGTTTCAATTCCTTTAAAGACCATAAGAAAAATGAAGTAAGGAATCCCAAGCGTTACATTGCCGTGTTCCGCATCCCTCACACTTTCCCTCGTTCCCCAGTAATAAAAGCAGCTGCAAGTACCGTGCTGAGAATAACAACCCTTAAGCACCGTTGTCTTCAGAATAAAACACTGCGCACGATAAGATTTAAACGTTCATTGCAGGATTCAGTAGGACCGTGTTTGGAATATAAGTTAAGATTGTTTTTTTGTTTTTTTCCTTGCTCCACTTAATTTTGCCTAAGTTTTTGTGAATACTTGAATTCTTTTGTGTAATCTATTTGCGTTGTATTTCTGGAAGTAGCTACATGCCTACACACACACACACACACACACACACACACACACACACACACACACACACACACACACACATACACACACAGTTTCTTGCTTCTCATAGCGGATAAATTGCTTTTTTTTTTTTTTTTGTTCATTTTCGTTTTTTTTTTTCCTTTTATTGAGAAGAATGGTTGTGTTCATGGTAAAAAGTCGAGTTTTTTTCGGTTTTAAATATAGTGGAGTGACAGAAACACACACACACACACACACACACACACACACACACACACACACACACACACACACACACACACACACACACACACACACACCTGTTTCTACATCGGTATTTTATTGTTTTTTTTCATTACTTTTTTTAAATTTTTTGTTCTTTTCAGATTATCTTTTTTTTTTATATCTGACGCTGTTTTTAAAGTTTTTGCTATTGTTGCTGTTTTTCGTTGTCTTTTTGCCCTTTTTTTGGTATTGTTTTGTTGTTGTATTTATCACTTGCAATTTTGTATCATTATTATCATGTTTGTGTATA
>NC_059302.1:25839918-25844918 GCF_017591435.1 Portunus trituberculatus | reverse complement strand
AGCAGAGAACTAAAAATAACCCAAACCTTTAAAAACTATTAGAAACTAGTTTAGAGAGAGAGCTAGAGAGACAGAAATAGACAGAAACAGAGGAAAAGGAAGAGGATAAGAATGATAAACTAGCAGAGAGAGAGAGAGAGAGAGAGAGAGAGAGAGAGAGAGAGAGAGAGAGAGAGAGAGAGAGATACAGGAAGAGGAGAAGGATAAGAATGATAAAAAAAAGCTTAGAAAAAGAACTAGAGACAGAAATAGACAGACAACAGAGAAAGAGGAGAATAAAAATGATGAACTAGTTTAGAGAGAGATGGAAAGACGCAGAGATGGACAGACAGACAGACAGGAAGAGGAAGAAGATAAGAATGATAAGAAAGCTTAGAGAAAGAGCGAGAGAAAGAAAAAGACAGATAGACAGAGGAAGAGAAAGAGGATAAGTGATAAACTAGCGTAGAGAGAGAAAGGGGAAAGAGACAGAGATAGACAGCCAGGAAGACAAGAAGGATAAGAAAGATAAAAAAAAGCTTAGAGAAAGAGCGAAAGAGACAGATAGACAGATAGATCGAGGAGCAAGAGCGGCCAGCAGGAAAACAAGAGTCAGCACACAACAATCTGTCTACATGAGAATGGTAGGGACGGTGGATTGGCTCAATAACTCGCGCAGGCAAACAAATAATCAAATGCCCTGTTAGCGAGGCCCACTGTTAGGTTAAGGGAGGGGTGCCCGTGTGTGTATGTGCAGGGGGAGGCAGTTATGGGGTGCGTTGAGGGGGTGTGTCGGTACGTGACTGCCCCGGGCTTGAGTTAAGAGCAGGTGTTTTGTGTGTATGTGTGTGTGTGTCTATGTGTGTGTGTGAGGGTAGTGAATGTGTTACTCTAATGGGTGTGTGTGTGTGTGTGTAAGGAAATGTGCGATATGAAGTGTCGTTATGCTGCTGATGGTGACGGATGGTGAGTGATGGTGCTATGGTGGTGGTGATTTTACTGGTGATATTGCCGTAGTAGTGGTGGTAGCAATGGCGGTAGTTGTTGTAGCAGTACTGGCAGTAGTGGTGGTTGGTGGTGATGGTAGCGGTAGTAGTAGTAATAGTAGTAGTAAGAGTTGTTTTGGCGAGAATGATTAATTTAGTAGTTGTAGTAGTAGTAATAGTAATAGTAGTAGTAGTAGTAATAGCAGTAATACAGATAATAACACAAAAACATCAATATCAATAGCAAACTAACAATAATGACCAAATTCACTAATTAATCAAGCAATTCAAGCCACCAACTCACACACACACACACACACACACACACACACACACACACACACACACACACACACACACACACACACACACACACACACACACACACACACACACACACACACACACACACACACACACACACACACACACACACACAATTTCCAGCCACAACACCTGTCGCTGGCACGTTAATTGATGGGCTTCTCCTCCTCTTGCTTACCTGAGATGCCGTCATAGGTCCACCAGCGCTGCCAGTCCCAGCTGACACCCAGACCAGCTGCGGAGGGAGAGCTTCGGGTTAGGTTAGGTCTTGGCAGCTGGATCATAGACGCTAATGAGTGGAGAAACTGATAGGGAGGTGGTGCTATAGAAGGATTGAATTTGAGGTCTTTATTGGTGGATCATGGGTAGGATAGGTACATTGAGTTGGTGTATGGAAGTATAGGCAGGCTAATGAGGATATGACACGTGTTAGTGGAGGAAACTGGTAAAGAAATGGTGTTATAGAAGAAGTTGTTAATTCTTATTTAGTTGATCATAGATAAAATAGATATATGATAGCAGTGAAAGGTTGAGAGACAGGTCAAGGTCTGTAGATTGTTTTGAAATGGAGAAATTGATAAATAAGCAGTGTTGTGAAGGGAAGTAAAAGCGAGGTATCGTATTTGTGAGAGTGATGCATTTAGTTTTAAATCTCGGTTACTATATCCTAAAGATTAATTGGTGAAATTCATAAACGAGGTTGTAAAGGAAAATGCTAGTGTAAGCAGGGCATGAGAGCTGCGAGAGGAAGAGGTTTAAGTTGAAGTTCTGTCTGGTAATTCATTGATGTTAGTGGATTGAGAAACTGATAAAAAGATTGTGTTTTTGACGGGAAATGTAAGCACGTTAGGAAAAGAAAGAAGTTAAGGAAAACATCTAGACTGCTATTGGAAGGGAAGAGATGGAGAAACTGTGGAATAGGTGGTGGTGTAAGGGAAGATACAGACATAGTGTAATCGATTTAGATTAACATGGAATTGTGTTAAAAACGAATATTAGTTCATTAGAGAAGATAACTTAAAATGTTTACTGAAAAGGAGCTCAAGCTGCCTCACTCTGTTTTACTTTGTTTTATCTTATTTTTACCAGGAAGTGAGATTGACTGATCCAAAAGAAAGCACACCACTAAGAGAAAAAAAAGGTTAGTATTGTAAAAAGTTCACCAATATTGTCTCGGCAAAAGATAACTACAAATTCTATCTTTTAACCATTGTAATACGTAAATCTTTTTGCCCGAGATTGACTAGATAAAAAGAAAACTATCAGTGATAAAATGGAAAGCCAGAAAGCAAGACTATTGAATTAAAAGTTAAAGCTGAACAAACATTTGCTGGTAATAATTGTGCGTTGTTTATATTTATCATTTATTGTTTGTTGCTTATTTTCTGCTTGTTTCTGTCGGGGAGTGAGTGAGGATAAGATAGAATATGCCAAAGAGAATATGCCAAGCAGTTTTGAAGAGACACAACACGCGAAGTAAAGCCAAGGAAGGGAAGAAATGAAGAAATAACCATAATGGAGTGTGTCTTTATTTTTCTCTCCTATATTCCTGATGTATTAGAGTAACTGTGTGAGGTAAAAAGCACTGAAGAGTAACTGAAAAAAAATGTCATCAGTAATAAAGAAATAAAATCAAGCAGGTGTTGAAGAAAAATAATTATACTTCAGAAGGACAGGTAATATAATTGAGACGAGATTTCTTGACACTAAGCTGAAACTCAAAACAAAATAGATATCGTATCGTCAGAATGATTAGAGTAAGAATTGAAGGAAAAAAACAGATTAAGGTCAAAATAAAGGGCTAGTGGACATACAGAAGACAACTCGTAAGAACACTAACACAGATGAACACAAAAAAAAAAAAAAGACACAAACAATTATAGAGGAGTTAGAAGAGGGAAAGGAGAAGACAACTCATGATAATACAAACAATAAAAATCAAACAATCAAACAAAAATAATCAAGAACAACATAAACAAAACAGACGAGGAGGAGGAAGAAGAAATGCGGGAATATTTATAGAAGGACGAACAGAACACATACAGTATTTTCAGGCAGGGAAAGGACAGGATTGATAGTAACTTTTCCCTCCTAAACGGTAATTTACTTGAAGCGTCCCCCCGTGTAAAGGTGAAGGAGTTATGATCGCTTCCTTCACGGTGTCCACCGCCCGCCGCTCACTCGCCTCTCGCCTCCCACCTCTCTCTCTCTCTCTCTCTCTCACTGTAATCTGTGTAATGGATTCTCTATGTCGCATGCTTCCCAGATTACTTATTGAGATTGACTGCCGTTTGTTGTGTTGCTTTTGAATATGATGGGCATTTTGTTCGCTCGTCTTTCTTCTCTTGCTGTTTAAATATTTTATCTCCTTCTCCTCCTCCCCCTACTCCTTCTCGTGGCTTTTCCTTCTTTTTTCTTTTATTTTTTTTATTCTGTTCTTAAATATGATGGGCATTTTGTTCGTTCGTCTTTCTTCTTTTGCTGTTGTTTGAAAATTTTTCTCCTCCTCCTCCTCCTCCTCCTCCTCCTCTTTTTTCTCTTTCTCATGGTTCTTTTTCTTTTTTTCTGTCATTTGTTTTGTTGCTTTTGATAATGGGTATTTTATTTGCTCCTCTTTCTTCTTTTGTTGTTTAAAGAAATTATTTCCTCCTCCTCCTCCTCCTCCTCCTCCTCCTCCTCCTCCTCCTCCTCCTCCTCCTCTTTCTTTTATTTTTATTATGTTCTTCTTCAGCCTCGTTTTTCTCTCCATCTAGATTCTCCTCAATCTCCACCTTCTTTTTCTCGTCCACTTCCTCCTCCTCTTCTTCTTTCTCTTTATCTATTTTCTTTCTTCTCTTCTTTTCCTTCACCATATTTGTCACTATCATTTATTTACTTACTTAATTAATTATAAACTTATTAATCTTGTTTATTTCACTTTGTCACTCAGGAAAACGTCTGCATTTCAGTATTTCTCTCTCTCTCTCTCTCTCTCTCTCTCTCTCTCTCTCTCTCTCTCTCTCTCTCTCTCTCTCTCTCTCTCTCTCTCTCTCTCTCTCATTCGTTAGGTGCAGGAAACGGTTCTTGCTGTGGATTAGCAGTTTCCAATTCCATTCTCTCATTTTCCCCCTCCCTTCCCCTTGATATTTATTCCTCTCTTCCGCGTGTTCCTCCGAATCACCTGAAAGATCAACGCTATATCTCTGGGTGTAATTCTGCGCCTTTCCTAGATTACCAGCAATACCATTTTACCCGATCTGCCTCCACCAATATCCGTCCACTCTCTCTCTCTCTCTCTCTCTCTCTCTCTCTCTCTCTCTCTCTCTCTCTCTCTCTCTTGATAAAATTGTGTGGTTTATTTACTTATTCTTATTTGTTTTTATTTTTTTTGTTTGTTTTATTTTAGTGTATCCTCTGCTTGGATTGAGTACATATAAAACGAAGCAAAAAAAGGATGATGTGTATTTAATCTTTTTTTTTTTTTGTTCATTTATTTATCTTTATTTATCTTTATTTTTTTTTGTGTCTGTGTGTTTCTTTATCTGTGTTATTTTATCTCTCGTTTTTCTCTTTTTTCTTTCTTTTTTTTCTTTTTTTTTTTTTGTCTATTTCTTGTTTCATTGATATAATATGGTATGTTTTTTTCAGTATATTCTCTCTCTCTCTCTCTCTCTCTCTCTCTCTCTCTCTCTCTCTCTCTCTCTCTCTCTCTCTCTCTCTCTCTCTGGAAAG
>NC_059302.1:25827418-25837418 GCF_017591435.1 Portunus trituberculatus | reverse complement strand
CGTACACACACACACACACACACACACACACACACACACACACACACACACACACACACACACACACACACACACACACACACACACACACACACACACACACACACACACACACACACACACACACACACACACACACACACACACACACACACACACACACACACACACGTATAAAATCAACGCAAGAGCTTTTTTTTTTCTTTTTATTTGGTATTTGATCATTTATTCCTCCTTTTTTTTTATTCTTATTCATCTGATATTCCAGTTAAGCCTTTACATTTTCTATATTTTTGTTGTTTGGCACAGGGATAGTTGACCTTGGTGCGTGGTGCATGGCAGGGTGCATGGCAGGGTGCATGGATGTTTGAAGGTGTGTCTGGAAATGCTAGGGTACATGGAGGTGTGCATTGATGTGGCCAGTGAGAATATGAGAGCACGGTACGAGAGGTTGGTTTAGGAAAGAAACATCGCGTCAGGTAAGAAACCATTTAAACCCTTGACACGTTTCCACATTCATTTTGGTTACTCTTTGGTGATTTTACACAGCTTCAGAAAGTTATGTGGGGATTGAAATAGTGAAGACTGTGGCCATTAATCTTTCAATCTCCATAGGCCTTTCCTAATGCAAATAAAAACGTTTAATCACAACCAAAAATGAAGATAAAAATGCGTCTCAGAATCAAAGGGTTAAGCCATTCACTGAAATATGAAACAAGTAATAACAATAGGAGTGATGTTTGAAATCTTTATGTAAGCATCTGCAAACAAAAGAGGGATTAAAATAGATTATATATTTCAGTTTCTAGCGAGTTTAATGATTGAACAAGGCCGCGGAATAAGTAAAGATGTGTCAGAGTGAGTAGTAATTCAGGAAAGATGTGCCATATAGAAGAAAGATGTGCCATATAGAAGCGAAGGTTAAATTGAAATCAAAGTTCATTTATATACGAAGCCACAACTCGGCCATTTTTGGGTTTGAGATGTGGCGTGTTGTTTTATTGAAGTCCTACGTTCATTTAGTGTCGGTATAACAATTATTTAGAGCAGACCAGCTAGTTTGTGTGTTAAGATAGATTTAATACTATTTAATACTAATCTATGCATTTTCAGTCTTGACATATTCGTTTGCTTTTATCTATATTATTATTATTATTATTATTATTATTATTATTATTATTATTATTATTATTATCATTATCATTATCATTATCATTATCATTAACATTATCATTATCACTACTACTACTACTACTACTACTACTACTACTACTACTACTACTACTACTACTACTACTACTACTACTACTACTACTACTACTACTACTACAACTACTACTATTACTCGTCCTAAAACTCACGGGAGTGTGCATAGACTTAAAAAAATCTTGTAAATTGAACAATATATTGAAAATGCGCCATATTAATATAAAACTACTTTTGTAGGTATTAAAAAAACAGTAATGGTAATATTAAATCTCTTCTCTTTACTAAATTCTCTCTTTCCTGCCCTTCTCCCCTCTTCTCTCTCTCTCTCTCTCTCTCTCTCTCTCTCTCTCTCTCTCTCTCTCTCTCTCTCTCTCTCTCTCTCTCTCTCTCTCTCTCTCTCTCTCTCTCTCTCTCTCTCTCTCTCTCTCTCTCCCTAAATACAGCAATCAATCTCCGTTAGTACAGTGTGACTCACCTTCCTGTGTTTTGGGGAAAGGTGAAGCAAAGGAATAATAGATTGCTACATTTTATATTTCAATATTTTGGACCTTGTATTTGTATTTCGCATTTGTATTTTTATATTTGCGCTTTGTATATCGAAAAAGGGGGAGGTAAAGTAAATGAATAATAGATTCCTGCATTTTTGTATTTGAAATAGTTTCGGGTGACTGTTCCCCTCATTACTCCCTTCCCTTACTGTCCTGCATCACTTCACTGTGAGTTAGTGTAATGTATGACAGACAGCCTTATGAGGACCAACTAAACTGCTCCTCTGTAATTCCCTTGTGTTCCTTCCTCCCCCTTCCTCTCCCTATCTCATTCCCTCTCATACCTCCAGCTCACGAAATTCACTCCCAACCTCCCTTCCCTCCAGCTCACCAGTCTCCCTCCCCTCCCTTTCCTCTCTCAGTTCCTCCCTTCCCCAGGTCGCCAGCCGCCCCATTACATCTGAATTATAGTCTCATCGTCCCAGTCGAGTCTCCGGAGCCTGATTTGCGGGGGAATTAACGTGCGGGGCTGTTAATAGTTAAACACCGTGACAGTCTTGTCGAGGGAGAGGGAGAGCAAACTGGAGGGAGAAACGGAGAAGTGGCGGAAGGAATAGAGTTGCGGGACTGAAGTAGTACAAGAATGACAGAAATATAAAAGCTGTTTGAAATTTAGTGAAAGGAGGAAAGAAAGAGAACTAGAGAGAGAGAGAGAGAGAGAGAGAGAGAGAGAGAGAGAGAGAGAGAGAGAGAGAGAGAGAGAGAGAGAGAGAGAGAGAGAGAGAAGTGGAAGTGGGAAAGATTGCGTGTGGAGGAATGTGGAGTAAAGAGAGAGAAAATGAAGGGATTGAAGGAAATATAAAGGCACTTAGAGAACAGTGAGAGAGAGAGAGAGAGAGAGAGAGAGAGAGAGAGAGAGAGAGAGAGAGAGAGAGAGAGAGAGAGAGAGAGAACACTGACAAATATGAAATGACGCATACCAGAAAAAATGAATGAATGAAAGAAAGGAAGGAAAAACAGAGAATGAAGGAGAGAAATAGAGACCACTAAAAACAAAACCAAAAAAAATACAAGAAAAAAAAAAACCAGCTCAAAAATCAACGAAATAAAATAAAAAATAAAAAAACGTTGCGTAAAGGAAGGAAAGAAAGAGGATTTATCAGCGTACCCAGAGAAGGAGTGAAGGAAGGGAAGGATCGGCAGCTTGAAGCACTTAAGGTATGAAGGAGGAGATGAAGAAAAAGGAGCAGGTCAGAAGGGGTTGGAAAAGCAGTCACTAAGATTTGTATGTTTAAGAGGGAGTGAATTAGGCGAGGGTATGATGTATGTATGTAGAGAGAGAGAGAGAGAGAGAGAGAGAGAGAGAGAGAGAGAGAGAGAGAGAGAGAGAGAGACATATAGACATACTTAGGTGGGTCGTAACAACCGATGGAGAAAGGAAATGAGATGAGAGAAACTGGGTAGATCGAGGCGAAACTTATTGGGAGAGAGAGAGAGAGAGAGAGAGAGAGAGAGAGAGAGAGAGAGAGAGAGAGAGCATGGAATATTATCTTTTCCTTCACCATCCCCCCCAACACACACACACACACACACACACACACACACACACACACACACACACACACACACACACACACACACACACACACACACACACACACACACAGCCTCGATGATGACTGATGGACAGATACTTTCAGGTCTGCCGGGTTTGTTTTTTTTTTCTTTTAGTATATCCAACAATTTCCCTATTTTTTTGTTGGGTCGTTTCTCTCTCTCTCTCTCTCTCTCTCTCTCTCTCTCTCTCTCTCTCTCTCTCTCTCTCTCTCTCTCTCTCTCTCTCTCTCTCTCCAAGCCCGCCGTCCCGTTTTCCTTTCCAGTTTCACGTTTTTTCTTACCTCTATGGAGTTAGGGAATACTTCAGATGAAGGAGTGAATGGTGGCGGGATAGTTTGTCCTTCGTTTTTTTTTTTTTTTTTTTTTTTTTTCTTTGTTTTATTGGTTTTGAATGGATTGAGTGTTGTAACTTTTCTTTTATCGTTCGTTTTTGTATCTCTCTCTCTCTCTCTCTCTCTCTCTCTCTCTCTCTCTCTCTCTCTCTCTCTCTCTCTCTCTCTCTCTCTCTCTCTCTCTCTCTCTCTCTCTCTCTCTCTCTCTCTCTCTCTCTCTCTCTCTCTCTCTCTCTCGTTGACATTCTCGTTTGTTGTCTTATTATTTTTTCTATTTGTTCTTTTTTAGTTTTTGTTTATTTGTTCATGTTTTCTTCTCGGTTCATTCAAATTTTTTCGTCAGTTTATTTCTGTGCATTTTCTTTATTTCTATTTGATTTCTTAGGTCTTTTTTTTCTATTCGCCGTTATTGTTTTTCTTGTTGTTTCGTATCTTCTCTTCCTTCGAACTTCCTATAATATGCCTTTATGAATTTGTTTTGTTTACATATAGAATATTCTTATTTTTGTAAGTTGTTTTATCTCTAAAAGTCTACGGTAAACGTTTGTCATGTTTCACTTACTTCACGTACAACCACTGCAGTCACTTCCCTTTCCTTATTACCGTTCCTGTCACTGCTATCATCACGGTCATCATCATCATCATCATCATCATCATCATCATCATCATCATCATCATCATCATCATCACTACCACCACCATCACTGTATTATATTGTCTACATTTTCCTAGATTTGCCAATATACTTCGTTCGCTGTTTGTCTGTTTTACTTCTCTATAGCAATATCGGAATCGGTTCAACAGAGGATCCAACCGCATTCACGGCAGAATAATCGATAACCTACTAGAAAATTGAATATATAGAAATCTCTCTTCCTGTCAGAAAATATGAGCTAAAAACCGTTTCAGGGAGCAGCGTGCATCTGGCGCCGCGATGTGCTCTCAGGTTGTGCTACTCTGAAATTATTCCTCACCTTTTCACTAGGGATTTTTTGCTACAACGAACTTCCTGTGTGCCGTAGTGTGTTCTGGTCCTTCTATTATTCCATTTGGTCGTATTTTACAGGATGTACAGTCACCCTCAGAAGTCAGGTAGTAATCTCTCTCTCCCTTTCACTATGCTACGTCATTTCTTTTCGTCTTAGGAGCGTTGATCTAGTGAGAGTCTCGTTAAAAGATCTGGCAATTGTTTCTTAGCACATCAGAGAAATGAAACCTACGCTGTTCAGGACCATGAGTTCTAAAATCTTATTGTTTATAAAGCATACAAGTTAACTCCGTATAATATGCAGAAACAGTAACCATTCCCTTAAAAAAATGCAAATAGATGAATAAGATAAAAGTGTACGTGAAAAAGACAGTTAAAATATGGACTTCGTCTCTCGTAGGATATCACCAGATGAACAATATGATAAAACGAAGCAAACCTCACCTTAAACACCAGCAGTTTTACCCTCAAATTGAAATGTTATGCTGTTCATTTAAGGTTGTTTACATAATTTTTCTCCCTTTTTGGAATAGAGGAAACTAAACTTCACTCTCTCATGAATTGTTAGGCGATGTACTAAATCTTTCCTTCTACTGGAGTCTTCTAAACAGCGCGAAAGAGAATGTGTGATGCGGCCAGCCTGTAAAGATGCTGATAGGAAATTTGTGATGAGACTTAGGGCCCTATAGCCGATTAGGGAGAAGATTAGGAAGGCGAGGAGATGCAAGAGGGAAAAAAAGCTGGAAGAGGAGTAGAAAAGAGAGTAGGAAGAGGAGAAATAAGAGAGAGAGAGATGCGAAGAAGGATAAGGAGGAGGACGAAACGAAAAGGAGGAGGATGATAAGAGAAAAGAAGATGCAGAAAAAATGAAAAGAAAAAGGAGGAATAAAATTAACTATGATGTGCAGAAAGGAGGAGGAAGAGGAGGAGGAATAGGAGGAGGAGGAGGAGGAGGAGGAGGAGGAGGAGGAGGAAGAGGAAGAGGAAGAGGAAGAGGAAGAGGAAGAGGAAGAGGAAGAGGAGGAGGAGGAGGAGGAGGAGGAGGAGGATCAGGAAAATGAAGAGTTTAGCAAGGAAAGTAACTGGAAAAGAAGGAAAAATGTTAAAAAAGGAAAAGGGAAAATGAGAAATAAAACATGAAAGAAATTAAATGTGAAAGAGAAAGGGAAATGAGGACAAGCTAACCAACATAGAAACAAGACTAGAGGAAGAAATAGGGAGCAGAGAAAGAGAGACGCGGAAGAGAAGTAAATAAAGAAAATATGGAAGGAAAGATAAAGGAAGAAATGGAACAAACACTACAGGGAAGTAATAGGATTCAGAAAACTTAGGAGAAGGAGATAGAGAAGAAGAGAGAAGAAGAGAGGAAAGTACAAGTGTGTGTGTGTGTGTGTGTGTGAGAGAGAGAGAGAGAGAGAGAGAGAGAGAGAGAGAGAGAGAGAGGCACGTTACCGAAAATGGAAGGAAGGAGGGAGAGATGGAATAGTAAAGAGAATTAATGAAATGGAGAAGGATGGAGAGAATGCGAGAAAAATAGAGGAGAAAAACAAGGCAGAGAAAGAACTGGTTAAGAGAAAAAAAGGAAGGAGAAATGGCGCAAAGGCGTAAAACTGAGAAAGAGAAGGAGGACGATGGAGACGAAGAGGAGAAAGAGAGGGAGGGAGGGATGAAGGAAAGGAGGGAGGGAGGGTTGAGATGAGAGAGGAAGAGGATTTCTTTCAGAATTTGGGATGAAGAAAAGAAGAAGGTGACGCAAAGCTGACATAACTAATTCATTCTCTCCTTCCCCCCCCTCTCTCTCTCTCTCTCTCTCTCTCTCTCTCTCTCTCTCTCTCTCTCTCTCTCTCTCTCTCTCTCTCTCTCTCTCATTCCTTTTTCTTCATTTTATCTTTATTTCGTTCTATTGGTTTACTGTTTTAATTTTTTTTCGTTTTCTTTACTTCCAACAACCACATTTTTCTATTATTACATTGTTTTCTATCTCTTTTTCTTATTTCTGTACGGTCACTATTTTTATTGTCTCTACATATTCTTGGCTTTTATTCTTTCTAATATGTTTTGTTCTTATCCACTGACATTGTTTTACTTATTATTAGCTTTTACTTCCATCTGTGAGGAGTTCTTAATATTATTTCTCTCTCTCTCTCTCTCTCTCTCTCTCTCTCTCTCTCTCTCTCTCTCTCTCTCTCTCTCTCTCTCTCTCTGCTTCATTCATTAATTCATTTATATATTTATTAATTCAGTTTATTTTATTCCTGGGAAAGATTTGATGTTTCTTCTGTTAGCATTTTGTAATATTAACTTTACTTTCTCTCTCCTAATTGCTAACTTAATTAAACCTAACCTAAGCAAATGTAACCTACCTTAATCTGTCTTTAACCTATCTTTCACCTAACCAAACTACACCTAACGTAACTTAAGAAAACCTAACTTAACCCAACCTCACCTCACCTCACCTCCTCACCTCACCTAACTTACTGTGTGGTTGGCTGGTTTTGACTGACCGGGGACTTACATTTACTTATTGAATGAATCATGTTATTTTTTACTTTTTATTATTGAGGAATGTCATTGGTTGCTGTTTATGTTTGCCTTTTATTGACTTTGTGACGTGACAGTATCCTAAGTGTTAACAGTTGTAGTGGTGGTGGTGGTGGTAGTAGTAGTAGTAGTAGTAGTAGTAGTAGTAATAGCAGTAGTTGGTGTTGGTGTTTTTGTGGAGTTGGTGGTGGTGGTGATTGCGGCGAGGGACGTGGCAGATGTGGTGGTGGTGGTGGTGGTTGCGTTGTTGTTGTTGTTGTTGGTGTTTTTTTTTCTTGTTGCTGTATCGTGACTAAAATTACACGTGATTGAAACAATTTACCTTTAATCCTATTTGTTTTTCCTTTTATTATCTTTATCTAGTTTAATTTATGTACTACTTAAAGACACGTATGTTCACCCAGTCTAGTAAGGTGCTTTTCTCTCTCTCTCTCTCTCTCTCTCTCTCTCTCTCTCTCTCTCTCTCTCTCTCTCTCTCTCTCTCTCTCTCTCTCTCTCTCTCTATCTATCTATCTATCTATCTTTTTTATTTATTATCTTTTTTTATTTACATGTTATTTCTTTTTGCCTTGCCCTTCACCTCTTGCAAAAACAAGTTAGTGTATTCCTAGACACGCGCATGCATTTTTCATTTTATTCCTTCATCCTTTACACACACACACACACACACACACACACACACACACACACACACACACAGAGAGAGAGAGAGAGAGAGAGAGACGACCACCATTTTTTCCCCGTCTCACCCTCATCCGATCTCACTTACCTAATCCTGCTCGCCTTATCTCCCTCGCTCCATCTCCCTCCACCTAGGCCTCTTTACCTGCCCGACTACCTCACTTATGGTGGCCCTTTGTTCCAGAGAAAGCGAGAGAGCGAGAGGGAGGAGGAGGAGGAGAGGGAGAGGGAGGAGAGGGAGAGGCAGTGAGTTACTTATTTAAGAGGTGAAGTTAAGTTTGTTGTTTATATCTTGTACTCTTTTTTTTATTATTGGACGTGAAGGAGGAACGGGAAGAAAAAAGTGGAGATGAATAAAAATGAAGAGCACGAATATAGAAATTATTTACGGAAGTGTATTAGGAAAGAAAACGATGAAGTAGGTCGTATGTTGTGTTGGTTCAGTGTGTAGAAAGACTAAAAATGTGGGAAGGAGCAAAAGGTACAGTAACGAAAGGGAATAAATGAAGGATAGGAAGGATAGCAGATAAGAAGAACACGTGTGAATGAGATAAAGTGTGGGTGAAATAAAAGAAGAGAAGAAAGAGTGAGTTGATAACGAAAGGAAAATAAAATAGTGAATAAACAAAGGACAAGAAAAAAAGGTAAAAAGAAAAGAAAAATGGAACGTACTTTTCAGTTTGCAAAAATATGAAACACTGGGTTAGAAAATGGAAAAAAAAAGGAAGAAACAATATAACCATTAGTGTTCCGTGATCCCAGAATTACTTATATATTCATTTATTTCCACATTCATTCATTCTTACGTCTATTTTATTTGTACTTTTATTCGCAGATTTCTGGTATTTTTACTTTAGCTTCTTTTCATCCAACGTACAAATATGTTTTTCCACGATCTGTTTTATTTTATTCTTTAACATTTTTCCATTGTGTTCTTCAGCGGGACGTCTGGTTTGATTGCTTTTTGACTTCCTTTCCTACTCGCTACATTTTGATACAAGTGCAGTGAAACAGACATTTTCTTATTTCCTTTCCTTTCCTTTCCTTTTCTTTCTTTTATCCTCTTCATCGTCTTTAGCCTCATCCTCTGCTTCCTATTCTTTTATGCTTGACTACTAATACTGCTACTGCTGCTGCTGCTACTACTACTACTACTACTACTACTACTACTACTACTACTACTACTACTACTACTACTACTACTACTACTACTACTACTACTACTACTACTACTACTACCACCACCACCACCACCACCTCTTACCTACCTACCTACCACCTGTTATCTACCTTATACAATTTATTTAAACGAGTTCTTGTAATTATGTCTCTCTCTCTCTCTCTCTCTCTCTCTCTCTCTCTCTCTCTCTCTCTCTCTCTCTCTCTCTCTCTCTCTCTCTCTCTCTCTCTCTCTCTCTCTCTCTCTCTCTCTCTCTCTCTCTCTTTTCACGACAAACTAAAATGGTAACCTAAGTTTAATAGAATAATGCAAAATTCTCTTCACACACACACACACACACACACACACACACACACACACACACACACACACACACACACACACACACAGTATGAGAGAGAGAGAGAGAGAGAGAGAGAGAGAGAGAGAGACTGACTATAAGACTGAGTACAAAAAATGGTATAAAATATGACCTTATTTCTCCTCCTCCTCCTCCTCCTCCTCCTCCTCCTCCTCCTCCTCCTCCTCATCCTCCTTTTCTCGCGGTCCAAATCGGCGATCTAGTCTGGAATCCCACCTGACGAAAATATCTTCCGTCTGAGTCTGCTAATTAAGAGAGAAATATGAGAGAAAAGTAAAGGTGTGAAGGAGGGGAGAGAGAGAGAGAGAGAGAGAGAGAGAGAGAGAGAGAGAGAGAGAGAGAGAGAGAGAGAGAGAGAAAGTAGTAATGCTTGATGGAAAGAATATTTGGAACCTTTTAATAATGCAAGTAAAATAAAAAAGATAAATGATACAGAAAACATTTTAATGAGCTTTTTTTGGCATTAGTTTGGTTTATTTTTTTTTTCTCTGTTGTTTCCTCTTCTTCCTCCTCCTCTTCTTCCTCTTCCTCTTTCTCCTCTTTTATTTGCTTTATTTAGTGTCCTTGTTTCGTTCTTCTTCTTCTTCTTCTTCTTCTTCTTCT
>NC_059302.1:25799918-25822418 GCF_017591435.1 Portunus trituberculatus | reverse complement strand
AATATTCATTGTTGAAATTGTATGGAATCAACAGTAAAGCTCCTCAGATTAATTCAGGTGGCAGAGGATAACGTCAGGTAAAGGTGCGGCGGGGTGTGTTGGAGTGGGGCAGTGAGAGGTGGTACTGCTATGCCACGCTGAATAAAAAGTGTTCTGTCGAAGGACACACACACACACACACACACACACACACACACACACACACACACACACACACACACACACACACACACACACACACACACACACACACACACACACACACACACACACACACACACACACACACACACACACTCTCTCTCTCTCTCTCTCTCTCTCTCTCTCTCTCTCTCTCTCTCTCTCTCTCTCTCTCTCTCTCTCTCTCTCTCTCTCTCTCTCTCTCTCTCTCTCTCTCTCTCTCTCTCTCTCTCTCTCTCTCTCTCTCTCTCTCTCTCTCTCTCTCTCTCTCTCTCTCTCTCTCTCTCTCTCTCTCTCTCTCTCTCTCTCTCTCTCTCTCTCTCTCTCTCTCTCTCATCTGTAATGGTGGGCGTGGGTACTAAACTCTCACAGAACTATTGTATATGTGTGTGTGTGTGTGTGTGTGTGTGTGTGTGTGTGTGTGTGTGTGTGTGTCCCGCTTATTCATCACTATGTAAAGGTATACTGTATTCATTCATGTATACGCATGAATGTATCTGCTGGTGTTGTATATCCATAATTCATGCATATGTACAGGAGTGTATATGTAAAACGTGATATGTGAAAATACATAATTCATACATACGCATACACATACGAACACACAAATGGTAATCTACACACATACTAACAAACACGTCATTTGCTTAGCAGTGTGAAGCTAGTTACACACACACACACACACACACACACACACACACACACACACACACACACACACACACACACACACACACACACACACACACACCAAAAAAAAAAAAAAGATCTAATACACAAATTTTTTGAAATATTAATACGCTTTGATGTATTTGAAATGGCAGAGTCCGCGTCATATATAATGCACAAGATGACCTTTTCGGCTATAAAGTGGAAACCTTTCACTATTTGAAGGGCTAACAAGCTGACAGACCATCAAACGGGCGGCGATTGGACACCAGATTCAACGTTAAAAACCCTGAGATATTGAAATGTGTTGGCTGTTTTAATGAATTCCGCGCCACACTCAGGACAGGAAGACTTGGCAAATAAAGGTGTGATGGGTTAGTGCTATAGTGTGTGTGTGTGTGTGTGTGTGTGTGTGTGTGTGTAGGAGTAGTTGTAGTAGTTGTAGTAGTAGTAGATGTAGAAATAGTGGTAGTAGTAACATCAGCACCAGCAGTAGTAATAGTGGTAGGTGTAGTAAGTTAGTGTTGTATCGTGTGTGTGTGTGTGTGTGTGTGTGTGTGTGTGTGTGTGTGTGTGTGTGTGTGTGTGTGTGTGTGTGTGTGTGTGTGTGTGTGTTATGTCATGCCCTATAGCGCCCGTAGGTATACTTGAAGAGTATGGTAAGCGCTGTCCAGCTTCCACCCGTTAGTAGTGCAGGACATTTTATTTATAGTGGTACGCATATTAGGGCCCAAATCAGAATCCAAGCGCATCTTTGGTGTAAGGCGATTACATCTACACCTAGA
Organism: Portunus trituberculatus; assembly: GCF_017591435.1. NCBI lineage: Eukaryota > Metazoa > Arthropoda > Malacostraca > Decapoda > Portunidae > Portunus > Portunus trituberculatus. The sequence continues at coordinate 25,820,784 of NC_059302.1, read as the reverse complement.
ACCTTGGTATCATGGTGATATGTAGGTAACTTTAAACCACTCGACAAATTACATAGTTTCAAGGCGGCACGTGATGGGATTCGAACCTACGCATGGACGTCTGTTCGATCCCACGCTCACACCATATTCACTACGCCACCGTTGTTGCAGTTCTTGTGTTTGTAGTAGTACCAGTAGCAGCATTAGAACAATCAGTGGTAGTATTAGTGATAGTGGCAGTTGTTGTAATGGAGTAGTAGTAGTGCTAGTTGTTGTTATTGTTGTGGTGGTAGTAGTAGAAGTTATAATAGTAGTAGTGACATGCCGCCTAACTAAAGAGGAGCATTACAAGGAACTTAGTCACGAGTTACTGTGGCTAGTTAGTAACAAGCTAATTTATAGTAAAAGTATTCCAGTGGGGTAACTTGTCAAATTATAGTGAAAATGAAGAATTGCTGACCGTCGCTAAAATTCATTCTTTCAAAAAATCTAAAGGAATGAAGAGATAGAAAAAAGAATAGAATTAAAGAAATAAGAATTAAAGAAATAAGCTGATATAATGATTCCAGTTGAGTAGTTTTTTTTTATTGTACTGGAAATTGAGAATTGCTTACTGATTCTGTAGGCTAAGAACGTGACGATGGTGATGATGATGATGATGATGATGATGATGATGATGGTACTGATGATGATTATGATAAATAGGCATTTAGAAAAAAAATAGCAAAATAATGTAGCTCAGTACAAACTATTGGGTCAGCTTAACCAGCAGTAATTGTCTAGCTTAGTAAGTTTGTGAGGTTGTAAGCAAATTACTGTCGTGCTGCTTCACTTTGGGAAAATATGAGGAGATTTCTGTCATAGGTGTGATGGCGCCTGGCAGGCCTTTGAACGCCTCCGTGTGATGGAAACAATAATACTGGATGAATGATCACTCCCGGCCAGCCTATTGTCACGCAATGTTTATCGGAGCGATTTTTAGATGAAATTATTGTTTTTCCACTTTCGCGTTGCTGACTACCTTGCTGCAATCAGCGGCTATGCCATATCCCAATACGAAAATAAAACAAAAAAACTCCGATGAAATTATTTCTGTGTTTCGTTTTGTTATATCATGGTGCGGTTGGCGTGGCCTGCTGTCTTTATTTTGAAGGTCGTCATGTCACTGGCGAGCTGAACAAGACTCGGTTTTCAGGATTCATCTCTTGTGTTCAGCTGCTCCATCGTAGGAAGCACCGCCTTCAGTTTTCTGTTTCTCGAAGGAAGCGCCAATTCGCTGACCCGATCAGTGAGGAGGCAGATTTTCCATCACTGTGTATAGAGTTCGAGACCGTGCAAAATCTCTGATTCAGTCAAGCCTAAACAACTTTGAAGACATTCGGAGACATGGGATAGAGACACGGCGTGACCTTCTTAATAGCCCTGATGGAGACGTGCCACATCATGCTGCGCTAGGGCGTCCCGTAGAACCAACTGTGGCGGGGGGAAGGATGACCAGTGTCCCACCAGCGTAAGATGACATCGGCGTTTGGCAGGTAGAGGCCGTTAGCGAGGCTGCAGTATCACCTCTACGCTGTGGGCCACAGCTCGCCCACCAAGCGCAGCACATCATCTACCACATACATTCGATTGCGGTAATCCGCCCCCGAGCCTCTCGTCCGACGAAGCCCAGCACTTCCTGGAACAGACCACTGCCATGGTGGCGGCGAGCAGGTCTGTGGAGGTTTGGTGGTGGTATGGTGCAGGGCTGGTGGTGGGTGGACAGCTTGTTACTTCACCGTTTGGGATGAACATTCCTGGTGTGAGCGGTGAATGAAATAAGTCTAGGCTGAAGCTCTTAAATGCAAGCTGGTGCTTGAAGCTGGATGAAATGGTCCAAATGTAGGGTGAGAGAGAGAGAGAGAGAGAGAGAGAGAGAGAGAGAGAGAGAGAGAGAGAGAGAGAGAGAATGTGGGGGAAGAGCAGTAGGCGTAATTCATTTAGTAACAACATACGTTCTTTCACAGCTCCTGAATTCATAGATTTGTCACAAGACTTCAGTGCAAATATGTACCTTACCTTTACCATTAATTTATCTATTTTTTATCGGTACCTCCCTGCAAGCTGTGGCCAAAGTGGAGATCTCTTCCACGTCACGCAGAGCAACACTTTCTTCACTGACAGGACGGATCAGGATGGAAAACCATGAGAGTCGAATTTAACGGCACGACGCTGTGAGATAGTGAAGCTCACAGTGGAATCACTGCAGCGATATTAGTAATTCCGATGTTCCACGAGGCACGGTGCCCGAACAACACGATGCCTTTTATTTGTGTAGATACTACGTCACCAAGAATGTCAAGATAGTGTTTCCCTTCACCGCTGCGGTGCCTCATTGGATTTATAAGAGTGTTGCGTTGTTAGCAGTGCCAGTGTGTGACGCGGCACTTCAAGACTGGGAGCCGTGCGTCTTGTCCGAATGTCTTACGGAAATGGTGTTTGAATTTCTTAATTTTAATGTTATTTTAACGTGTAGAAGAGACTAACCATATATATATATATATATATATATATATATATATATATATATATATATATATATATATATATATATATATATATATATATATATATATTCTCTCCAAAATAATTCGAATGATAGCAAAGTCAATCATTTTCTAGAATTGTATTACTGCTGTTTTCCAGAAGCAAATAACAAGCTGAAAGAACAAAGTCTCTTGAAGTTTATCAACAGAATAGGTGGAGCGCACAGGTGAGATGGACATACAGTAAGTGGTGCGTGAATAGATAGTGAAGGGTAAAGAGGGGGAGGGATACTTGTAGTTGGGAAGTTCAGAAGAGCACTAACTTCAACAGCGGCTGTAGAATACAGTACGTGGTGCGTTACTGTAGCAGACTCCGAGGCTCCATAAAAAGTAGTGGAGTAGCCTAACTCTGTTATGTGAGTTGTGCGTCCCCACACGTGAGGCGCGGCGCTGCACACCACAGACCAAGACTTTCATGGGAAGAGATGGAAACATGACGGAGAGGACAAAATGCTGCTTGATTGAAAGACGATCAAGAAAAAGTTGAAGAAATAAGATTTAAGTAGGACTTCATGATGAAGAACGGGACAAGGATGGTCAGTGTCAAATGGCGGACTTAATTAAATAAAGATTAAGGATGTGTGGAAGCTGTGTCCACGTGAAGCCTACAAGATGTATGATAGTAAGAAGATACGTGCCCTTTCTTCTTTCCAGTTACGCAGTTGCTGTTAGACAGATGGCATTGTGGTAATTGATGGATAGTATTTACGGATGAGAAGCAGCTTGGTGAATATCAGAGAATGAGAACAGAACAGCACCTTATAGAAATCCACCGATGAGTAGCACCTGCAGGGGACTCCACTATCAGGAAGCAGAAATATCGTACCGTCACTGCCTACTAACGTACTAGACTTTTCGTAAACAAAGATGAAGAAAATTGGGATATTAATTAAGAAGGATCACATATTTATCAACCTCCGTTGACTGTGATTTTTTGCTATATTATCCTTTATGTATTTTGTATCTTGCCGTTACTGGCTATTGAGTAATTTGACCTTGATCTTCTTGACTTTTTTTCACGTATGTTCACGTTGTTACCTGATAAACTGAAAAGCATATTGTCTTTGCATTTATTTTTTATTGTTTATCCATCTATTTATTTATTTATTTAGAGAGAGAGAGAGAGAGAGAGAGAGAGAGAGAGAGAGAGAGAGAGAGAGAGAGAGAGAGAAGCGGTGGATGTAGATTAGGAAAAGGAGCAGAAAGAAGATTGTGAATAAGCAGCCAATTTAATGTCTATATTTCCTGCTCCGGTGTGAATAAAGGAGGAAGTGATTTTGTGTCCCCTAATGAAGAGGAGGTGAAGCGAGTGGCGATGGACTGAGGGAGGGATGAAAGGATGGCACGTGGGAGGAATAGAAGACTTAAGGTTTGTGGAGGTCTGAGAAGTGGTGGTGATGGTGGTGGTGGTGCTGGTGATGGTGGTGGTGCTGGTGGTGCTGGTGATAATAGAAATTTAACGTTTGTGAAAACTTTCTTTTTTGTGTGTGTGTTTAGTGAGTTTATATTTTTTTGTGTATTTTTCTTTTTAAATAAGTTATATATTTATGTATTTTTTAAAGGTTGTATTGTATTAGTGTATTTTTAAGAGAGAGAGAGAGAGAGAGAGAGAGAGAGAGAGAGAGAGAGAGAGATTCTCCCTGCTGGCCATGTATGTAGTGTACAATCTCTCCAACCACGTCACCTTCCCCATGTATCGCTCAGGCTCCATCCTCGATCCCGTGGTGACGGACGTGCCTCCTCTTGGTCCACGGTGTCATCTTGACGAGGATAACATTCAGGAGGCCCCGGGACGAGAGCTCCACCCGCACCCTGTGGCAGTGGGAAGACGCAAAACAGGAAGCAGCTGCTGCTCTGCCTGGCGACAAGAAATTCGGCCAGCCTGCTGCTGGGGGACGTGGATCAGCAGGCGGAGAGGCTAACGGAGGTGCTGTTGGTAGCACAGGAGTGGCGGGTAAGAAATGGGCGCAGGTGTTCTACAGGACAGTGTGTTGGGCACACCGTTCTAGAACATGTTCGTCAGCGACATGCTAAATATCGTCCCGAGCGCACATGCATATGTCAATGACGTCACCCTGTCGCTGCCTTTCTCGCCAGGGAAAGAGGAAGTGGTGACGGCCACCTCAACACCACATTACACCAGCTAGAGGACAGGGGACACATGGTGGGTTACCTTCGCCCCACAAAAAAACACAACTGCTCACGACATCCGCCCCAACCTCAATGAGACACAAGTGACACCTCAGTAGGGGCTGCAGATCCTGGGCGTCACTTTTGATAGCGAGTTGACTTACCAAGCACATCAGTCAGCTCGCCAGGTCAGCAGCAGGGAAGTTGTTTTGCCTCTGAAGTATGTCCAGCCTCGCCATCCTCTACAAGGTACAGGGGAAACGGATATCCCGCCTGCAGGAACTTCATTTTGCCTCCACGCCGCGTTAGGTGCTCACCAGATCCGCCTCAACGGTACTATCAGCCCTGACACACTCCACCCACCACCAGAGGCAATTCAAGCAAAAAGGATGTGTGGCGGTGGAATAAATTTCTGGCCACGGACAAGTGCCCGGCGACCATAGTGTTGCAGTGTGCGGAGGCCAGAAATTCAGTGTTAGTGAACTAGTGGCTTAGTGAAGTGCGTGATAGTGACACAAGTGTACATAGTAGAGATTCGACTTCATAAATTAATAATACACAGGATAATATACAAGATATAAGACATAATTTATAATGGGTTGAGGCTTCGATTCAGAGCTCTGTTTGATGTCGTGTTCGGGGATTTATTTTAGAGGGCTTCGGGATTCATATGCGAGTTTACGCCATACTTAAGGAAATAAAACGGTGCAGTCACGGCTCACACACCCTGACAGCTACACGTGCCTTTCTTGCCTCATCCTTGCACGGCCCTGCCCATGACGTAAGTGACCATAGAAGTGATATTATACGTGTAATTTTAAGTAATGATTGTGTTTTAGAATAAGGAGTAGCCAAAATACCTTCTTTAACCTGTGAAACTCCAAATTCATGCAAAAGGTATATTTTGTATTAATGAGAGAGAGAGAGAGAGAGAGAGAGAGAGAGAGAGAGAGAGAGAGAGAGAGATTGTACAATTCATATGTCTGTATATTCGCATTTTGCCAAGTACACACACACACACACACACACACACACACACACACACACACACACACACACACACACACACACACACACACACACACACACACACACACACACACACACACTCTCTCTCTCTCTCTCTCTCTCTCTCTCTCTCTCTCTCTCTCTCTCTCTCTCTCTCTCTCTCTCTCTCTCTCTCTCTCTCTCTCTCTCTCTCTCTCTCTCTCTACCCTGTGAACTCCAAGCAGGAAATCAGAGCAAGGGCAAAAGTCTCCCTGGTCGGAAATATTCAGTAGTGTCCCCTGAAAAGAAGTTGATAGCTGAATAGAAAATGGAGTTTGCTATTTCCTTCTCTCCCAAGACAATAACGGAGAGGGAGTGTCGAAAATGAAATGGTTAAGTTATATCTATTTATTTATGAGAGAGAGAGAGAGAGAGAGAGAGAGAGAGAGAGAGTGAGTTTCTTTTGCCCTTCTGTTCCTCGTTACCTTCCCCTTTCCTCTCCTTTACCTACTTATCTAGCTTCCCTCCCTTCCTCTCCCTTCTCTCTCTCCCCACCTATTTCTCATACCTCTCCTCCTCTTCCTCTTCCTCTTCCTTTTCCTCCTCCTTCCTCCTTCCTCCTCCTCCTCCTCCTCCTCTTCCTCTTTCTCCTCCTCATCCTCTTTCTCCTTCTCTTCCTCTTTCTCCTCCTCTTCCTCTTCCTCTTCCTCTTCCTCTTCCTCTTCCTCTTCCTCCTCCTCCTCCTCCTCCTCCTCCTCCTCCTCCTCCTCCTCCTCCTCCTCCTCCTCCTCCTCCTCATCCCCCGTCTTCCTTACCTCACCAATACACGCATCTCTCTCCTCGTTTCCTCTAGTCTCTCTTCCGTCTTGTCTTGCCCTTCCTCTCCCTACCTCTTCATCCCCTCTCACTCTCACTCTCCCTCTCTCCCTCTCTCCCTCAGGCTATCGAGACCCGAAACAAGCTTATGTCGAGGCGGAAGGAAAATGGAAAAGTACTTTGTTGCTGGAGGAGGAGGAGGAGGAGGAGGAGGAGGAGGAGGAGGAGGAGGAGGAAATGAAGGAGGTGAAGGTGATGTTGTTAAAGGTAAAGACAAAGTGTGGCTGTTTTTTTTTTATATTTCCGGTTTTTTTGTCTTTTCTCCTTTTTATTATTCTTTTTTTTTAATTTTATCTTTTTTTATTGATTTTTGATGTATTTTGTTTGCTTGCTTGTTTGTATTTTTTTTTTCTTTATGTATTTCATGTCTTTTTTTTTTTTTTTTGCTGTTTTGTTTGTATTTATCTATTTTGTCTTTATTTTGTTTGGAAGAGATTTTTTTTATTTAATTTTTTTTTTTAAGGATATCAATGTCAGTATCTTTCTTCTTTTTCTCTTTCTTTTTCTTTTTTTCTTGCGGACTTTTTATATTTCCAGTTTGATCTTAGTTTATTTTTTTCTTTACGTTCTGATTATTTTTGACCTTTTTTTTTATAGAAGGGGAGGAGTTCTCAGGACCTTTTTTTTATAGAAGGGGAGGAGTTCTCAGGACCTTTTTTTTATTGAAGGGGAGGAGTTCTCAGGACCTTTTTTTATAGAAGGGGAGGAGTTCTCAAGACCTTTTTTTTATTGAAGGGGAGGAGTTCTCAGGACCTTTATTTTTCCTCCCTTTTTTTTTTACCACTATATTTTCTCCTTCTGTTTGTTTATCTATTTATTTGTTTATTTATCTATTTATTCAATTATCTATTTAAAGAACCAATTATGTTACTACTGTTTTTATTTTATGCAGGTGATGATCTTAGCGTCTCTCTCTCAGGTGATGATCTTAGCGTCTCTCTCTCTCTCTCTCTCTCTCTCTCTCTCTCTCTCTCTCTCTCTCTCTCTCTCTCTCTCTCTCTCTCTCTCTCTCTCTCTCTCTCTCTCTCTCTCTCTCTCTCTCTCTCTCTCTCTCTGAGCACTGCATTTTCTCCTGTTTCTTCTCTTATCTCTCTCTCTCTCTCTCTCTCTCTCTCTCTCTCTCTCTCTCTCTCTCTCTCTCTCTCTCTCTCTCTCTCTCTCTCTCTCTCTCTCTCTCTCTCTCTCTCTGAGCACTGCATGACGCGAGTTGGTTCTGTAATGGCGAGTATTATACCTTTGTAGCTAATATCATGAGTAAATATTTATGTTTACCAGTATATTCCCTCGTCATTTATTCATTTACATGTTTTTTTTTTTTATTGCAAGCGTATTTATTTTTTTTTTTATTTATTCATGTAGTTATCAATTAATTTATTCCTTTCTGTAGCATTTGTTGAAGTGTTACTGTTTTATTTGTCGTTGTTATTTTAAGCGTGATCATTTAGTTTGTAACGGCAAATTTCATACTGCAATAATTGGCTCAGAATAATGCTATGTCTTTTTTACTATCCTCTTTTCTCTCTCTCTCTCTCTCTCTCTCTCTCTCTCTCTCTCTCTCTCTCTCTCTCTCTCTCTCTCTCTCTCTCTCTCTCTCTCTCTCTCTCTCTCTCTCTCTCTCTCTCTCTCTCTCTCACGAGTAAATATTCATGTTTGTAGAGATAATGTTTTTTTTTTTTTTTCTCCAACAGTTACATATTCTTTACTTACGTTCTTCCCTTTTTGTGTGTGTGTTCATCTTTCTTTATCTACACAAAGGCTCTATCAATTTTCTTCCTTATTACAATTCATTTTCTCCGTTCAATGTTCATGTTTGTATAATGTAACTTCTTTATTATTAGTACAGCAATTACATACAGTTTACTTACTCTCTTTCGTTTTCTGTGTATCTATTTATTCACTTAACATACTTGACGTTCCAGAATAAAAAAAAAAAAAAAACATAAGAAAACCACACAAAAACACATCATTGAAGCGATCCGTGGCCTCTCTCGAGCTAGATAGACCTGAGCAAGGGTGGTGATTTGTTGTTGATTTAATAAAGACTTTCTCAGTCGGTGAAGTACATAATCAACATTTACATAATGGACGCCTCGCCGGGAGGTTAATTGGTGTGGAAAGAGGCCGAATGATTTAATTGCCGTCATTATTTTAGAGTAAATGAATGTACTTCTGTGGGTTGGCATATATAGAAAGATGGATGAGAGAGAGAGAGAGAGAGAGAGAGAGAGAGAGAGAGAGAGAGAGAGAGAGAGAGAGAGAGAGAGAGAGAGAGAAAGTCAAAATATGCAGATAGATTAAAGTATATGAATAAGAAACGAACGTGAATATGAGCGAGCGGTGCAGTTTAACACACACAATATTGAAGCGTGACATTTGTATTAGTAAAGATTTGCTTTCATTACTCGTTAACAGAACAGATAATTGCAGGTGCGCGGTTTATGATTTGAGTAGAAAGAGACTATTAAAAGACTAAATGAGGAGGAGGCAGACGGTAAAATAAACATTGCACAAATAAACAAAATATACACAGGTACACAAACACACACAAAAAAATCCAGACATATATAGAAAGATGCAGAAAAGGAAAAGTTCTCCGGTTTTTAACACAGCTTCGCACACACAAAAAAAAGGAAAATAAAAGAGCATTAAGTTGGAAAAAGTGACATTGCAAAGTGAAAAAAAAGGGAATCTTTAGTGACACGCCTTGAAACATCAGAACACAAGCGGCAATTGAAGGAACACAGACAGACAGGCACTGTGGACACGTGGTTGGGAATACGTGACAAGCAGGCTGGAGTGACGGTTCTTACGTGACACATCAAGCAAAGACTACAAAACAGCGGTAACGAAACAACAGATTACACTTGTAGCGAGGCCGAAGTGACCAGGGTTGGGGACCGTAGTGACCGAAAGCCACAGCAACTATAGCCCAAAGTGACTTGAAAGCATCCGTTACTGCGAATTCTCTGTTACTGAGAATGGTTTGTTTGTCTGAGACCCTTAAACCACCCCCTTCCATTTTTCGGTAATTTTTCCTCCCGCTTTTCATGGGTTTAATGGAAACTGATTAAGAAATAAAAAAAAAAGGTATATGAAAAAAAGCAGGAAAAGGAGGAAACGTTCAAACAATAGTAACAGTAGAGGCAAGCACATTAGTGAAGAAGGGAAGTAAAAAAAATCCACTTTCTAGCGCATAATAATAGCCAATGAAGTGAAAAAAGTTACTAACAAGAAAAATAAAGAAACTGAAGGAAATACATACATACCAAACAGTGAAGATAGACAGATACACTAATAAGAGGGACAAACTTACCTGTCTGTTCTGGAAGGAGGAGAAGCGTCAAGAAAAGTCCCTGAAGTAGTTTTAACATCACCACCACCCTCCTGTCGGGCCTTCTGTCGGTGTCGGCCATTCTCGGCGCCGCTTTGCAGGACCTGTGGCTGTAGGTATCCTGCCAGCGACGGAATCCTTCAGCTTAAGGAAAACAGCAATCCACGAAGTTCCTGTCCCGTCTAATAAGTGGATCACGTTTCAAAAGATCCTGTCGGTGTGTAGTTTTCTTATCCTGATCCGTAACTCCTCCACCTCCTTCCTCATCCTGCCGCCTCACTCTCAACGCCTCCTTCTCCTCCTCCTCCTCCTCCTCCTCCTCACTCTCGTCGATTTGTTATTCCTCTTTTAACTGACCTTCGTCGCGTTACTGGATATTATAGAGGAAGAGAAGGAGGAGTGGTGATGGGTGTGGTGGAGTGATGGTGGTGGAAGGGAAATGCGGTGGATGGTGTTTGGTGGTGGTGGTGGGTGTAGAGGGTGGTGCTTGCGGTGGTGGTGGTGATGAGGACACACAAACGACCACCCCGCGGGAACCACACGACCCTAAGAGCTACATGTCCACCTAAGCCAGGCCGTCACTCCATACTCGCATCTTTTAACAGGTCATAGCGAAAAAAAGGAAAAATAAAAAGAAAATAAGTCTTTCTCTTTTGCTTTGCCTCAGTGTGTTTGCCCTTTGCTTTTCAGGAGGAAGTCAGGGAAGGATGCAAGGGACGAGGCACTTTCCGGGGAGGAGCGGCGAGCAGGGAGTCTGTGGCAGCCACGTGGGACGATAGGCGGAGACGCGAGCGGTGCGTCTTCCCCCGCCGAGTGCTGGAGCCAGACTGAAGTGAGGTGAGGTTCGACTGGCGGTCCTGCTCTGTCCGCCCCAGGCACTGTGCCACTCACTGAACCCACGCACGCACACACACACACACACACACACACACACACACACACACACACGATCGTCTTTACGTTCGCTTAGACAATCAGAAGAAATGCACGTGATATTGTATATAAAAAAGATAAATAACTATAGTTTTACTGGAGGAGAGATTGTTCATTCACACACACACACACACACACACACACACACACACACACACACACACACACACACACACACACACACACACACACACACACACACACACACACACACACACACACACGTACCCAACCGGAAACACACACACGCACATGTCACTCACTGGGGATTTTAATGCAATTTAGACTCGTTTTCTCTATTTTCCCTATTTTCCTCCTCCTCCTCCTCCTCCTCCTTTTCCTCCTCCTCCTCCTCCTCCTCTTCCTCTTCCTCTTCCTCCTTCTCCTCCTCCTCCTCCTCCTCCTGCTCCTCCTCCTCCTCCTGCTCCTCCTCCTCCTCCTCCTGCTCCTCCTCCTCCTCTTCCTCCTCCTCCTCCTCCTCCTCGTCTTCTCTCTTTATCGTCTTAAAACGTATTTCTAAGTAGTTTTCTTTCATCATCCTCTGCCTGTTTTTTTTTTTTTCCTGGTCATTTTATGCTGTTTATTTAATTTGCCTACACACACACACACACACACACACACACACACACACACACACACACACACACACACACACACACACACACACACATCTTCCATTAGCTGTTTTCCGTCACACATTTCGCCATTAATAACTTTCCATGGATTAAAATAACAATAGGCGATTTGTCTATGTGTGTGTGTGTGTGTGTGTGTGTGTGTGTGTGTGTGTGTGTGTGTGTGTGTGTGTGTGTCTGTGCTGCAGGGTAGATAAGTTTCCTGATGTCCTTATATGCTTTCGTCATTGTAATTACCGCCTACCGTTGTGACGCCATCACTACAGATCACGATGGATAAGTCACCTTTTTCGACTCCCTGGATAACTCTTCTCTCTGGAGCGCCAGTATGGGAGGTTCTTGTCCCTTTGTTTCGTGCCATTACCTGTGCTCGTTGACACAAAAGTCTTGAACCTTTACCGACTGGCCTGTATGAGCTACTCTCCGTAAACCTTCAGTGCTTCTAACATGTTGATAAAGTTTGATTTAAAACAGAGATTGAAAAGAACTGGTGTTGAAATAGAGTGGTAAATGAATGAAATAGACTCATTAATTGCTTCACTACTGGGACGCATTTTTATCATGAGTTTGGGTGTGATTAGACGATTTTATTTACATTAGGAAGGGTTTGTGGAGGTCAGAAGTGTTATGTCCAAAATCTTCACTATTTTAATTCCCACATTAGTTTCTGAAGCTGGATAAATTCGCTAAATAGTAAGCAGAATGAACATAAAAACGCATCGTGACACTGAAGGGTTAATCAGATTGTTAGTGCCAAGTCATTAGGAAAGTTTAAAAGAAGACTAAATAAATGTATGGATGAGGATAATTGGTAGAAATAGATAGTTAACCGCATTAATACCATGACACGTTCCCATATTCATTCTGGTTACTATTTGGTGATTTTATACAGATTCAGAAACTCATGTGGGGATTAAAATAATGAAGACTGGCCATTAATCTTCTGACCTCCATAGACCTAATGTCAATGAAATCGTCTAATCATACACAAAACTCAAGGTAAAACTGCGTCCTAGTAATAAAAGGGTTAAGTTTAAATTGACTGCCACACGTAGGCCTGGTGGTTTTTCGTAGCCTTCTTTACTTTTTTTTTCTTTATCTTTTCATTGCCTGTGACGAGAGAAGTGCTTAACATTCTCACTCTTCTCATTGCTTCCGCTTACATTGTTAATCATTTTCTCTCATCACAGCGGCGCGGCGTCCCGATTGACAACTTTGCACCTCAATGACTAAATGTTACTTGGTTCATCCTAATTCTCTTATAATTCCTTACTTTCATTCGTCATTGCGCGGCGCCTTCTGGTCTCGTCCTCACGGTGCTAAATTATAACCAAACATTAATTAATCACGTCTCAGGAAGATATTTTTTTTTACCATTCCAGTAATTATTGTCATGGTTACTTTTGCTCTCATTTTTTTCAGTCATCTTGGTTTTATTCTTTAGGATCACCACCACCACCACCACCACCACCACCACCACCACCATGTCTGCACCGCTTCTCCCCGCCACGCCCTTGACATTGCTCAGCCTTATGGCCACCACGCCCGCGCCTCGCACACGCCACACGGGTAGAGGGAGACATATAAATGAAAGCAAAGCGACGAACTAATAACAATGATAATAATTTCCATACTCCATTGCTAATTGCATTAAAGGGAATAGCAAGTAGCTTCGATAGCAATTGTAATAATAATGATAATAGTAATGATAATGGTAATAATAATAACAAAAACAACAGCAACAATAATAATAATAATAATAATAATTATAATAACTCATTACCAAAAGCCAACTGTAAATTGTATTAAAGGGGGACAAGGAATGATAGTAATTATATTAGTGATAATAATAATTACTACTACTACTACTACTACTACTACTACTACTACTACTACTACCACCACCACTGCCACCACCGCCACCACTACCACCACCACCACCACCACCACCACCACCACCACCACCACCACCACCACCACCACCACTACCACCACCACTACCACTACCACCACCACCATCACCACCACCATCACCATCACCACCACCACCACCATCACCATCACCATCACCACCACCACCACCACTATCAATCACTACTACTACTACTACTACTACTACTACTATTTTTAGCACCGCAGTAACTCTATCCAGCCGGTAATTGCATTAAAGAGAACAACAAGTCGCATAATGTACACGAGTATATTGACAGGGGGAACCATTACTCTCTCTCTCTCTCTCTCTCTCTCTCTCTCTCTCTCTCTCTCTTAGTGGTAAAGACTGTGTAGTTTTAAAAAATGCTCAACATCGAAATCTTTGGAGAAACTGAGAAATTTCTGGGGAATATTCACACACACACACACACACACACACACACACACACACACACACACGGCTTGTCCTGTTGGCAAACTGCTCGGTTAATGGTTTGATGGTTCATTGGTAGTGATGGTAGCACTAGTAGTAGTAATAGTAGTAGTAGTAGTAGTGGCAGTAGTAAAAATAGTAATGGTTCTAGAAGTGGTAGTAATGTTAGAGGGAGGTGAGAGGAAAAGGAGGAGGAGAAGCTACGAAAAGCCGATAGATAAAGGTCTGCCTTGGATGTGTGTGTGTGTGTGTGTGTGTGTGTGTGTGTGTGTGTGTGTGTGTGTGTGTGTGTGTGTGTGTGTCCCTGTCCCTCCACCCGTCCGTCCGTCTGTCTGTCCGTCCACACGAGATCTCAGTGTATGATTTATATATGCGCTGCACTTCAGTTCACCGTAACGCAATTTGACATCAGATGTGCTGCCTGAGTTTTGTCTGTGATGATGAAAGGAGCACCTGCGTTCACGGTGATGATTGGCTCACTACTATGAATACCTACCCTGATTTTTTCTCCCTTTCTATCCCTACATACATATCATACTAAACGTGTGTGCAGTGTAACCATCCTCACTTCTATCTCTACGCCTCCTATACGTTCTAAGGTATACAGAATATTCCTAGTATGTGTGCTTATGCTTCTTTATATGTAAGAGCGGAAAAACTGGCCGAGGGTAACAAATATGATTAAACTAAGAGAAAAAAGGCTGAGTTTTATCCATCTACACACACACACACACACACACACACACACACACACACACACACACACACACACACACACACACACACACACACACACACACACACACACACACACACACACACACACACACACACACTCACACAAACTTACGCAGTGTTTTGTTGTACACACAATGCTCTCTATATTATGTATATTAATGTATAGTCGTAAGCTTTATCCTTCCAAGTATATGGCTGATTCTATCCCTCAGTACATATCATACTAGACATGTGTGCAGTGTAACCAACCTTGCTCATACCTCTACGCCTCCTGTACGCTCTAATGTATACAGAATATTCCTTTTATGTGCGCTTATGCTTTTTTTTTATATGTAAGAGGGGACAAAGACGATTAAACAAAGAGGAGAATGCTTAGTTTTATCCATCTACACACACACACACACACACACACACACACACACACACACACACACACACACACACACACACACACACACACACACACACACACACACACACACACACACACACACACTCTACACACACACACGCACTCACTTACTCTGTGTTTTGGTGTACATACGATGTATATTAATGTATAGTGGTGACCTTTATCCTTCAAAATATGTGTCCGATGACTGCACAGATGAAAGAATAAGCTTTTAGCAGGTAAATTGCGTTCCTGTTATGTTTGTATTACCTGACGTTGAAAATAAATAAATACCAGTAGGAATCTTTATATAGGCTGGGTGTATAGGCCTAGAATGTCAATATGAACTTTATATGTTATTTTCAACCTTATTATAACTTTATTAGCTTCACGTATTTGATTGAAGTATGTTTGATGTATTGTGACGACTGTTGCGTTGGCGAGAGAGAGAGAGAGAGAGAGAGAGAGAGAGAGAGAGAGAGAGAGAGAGAGAGAGAGGATTGAACAAATAACTGGACACACACGAACAAGGTTAATCATTTGCAAATCTTTTTCTTTCTTTCTTTCTTTCTCTTTTCCTTTTCTTTTTGGTTTTTATCCAATTGTTCATTTTTATTTCATCGTAATTTTATTTAGCTTAATATTTTCTCCTCCTCCTCCTCCTCCTCCTCCTCCAATCTGTCCTTCCCAATCCTCTTTATTTTCTCTTTTTGCCTCGTCTTCTTCCATTGTTTCTTTTCACACTCTTTTCTTCACCCTCCTCCGATTCTTCCTTCTTCAACTTTCATCCACCCTCTCCATTATTCCTGTTATTTTATTCCTCCTCTTTCTCTCACCCTTCTTTCTCCTCTTCTAATCTTCCTTTTTCCCCTTTTTGCTATTCTTTCACTTTTCCTAATCTTTTTCCCCTCACAATATTTTCCTTTCCATTATTTCCTCTTTTTACTAATCTTCCTTCTTTCTCTTCTACCAATCCTTTACTTCTCCCTGTTCTTCTCCCTCACTCCCTGTTTAGCTCCCTGCCTTCCCTTCCTCTGCTCTTGTATCCTCATGTTCCTCCTGTTATGCTCTCTTCACCTCCCTTTGCTTTGTCGCTCTCCATCTGTTGCCTTATCCCTTATCTTCATCTGTGTTCTCTCTCCTTCCCCTTCCTCGTTTTATCGCTCATTCTCTCCTCTCGCCAATGCTTCCAACATGCTAATCGCTTCTCTCATTATTCACACTGTTTAGCAGGTGTTTAGTGAAGGAGAGAGAGAGAGAGAGAGAGAGAGAGAGAGAGAGGAGAGGGAGTGGGGATGCATTGCTACAATACACGCCCATCTTAAGCTTCATCTCTCCAGTGTGTGTGTGTGTGTGTGTGTGTGTGTGTGTGTGTGTGTGTGTGTGTGTGTGTTGGTAGGAGAGTTGTCAAATTTTATTTTTCACATTATTTACCTCGTGTTTTTTTTTTTTTTTTTTATTAAAGGGTTAAGTCAAACTCGTTATGTTTTGTCCACTTAAATATTATATGTATACTCGTAGCACACACACACACACACACACACACACACACACACACACACACACACACACACACACACACACACACACACACACACACACACACACACACACACACACACACACACACACACACACACACACACACACACACACACACACACACACACACACACACCACCCACTTCCCTCGGTAATGCATTTTAGTGATCTATTGTTATGCTTGGACAACCTGTATTTCTGCGCTTCCTTTCTCTCTCTCTCTCTCTCTCTCTCTCTCTCTCTCTCTCTCTCTCTCTCTCTCTCTCTCTCTCTCTCTCTCGTGTGTGTGTGTGTATCTGTGTGTGTTTGTGTGCAGTAATAGTATATAATATTTCGGTTTATTGGAAGGACAGTTTATAGAGCCACATGAATTTTGTACATAGTATGACAGTGTACTACATCATTCATCTCAAGGCTACGTGGCGGCGTCTAACATCCATATACCGCGACTGCTATGTGTAGGTGTGTAAGTGTGCATAATTTGGTGGGTAAATGACTGACTTTGTGTGTGTGTGTGTGTGTGTGTGTGTGTGTGTGTGTGTGTGTGTGTGTGTGTGTGTGTGTGTGTGTGTGTGTGCTTTCTGGTATTTTGTTCTATTTTTTTTTTTTTTCTTTCTTTCATTTTCAGTAATATTCTCGTTTCGGTATTTTAACTTTTTTTCTTTTCCTTTTCTTTTCCTATATTTTTTTCTTCCCCCTCCTCATCTTATTTACCTGAAGTTTTTGTACTTTTTTTTGTGTAACTCTTATTGCTACTTTTGTTATCGGTCATAATCTCTCTCTCTCTCTCTCTCTCTCTCTCTCTCTCTATCTCTATCTCTCTCTCTCTCTCTCTCTCTCTCTCTCTCTCTCTCTCTCTCTCTCTCTCTCTCTCTCTCTATCTCTCTCTCTCTCTCTCTCTCTCTCTCTCTCTCTCTCTCTCTCTCTCTCTCTCTCTCTCTCTCTCTCTCATTTCAGCTGTTGTACCTTTTTTTTTAAACTACCTCCTTCTCCTCCTCCTCCTCCTCCTCCTCCTCCTCGTATACTGCATATGGGAGACAACTTTTCTGTGTGGCAGCGACGTCCTACATTCTCTCTTGAATATTTTTTCCTCCTTCTCCCTTCCATTTTTGTCCAATATTCGTTTTCTGCTCTTTTATTGACTTTCATCCATTTTATGTCCTACCCTGGCGTCATTTTCTTCCTACCTTGAGAGAGAGAGAGAGAGAGAGAGAGAGAGAGAGAGAGAGAGAGAGAGAGGTTGGAAGGGAAATAAAACTGGCAGGTGGATGAGAAAAAATAATCTTGTCACGTCAGCTGATTTTTTTTCTATATTATTTTTCTTACGAGTGTTTCATGTTTTTTTTTCCTTTTTGTTTTATTATTAGGTAAATTCAAGTGTCAGGTCGGAATTAGTGTGGCTCTTGCTGTTATTATTGTTGTTATTGTCGGTGGTGGTGTTGTAGTCTTCAAGTAATGACCGTGCGTTGTGGTTAGTACGTGTGTGTCTGGATGGTTGGCTGATTGTGTTTCCTGTGAGGTCCTGAGACGCATAGGTTGGTATCCTGGCCACTGTTCGGGGTTAGAAAGGGCATCCACTCGGGGTAACGGTCCACAGTGGCAGTGCCTTCATCAGGAGCCTCCGTCCTAACCATTATACACGAGGGGAACTGGACGAAAAGAAAAGAAAATAGATAGATAAGATAAAAAGTAACGTATTATTATTTTTAGTAGTAGAAGTTGCAGTAGTAGTAGTTGTTGTTGTAGTAGTTGTAGTTGTAGTAGTAGTAGTAGTTGTTGTAGTAGTAGAAGTAGTAGTAAAAGTAGTAGTAATAGTAATATTAGTAGTAATAGTAGTAGTAGTAGTTGTTGTTGTTGTTGTAGTAATTATTATTATTAGTAGTAGTAGTTGTTGTAGTAATTAGTAGTAGTAGTAGTAGTAGTTGTAGTAATTATTAGTAGTAGTAGTTGTAGTAGTTAGTAGTAGTAGTAGTTGTTGTTGTAGTAGTAATTAGTAGTAGTAGTAGTTGTTGTTGTAGTAGTAATTAGTAGTAGTAGTAGTTGTTGTTGTAGTAGTAGTAATTAGTAGTAGTAGTAGTAGTAGTTGTTGTTGTTGTAGTAGTAATTAGTAGTAGTAGTAGTAGTTGTTGTTGTTGTAGTAATTAGTAGTAGTAGTAGTAGTAGTAGTTGTTGTTGTAGTAATTAGTAGCAGCAGTAGCAGTAGCAGCAGTTGTTGTAGTAATTAGCAGTAGCAGCAGCAGCAGCAGTAGTAGCAGCAGCAGCAGTTATTAGCAGCAGCAGCAGCAGTAGTAGTAGCAGTAGTTGTTGTAGCAGCATTAGCAGCAGCAGCAGCAGTTGTTGTGTAGTAATCAGTAGTGCAGTGGTTGTTGTTGTTGTGCAGTGGCAGCAGCTGCAGTAGTGGTGTAGCAGCAGTGCAGTAGCAGCAGTGGTGGTGCAGCAGTGGTAGCAGCAGCAGCAGCAGTGGTAGTAGTAGTAGCAGCAGTAGCAGCAGTAGTGGCAGCAGCAGCAGCAGTAGCAGTAGTAGTAGCAGCTGTGGTGGTAGTAGTAGTAGCAGCAGTCGTAGTAGTAGCTGTAGTAGTAGTAGTCGTTGTCGTCGTAGTAGTAGCTGTAGTAGTAGTCGTCGTAGTAGTAGCTGTAGTAGTAGTAGTAGTAGTAGCTGTAGTAGTATTGATTTGTTGCTGTTGCTACTGCTTGCATTTTAATTTCCATCATTATTTGAATTTTACTCATTATTTTCTGCATTTATCTTTTCCCGTTTACGAATTTATAATAAAAACAAAATGAATAAGCCAGTGAGCGTTGCCAGAATTTTTAGTCAATTTAGTAACTCGTAGAATTTCTTTGATATCCAATTAATTGCTATTTTATGTTTTCCTCTTTTCCTCGCTACTTTTCAGTCTTCCCACACTTAGGTAATTTTCCTCCTCGTACCTGTCTCATTTCACTCCTCTTCCGTCTTCTTTGCGAAACTATAGGATGTTGTGACACGCTGGGAGGGAAAAAGGCAACGCAGGGCACGGAAAGAAATTAGGGAGAAATGGAAGGAGAGAGGGAAAAAAGGCGACAGAGGGAGATGAGTGAAGAAAATGGGAAAAAAGTCGTCAAGGGAGTGATGAAGTGGAATACTTACAATTTAGAGAGAGAGAGAGAGAGAGAGAGAGAGAGAGAGAGAGAGAGAGAGAGAGAGAGAGAGAGAGAGACGAAACAGGAACACATGCAAAAAATTAACCTGTCTTTTTTTGTGTGTAAAGGAAAATGAATAAAAGAAAGAATAGTGAGTAGAATGACGTAAAAAGAATGGAATTGAGAATGAAGGAAAGGAAAACAAAGGAAAAATAAAGGAAAAGGAAAAGAAAAAATAACACACACACACACACACACACACACACACACACACACACACACACACACACACACACACACACACACACACACACACACACACACACAGTTTCCTCCTCCTGCTGCTCCTCTTCCTCTTCACCATTTTCCACTTTAAATATAATTAGGTCCTCTCAATTTTCTTCTGCGGAAATAAAGTATGTTTTTGAAAAGGAGGATCATGTGAGCTCTTTTCTTTTCCTCCTCCTCCTCCTCCTCCTCCTCCTCCTCCTCCTCCTCCTCCTCCTCCTCCTCCTCCTCTATCGTTTTTTCCACATCCTCCATCACTTACTTTTCAATTTATTAGGAAAACAATTACCGTAGCGATGATGATGATGATGATGATGATGGTAGTGGTGGTGACTAACGGTATCTTTTCCATAGCAAAGACTACTAATCGTATGCATGAAGTCATATGAAATGTTTTCCTCTTCTTATTCTTCTTCGCGATGGTACTCATTAATTTTTTTTTCTGTTTTGTTCCTAAAGATCTTTCCATTTTTTTTTTTTTCATTCAGTTCATTATTTTTTCATTTTGTGTGCGTGTCCATACCAGTTAATGTGTGTGTGTGTGTGTGTGTGTGTGTGTGTGTGTGTGTGTGTGTGTGTGTGTCATCGTATAGTGTATCTACGAAACTTTTCCCTAGTTGCTAATGAATAAAACTCATGAATATAAAATCACACACAGTGCATACCATTAGCAGCTGAAGCATTAACTATCACCTCTCCCATGAGTGTGTACTGTAACATTCAAATCCCGACTGTTTATTTGCGTGCACCCTCCGAGCAGCGCTTTACTCACGGTGGCAGCAGGTGTTAGTAGTGAGGAGAGAGGCAGGAGGAAGTGAGTAGTACAGTGAGCAGTGAGTCAGCCGCTTACCTTTCCTCACCTCGCCTTGCCTCGCCTTGCACTGACTGACGCGCGTGTGACATGTTGCCCGCCTACCATTGCGGATTCATGGACTCTTATGGACCCTTCGCCGCATCCACTGA
>NC_059302.1:25767418-25792418 GCF_017591435.1 Portunus trituberculatus | reverse complement strand
TGCACAATAAACTCCATTGAACAACATTGAGATTGCCCACACACCATAGATAAGCTTGTTTGGTAAAGTAACAATTCAAGTCACTTATCAGTACAGTCTAACGTGAAAGGGCAGACACTTTTCTTAGCACAATTAGCCACCTCAGCTTTGCCTTCACAAAATGCAAAGTAAGCTTTCTACTAACTGGTAGCCAGATCTGAAGCAGCCATTTCTTTCTGGTCAAACTCTCCCCTTAACTCAGGTCTTTGTGATGTTCAACCAACTCTCATCTATCACAAATATCATTAAAGGCAGCCTTGTAACAATGGCACACAGTGAGCATAGATTCTCAGCTTGAGAGGAAACAAATCATAACTGCCAGTTTGGAATTCCTCTACTTGATGTGCACGTTGTCTAACTCTACAATTGAAATGCAAGAGCAGTATCCAACACCAACAGATTTCCAATAAATATAAGCAATAAAAAATATTTCATATGTTAAAAACATGGAAACAAATATATTATTTCCCTTATTAACAAAATAATGTTTTGTAAAAAGGCTGGATTAAGTCTTTCCTAATCACTACTGCTATCATCTACATGGTGGTGGGCCAAGGTTTGTCTTGCCGCTTGTTCTGGAGGTCGAAGTACATCATAACTTGTGGAGTCCTCCACACCAGACCAGGTGGTGTTGTGAGGCGGTCTGCTTGATCTATCACTATTTTGAGTCTCACTATAGTGATTATTTAGAGACTTAACACTGGACTCTGATGATTTAGAGTATTGTACTCGATCATGACCTTCAGAGTTTAACATATGTTTGGGCATCCCCACTGGCACTGCCATATAATCTGGTGAACCATGACTACTGGCCTGGGGAGGAGAGGCATTACTCTCAGAAAGCCTTTGATTATGCAAGGATGAACTGGAAGAAGCATAATGGCTACTACTAGAAGGTTCAGAAGAAATATCTGAGGTTGATTGAGATGAAAATTTAGGCAACAAAAGCCTATTATTTTCCTTACTTGAGGTAGAGAGTACACTGGTGTTTGCAACACTATGTGAACTTGCACCAACACCAAAATCTGAAGTTACTGAAGATGTTGACTGCACTGATGGCAGTGTGTCAGTGTGTGTTGGTGCTGATTCCTCTGTTGATGAAGAGGCAGTGGCTGGTGAAACTCTTGAGACTGATGGCATCTGATCAGACGTGATGCTCCCATGAGAGGTGGGAGAGTTGGAGGATGTCACAGTGGTGGTGTTGCTCTGAGAAGTGGTTGTAGTGGTGGTAGTTGTGACATTGGTTGCTGTTGTAGATGATGCATTATTCTGATGGAGACTCTGGACAATATTCCTCACATTTCTGAAAACAAAGCTCAGGGAAGTATTTCCATTCCTGTTGTTCCCCATGCCTGCTGCCATGTTGCGGAACACCAGGTTCACCATCGGCAGCACGTTGGGCGTGCTGCTCCTCCTCCTGGGCGGCCTCCTGCAGCCCCAGGATTTGCCCCACCTCTGTCATCCGCAGCATTCTCGCCACCCCCAGCATTTGCCGGGTTATTGGGTGTGTTCTGGTTGTTGTTGTTGTTGTTTGGAACGTTACGAAGGACAATGTTGACAGTGTGCACTCTCCCCAGCTGCTGGATCTGTGCCTGCTGCAGGATGGCTGGCAACTCGTAATGGTGGAAGAAGTATAGCATGGAGTGCTGGGGATAGAGAACAGTTAAGTACTTTTTAATAAACACTATAAAGGAATTGCTGCAAAGCAAAATGGTGTCTTTAAAAAGGTCCTTGACTTTTGATTACTAGTAGTCAAGTAATCAATACTGCTATAACCACAATATACTACATTGTGGTGCAGTATGCCTAGGTGGTTAACCAAAATACCACTATTGAGGTTGTATATATATAATACTTGTCCACTTATTTCCAGTATGTCACATGAGGTAGCAATTGTTTGGACTAACTGGGCAAGTTCATCCAATGGCCCAATATTGTCAAAAGAAAAAAAAAAAGTGGTGGTATGTCAGTAGGATCTGAGTATGCCCTACTCTTGGGCCCCCATGGCCCTCTGTCTAATAAATCCAGTGTTGTTGTTATGGGCTATGGGAATGACTCATCACAGGACAATATTGTGCAGATCAAAGCCATAAGAAAAATGGCTACACAACTACACAAATCTGTGTGTGTGTTGTGTGGTGTGTCATTGCATGTAGTGTAGAGTAGTGTGATGTTATGCAGTATGGTGCAGTGTAGCATGGCATAACATGGCATGTGGTGTGGTGTGGCAAGTAGTGTGGTGTTGTGTTGTGTTGTGTGACGTGGCGTGGTGTGGCAGTGCGGTGTGGTGTGGTGCGGTGCAGTATGGTGCAGTGTGGTGCTGAGCAGGGCTAGGTGTGGTGTTGCATGGCATGACATATTGCCCGACCCTGCACCATACTATATAACACACCACACCACACCACACAATCCCAAACCCATCCCACCCAATATCATACCACACCACACAACACCATCCCACCCAGCACTGCATCACATTGTACTGCACCACATCCTGCCAAACCACACCACAGTGGTGTGGTGTGGTGTGGTACTGGGGCAGTATGCTGTGGTGTGATGTGGTTGTGATTGCAGTGTGGTATGTGTGGTATTCCACTCCACATCACACCACATCAAACCACACCACGTGCCACTCTACACCATACGACACCACCCCACATGCCATGCCTTGCCACACCACACCACATGCCATGCCATGCCATGCCACATGCCATGCTGCACCACACCGCTACACCACACCACACACCACACGTCATGCCACGCCAAGCCACATATGGTGTGGTGTAGTGGGTTGCGTGTGGCACGTAGTGTGGTGTGGTGCAGAGTGGTATGGTGTGGATTGGTGAGATGAGGTGAGGTGCAGTGTTGTGTAGCAAGGTATGGTGTGAAGTAGTGTGTGATGTGATGTGGTGTTGGTGAGTGTGCCTACATCCTTATCTACAAAGAACACTTTCACTCACTCACAGAAGGAATAGTACTTACCAGAATGAAGAGCCAGGAAGTCATGAGGGCAAGCCAAGAGTACTGTGGAATAAAACTTTGTTAATAAATTCATTTCATACATAATGCAATAACTAAGTCTTGTTAAATCTCATTAAAACATGTACAAAATTATCTTACATGACTCTGGCTTGAATAAACAGATGTTAGTGAGATCTATGAATGGATAAATCACAGTTATGGCTTCCTGTATGATCAGTGACCAGTGAATGCAATCTCAATACCTGTCCATTGAAGCGGTAATGATAGGCGTAGAAAGCAAAGTGGTAGAGGTAGAAGAACCGCAGCCAGTGTCTGCGCGTGATGGCAGTGTGGCAGCAGATGGCTTCATACTGGTCACACACCCACACCAGCACAATGATGTAAAAGGCCGTTGAGGTGTCATTGAAGAACTCTGACATGATTGCTTCCATACCTAGGGAAAGACCAGTTTTTAGTAAACACTACTAACTTCCAATAAGGTCAACTATTGCATAATACTATACAGAACTGTTACTCCAATACAGATATGTAAATGGTTAGAAAGCCTCCACATTGTAAAACAATTCAAATCAAGAAGTGAGCCAATTACAAGCAGGAATATGATCAGAAATTGAGTAACAAGCACTCACTTCCACTACTACATTTAGCATTTTTTCTGACCACATGGCTGTTAACTATTCCCCCATGTATGGGGATTTTCACTCACAGTGGAGGCAGTACAAACCTGTAGAAGCAATAATTACTCCCTGTCAGGAGTGAGGCACAAGATCAGGGGGTGCTGTGAACTTATCATTAACCTAGCTGTGACCTCACTAACGCAACACAACACAAACGGTTACTCATTGTATGTTCCCTAAAGACAACTCTCTTCCTTCACAGAAAACTACATGCACCTAATCTCTCTCTCTCTCTCTCTCTCTCTCTCTCTCTCTCTCTCTCTCTCTCTCTCTCTCTCTCTCTCTCTCTCTCTCTCTCTCTCTCTCTCTCTCTCTCTCTCTCTCTCTCTCTCTCTCTCTCTCTCTCTCTCTCTCTCTCTCTCTCTCTCTCTCTCTCTCTCTCTCTCTCTCTCTCTCTCTCTCTCTCTCTCTCTCTCTCTCTCTCTCTCTCTCTCTCTCTCTCTCTCTCACACACACACACACACACCTACCTCTACCTTTTACACAAAAATTTTATTTGATGTGGGGACTCCTACATCAGCCTCAGTGTCCCCAACCACAACATGTCCCCAAGTCAGACTGCTCTTCTGGTAACAACCATACAGTGCATACATAGTCTTCTCTAACTTACTTTCTTCAGCCTCTTTCTCATTGCTACAATGTTGCATCTCTTGCTATATCCTACCACATTTCTTTGTGCCAACTATCCTCCTGATCTTGCTAACTGCATACCTCCTATCCTCCCATGGCCTCACTACACAAGACACTAGCACAGCAAACACTACTTACCCACAAGAGCCAGAATGACAGTGAGCATGGGGGCAGCAGGGAAGGTGATGGCCACATTCAGCTCCAACATCTGCAGAAGATCAACAATGAAGAGGAAGATCTGGTGGTGCGAGTAGCGCAGGAGCATCGACACACTCAGGGTGAACACAATCATCACAAATGCTGCTGCCAGGTAGTTGCTGCCACCCATCCACATGCTGACAAAGCGGTAGTGCTCACCGGTCACCACATTCCTGGTGGGGAGAATTTAGCAGTGAGTCCAAGGCTCAAAGTCAGAAACATATTTATTATGTTTCACTGTTGTCTGATTCTATTATGATTAATTCTGTTGCCAGGGGCTAACTGGAATGTTATGACAATGAATGCCATGACAGAAAATTAAATTTCTATCACGTAACCATGGTCATTCCTGCAGTAAATTACACCATTTAATGGTATGCAAATTACATCTGACATTCTCAGTGACAAAATCATGGCATTTAAGGCAATTACTAGACAAAAATGCTAAAATTGCAGACCTCAAGAGAACAAGTTATCAATGCATTTCTGACGAGCTGCATACCAGGACAAACACCTGAATGTCCTTCACCTGAACAAGGCAAAACTCTATACATCTTTATAGCAAGCCATCACAACTGTTAAGTTACTGACTGAAACATTGCTCTTGTACACACACATCTGTACAGGTGCCTAACTTTGTCCTATGCTCACAGCTCATCAATATGATTTAAAAATTTTATTTTATCTACTCCTTTTTCACTCTCCACATCCTATTTTATGTACCAACACCTACCCTCCATGCATAAAATACAACTCCAAAGAACCACACACACACACACCGTATAGTGTAGTGGTTAGTACGCTCGACTCACAATCGAAAGGGCCAGGTTCGAATCCCGGCGTGGCGAGGCAAATGGGCAAGCCTCTTAATGTGTAACCCCTGTTCACCTAGCAGTAAATAGGTACGGGATGTAACTCAAGGAGTTGTGGCCTCACTTTCCCAGTGTGTGGAGTGTGTTGTGGTCTCAGTCCTAACCGAAGATCGGTCTATGAGCTCTGAGCTCGCTCCGTAATGGGGAAGACTGGGGAATGACCAACAGATGACCGTGGTGAATTACACACACACACACACACACACACACACACACACACACACACACACACACACACACACACAGCGTAGTGTAGTGGTTAGCACACTCAACTCACAATCGAGAGGCCCGGGTTCGAGTCCCAGTAAGCGGCGAGGCAAATGGGCAAGCCTCTTAATGTGTGGCCCCTGTTCACCTAGCAGTAAATAGATACGGGATGTAACTCGAGGGGTTGTGGCCTCGCTTTCCCGGTGTGTATTGTGTGTTGATGTGGTCTCAGTCCTACCCGAAGATCGGTCTATGAGCTCTGAGCTCGCTCCGTAATGGGGAAGACTGGCTGGGTGACCAGCAGACGACCGAGGTGAATTACACACACACCCGGTAGCTCAGTGGTTAGAGCGCTGGCTTCACAAGCCAGAGGAACGGGGTTCGATTCCCCAGCCGGGTGGAGATATTTGGGTGTGTCTCCTTTCACGTGTAGCCCCTGTTCACCTAGCAGTGAGTAGGTACGAAATGTAAATCGAGGAGTTGTGACCTTGTTGTCCCAGTGTGTGTTGTGTGCCTGGTCTCAGGCCTATCCGAAGATCGGAAATAATGAGCTCTGAGCTCGTTCCGTAGGGTAACGTCTGGCTGTCTCGCCAGAGACTGCAGCAGATCAAACAGTGACACACACACACACACACACACACACACACACACACACACACACACACACACATTTTTTAGTAATTTACAAGTACATGTTATTCATGAGCAATCAAAATTATTATATATTATTTCTCTCTCTCTCTCTCTCTCTCTCTCTCTCTCTCTCTCTCTCTCTCTCTCTCTCTCTCTCTAAGGCAGTCAACCAGTGCCTTACCGAAGATAACCTTTGTTTTCCTCCTTTTCAGCAAGACTCTTGATGGAGCCCATAAGGATGTCATCGTAGCCCAGGAACTCATCCAGGATGAAGCGGGAGAGGGAGTCCCCAAAGCAGGCATCCTTCAAGGGATCGAGTGTGACAATCTTGACAGGAATGTTGAGTTTCTGGCGAGTGGCGGGGGAGAGGCGCAGGAAGCCATACTCTAGGGAGTACTCCACTATGTACTCATCCTCAGGCCACACTGCAGGAAGAGGACTGTTAGCAGCTTTCATCACCACTCCAGCTCACCATTCATGCATACTATTTGTGAACACCTGGGAAAGTGCTGAGTGCAACACTGTGAAAAGTGTATCACTCTTGATTACTATTTTTAGCCATAAAAATATGTCTTCAATAAATGAATGTATTATGTTAATTTGTATTTAATAAAAAAATAAAGGAGGTTTAAGAAATTAGTAATGCTCATATACAATGTAGGCCTGCAAGCAGTAACTCATCTAATTTCAGATATAAAAATTTATTTCTCTCTCAGTTGAAAAAAAAAAGTAAAAGGCATCCTTTGATAATCTAGTGTCTGTCCATGTTGACCTTCACACACAAACACACACACACACACACACAGAGAGAGAGAGAGAGAGAGAGAGAGAGAGAGAGAGAGAGAGAGAGAGAGAGAGAGAATGAATCAAGGAATACCACATTTTGTTTCTGTTTGTTATCGTACCAGCTTTAGCTAACATTTCCAGTGGCTCCTTCTTGGGTAGAGGAGAGTCCTCCTGGAGTGGTGGACTGGTCTCCTCACTCAGGCTGGCATTGTATGTGTCTTCATTATTGTTATTATTATTATTATCTACGAGCTCTGATATTTCCTCTTCAGGGTTCACCTCAGGAACATTAAACTGTTCTTGTACTGTGGAGAAGGAAATTGTATGAAGGAAAAGGAAAAGGATATTTGTCATTATAATCATCAAATGCAATAAATATATGAAAAAAAATGCAATAAAACACAGAGAACTCTCATTAACAGAACACAAAGACTGCAATCACACTATTGTGCAAAACATCACAGTCAGAAAATGCATCATAATTATAACCTCACTTGACTGCCAGCCTGGTAGACACATAGATAGATAGATTATCACTATCACATTTTTATTTCTGATACACCTATGGTTTTGAATTTGCTAACTCACAGTTTCAATCTGGTAAGATTAGCAATGAGCTTTCATCTGAAGGTTTCACATATGATACGCATTTAAGTATATACTGCCACATATTTGTTATAACAAAAAGGATATCTTGAAATTTAAGGCTTATTATATACAATACTAGGCCAGCATCCCTAAAAAAGGGAGGCAGTCAAAATATGTGGTAGCCCAACAACAGCAAACTGGCTCATACACAAAGAAAACTTACCATCTTCACTCTTAGTATTTGTGCTGTTTTCTGAAGTGACAACTAGATCTTCTATCTCAGCATCATCTGGGGAAGAATCAGCATTACATTGTGTATTACTTGCATAATATAACATTGTTTACTTATAAACAGTGTTTTCATACACTAATCATTATTAAAAACAAGACAGCAGCATTCTAATATCAGTCTTGCATTTTCCATCCAGCACTTCTACCTGTCCACCACTTCAAACACTCATTTTTGTGGATCTGTGAGTTGGTTTCTCAGCAGCAGAACTGCCAGTGCTGGGAGTTACTGGGCTGAGAAGAAAGACGTGACGCGAAATGTGTCATGTGTTGTTTACCTAACTCAAGCTCACAGCTCGAGTGAATTTTGCTTCAGCCCTCACTCACCGCCACACTTTATGATATTATAAATTACAGCAAATGCTGGGATCTATGTCTGTCCTGGAAAATCCATTCATTGAGAGTGTGAAGATTCTCAGCTCCCTCGCCAAGCTAGAATACATTCTGCCCTCTTCTGGTGAGCCAACGATGATTTCAGAAATATGAAGACTTCTTATTTTCCCTAATTAGAGTGAAAGCTACACAATTTCCTATAACATGGTCAAAATCTATGTTTGTTGTTGTTTTGCTATGCTGTGTACTGTGACAGTTGGAGATCCCTATTAGGCAAGTTCTCATCCATATGGCACCTAGATCTAGTGTTCATCTTTTTGTTTCTTAGATTAAATTTATTGGTTTTGAGCATGAATGTATTGTGAAATTTTAAATGGACACTCATCATGGTCCAGGATAAAATAATGTCACTTATGAACATTTCACATCATAAATAGCATTCAGTAAGTAATTAAATTTGTGAATCAAGCTTCTTCTGTATAAAGATCAGCATATTTGTATCACTAACATATTATAATTACGGAATATTGTAGTACACAACTGAAAACCTGCAGAAACAACTAACGACTACAGCAGGAAAGCAACTCCAACGTTACCTCTCAGTAAGATCAGACACAGATATTGATGCATCTACAATGACTAAGTCACGACACAAATCTACTTACGATGGCCATTCTCCTCCTCCTCTTCTGACTCCAACTGTGCGTCCTGCTGCTCATCTGTTTCTGAGGTGTTATTTTCATAATCTTCTTCCTATGTATGCCAAACAACATTATTTTAGTCCATCATTCACATACCATCTGGGTAAAATATTAAACTTACAGCAACCTTGTGCAATACTGCAAACTACTACTCACTTGCTAAACGTTATTGTTTCATGAGCAGCAACAAGCAAACTGTTGCCAGGTATTACCAAAGGATGCACAATATCCAGCAACTTCTGTGGTTGTGCTTTGACATGCCTCTTGTAATTAATTCATGACATGTATATCAATAATTTCCATTTGGAGAAAAAAAAAAAAAAAAAAAATATAAGCATCACACTTGCTGTATGAACAACATCTATGATTTCTAAGAGTTGCCATGTAGTACATTTCCAGGCACCCGTAACCACTTGGGTTAGTTTAATTTACCACAAAAATAAACTGAATAAAAATAATGAGTATAAATTAGGTTATGGTCCACATAGAATCACAAGAACAACCACAGGAAATAGTCAAAAGATCACTGGTAAGTATGGGATTTTTTTAAGCTTTAACTGAAAGTCTAAAAATTAAATCAATAAGAAACAATTTTACCTTGTATGTCACTGATAAGGTGCAAGACAGGCTGGTCGGGTAAATCAGTACTAGTGACACAGGGCAGTAGATTAAATATGAATAAAAGGAAGAGCACACAGTTTAGTTTACCTTCGACTCCCCCTCCTCAGTGGCCGAGGTCGTCACTGCTCCCTCAGCATGGGCGTCTGCCACCCCACCCATCACCAAAGACTCCCGTCCTCCAAAGAGCCTGGTAAACAACAAACTACCGAATTATCACCTAAGCCTGGTAGTAGCCGTTAGGCAGTCTGTCAACATTCCAATTTATATCAATATCTCACAGTACTGCAAGTTGGTGAATGGCTGTATAAGTGTATATGAGGTGACTAGAGCCACA
The DNA here is from genome assembly GCF_017591435.1 of Portunus trituberculatus. NCBI lineage: Eukaryota > Metazoa > Arthropoda > Malacostraca > Decapoda > Portunidae > Portunus > Portunus trituberculatus. Next base: position 25,782,529 of record NC_059302.1, on the reverse strand, counting down.
GTGGTATAAGCAATGGGAAAGAAAGAAAAGAGAGAGAGAGAAAAAAAAAAAAAAAAAAAACATTGGTAGGCTCTGCTGTGGCAAGGGGATTACTTCTCTTACCCAAGATTTTCTATTCTATTCCAGGATCCATTCTGAAATCCCTGCTCCCTCCCATCATGATGAGAAGATTGGAGGAGTCAATGAAGTACAAATAATACCTTCAGCCATGAGGTCATTTACATCACTTTGGCTCCAGGCACTTCACATTCATAATTACAAGTAATATGTGCACACAAAATTATGTGTTATAGATAAGATAGTTAAGTGTGAAACTATAACAGCAGCCTTTCAAAGTTATTAGGTGTACTTACATGTCAATGTCTGAGCTGAGAGCCCCCAAAAACTCCAGCTGTCTCTGCTGCACTCGCTCTTCCTTCTCATAGCTCTGCTCCACCGTGTAATCTTCACCTGTACCAACACAATGTAGATGGTGTTAGCTTTAAGTCAGAAGTATCACTTACTTCACTGAATATAAATTACAAGAATTACAATATATAGAGATACTAAAATATTCCACAAGTAAATTTTTTTGGTATAATTTATGTCATTTGTATACTACATGACATTTTCTGGAAGTTCCCACCAAGAGATGACCAAAGAAAAGGTTTAGTGTGAACTGAGTACAATTAAATGATTCCACAAAGAAGCCCTGACTCACTCACTCACTCACTCATTAACACCTGAAGTTTCTCATTCAAAATAATGAAATATATTTGAAACAATGACAGACTAAAACAAATGTTAGTAAAGTAATATTACATGCACTGCAGCTAATACAACATAGAAAAACTAGAATATTAGTAAAGAAAAGAGAAAGAAATCAAGAACGTATATAAAAGAAAAAGCAAGACAGGAAAGATAAACATAATAGGACAAAAATAATACACAAAACTATATTCAAGACATTCTGGTATACACCCTTGGCAGGATTCTCTTTTTCCAGATTAAAGATGCAGGTAAGGCACACTGCTTACTGGGGTTCCTGATGACCTCCACACGCAGGATGCCTTCCTTGGGCCAGTCGTCACGAACATGGTCCAGGCAAGTGATGGGGGCACGGGTGAAGGCCAGGTGAATGTACACAAGCAGGAATAGGGAGGTTAAGGCCTGAAAGTGACACCAAAGTTCACACTGAGGCAATGCAAGTTCCTCAAGAGCAGAGTTCATCACACTTCCTTTCTGGCTGCTGACAGGCACTACAAAGAACGCATACAAGTAATTCCCGAGGTTTACTGGAAGATTATGTATCATGTCAATACATTACACACAGATTCAGTAGGTGGCTTTTAGGAGAGAAAGATAAGGCTAGTTAATGCACATCTAGCATTTCAAAACAAGATGGAACAGAGAGAGACCACAGAAGAGATGGCAGGGGGTCCTGAGGAAGCACCTACACAGCAAGGGACTCTCACAGAATTTAGCACGCTGACAATATGCTGCCGGGTAACAAAGGTTGATTGTTGTGTTAATATCAGAAAGTGCCATTTCAAATTATAATGGGAATCACAAAGAGGTCGAGCTGTCATTCTAAGCATCAAGGCTTCACTGTAAGTCACACATACAAGTCAAAATATGGAATGGAAAATATGAAGCTGGCTTCTGTGCTGATCACTGGAGATGAGATATGCTGCCTGATGTGAACAGTGCAGCATAAGTAATTAGTATCAATTACTACAATCATCTGGTAAGAATGATTTATCTCCCAAGTAATAGTACTTCATTATTTTGATAGAATTACATAGCAAGACACGTGTAACAACAAAGCATTAATATTGCCTTGCCTTAAGTAGAACTGTGAACTCAATGAGTCTTCTCATGGGCTGCGGGAAGGCACGGGCGTAAGCCACCGCCAGTCTGAAGAACAGTGCCTGGAAGAGCCGCTCCCTCACGTTGGCAAGGCCTCCATTGTTGTTATTGTTGTTGTTATTGTTGTTGGGTCGGTTCTGTCCATTGTTACGGTTCTGCCCGTTGTTGTTTGCCGTGTTGGGGGGTTCCCCTTGAGGCGGCGGTGGCTGCTCAGGTGCAGGCTGTGGTGGAGGGGAAGACTCTGGTGAGGGTGTGGGTTGGGGTGATGGAGTGGTGGTGGTAGGTGCTGAGGTCTGTCTTGGCTGGGAGGAGACAGGTCTGGAGGCAGAGGTGTGTGGTGTGGACTGCCCTTGTGACATGGGAGACAAGCCCGGCAATGGCGTGGGCCCTGCAGGGGAGGGAGCACCTGCTGACTCACTTGGGTTTTCCCCAGAGTGACTGGATGCAGTGACGTGCTCTGAAGCAGAAGGTTTGGACAATCGATCAATACCTGCAACTGTATTTCTAGATGAACTCTGCTCTTCAGAAGCCTTTACAGAGCCATCCATGGAGGGTGGGAGTGACTCTTCTGAGCGGGCAATGCCTTTTTCTTCCACGAGAGACGTGGATTTGTTGATGCGTATTGGGTCACTAACAAGGTGTGTGGCCTCACTCAAGGTGTGTACTGGAGGAGAGACAGCTTCCCCGGCAGGTGTGTGTGGCTCAGAGGTGTCCAGGGGAGCACCCAGGCCACTGGATTCTGCCATCCCCCTCCTGAGGTCTACCTGAAATGATTGGTTGGCTGTGAGATGTGCAACAGCTCCTTGTGAAGAAAGTTTTGACAAATGAATATTTGAGAATAAATACTACATGATTAACACAGCACTGCTTTGTTAAGCAGCAAGAGATAAAAGTTTATTAGAAATGAAGGATCAGGCAGATTTTGAAAAGACACATAAGAGCAGAGGCTGAGCTGAACACAACAATGAATACACTGATGAGGTCAGTAACGTACAAGTGCTGAGGTGGCACTAAAGGCAAATCTGAACATGAAGTGAAAGTGTGTGTGGAGAGAGAGAGAGAGAGAGAGAGAGAGAGAGAGAGAGAGAGAGAGAGAGAGAGAGAGAGAGAGAGAGAGAGAGAGAGAGAGAGCACCTGTTTCACTACGCACAACTACTAGTGAGCCTTGTGTCAGAGAATGTAACGAGGTTTAAAGACTAAAAATGGAGACTTTGAAAGAGTGGTTGTACACAATGCCTTGTGTGGCTGTGGGTTGTCAGAGGTACATGACTCCATGCAGTGGGTATAACTTCCAAGGTGTGGTAAACAGATGTACAAAAGATCAAAAGTTATCTCAGTAACAGATTGGATTTTATTTAGTAAGTAGATCCTGAACAAATTAATGTAATGTATCTAAACTAGGGATCAGTTCCATATCAATTTCTTACACTACAATATATTTTATCATTCATGAAGACAAGTTTGATGCACAAGGGAAGCAAAATGCAAATTTTATCCTTCATGCTTGCAAAGTGCTGTGCTTTACAGTCATAAACTTTGAAGCCAGATAGATAAAGATGTCAAGAGGCCATATTGTCCTAAAGGAGGAAAGTGAAGTAGATATGCAATGTGAACACAACTGATAGTGCCACTGATAGGCAGATTGTGTTGGTTTGGCAATAAGATGATAAAGGATAAGGAAAAACTTAATGAAATCCATCATATATGTTCAAGTAGAAGATATATTGTCAGTGGATATGTCAGAGAAAACAGAAGATAAGTCCTGAGGAAGCAGCTGTACAACAAAGAGAAATGAAAGGTGAGTTCCATTTGGCCATGCAGCTTGATGAGTTGCTACCAAGCGACACAATATCAACTGTACTAATAAGGAAACGTTATTATAAAATGATGGTGGCAATAAATGGAAAAAAAAACAAGTTACTTCCAGAATATAGCAATCCATATCAAATATCAGAATATCCATAAAAACATATCTCACTCAAAAATTTTCCTGATGTTTTATTTTTTCATGTAAATAAGTTACATTTCTTAATTTATGATTATGGCATAGCAAAGAGCAACTCCAAAGCTTCTGACTGATATATAACTGTCCCAATCTTTGTTAACCTAGTTTGACTGAACATTGAAGTGAGCGATGGAACACATATGAACAGTTAATACACATTTTTTTATGTGTGGTCCTTAAAACCACCCACACATTTCATCATGAGCTATAACAGTTAACACAAGGCAAAGTTCAATATATTTTTTCAGACTCATCTGAAAAATGAACTAATATATATTTTATTTCACAGTTTCCTTGCTACAAAATCCTGCCCAGAGCTGTCTTTCTTCTTCCAGCTCTGCTTCCTCCTCAGCTACAAGTAGGGTAAGACTGGGGTAAATCGAACAAGGGGGGTGTAGCAAACAGTACGCATAGTGTCTGCCCTATCAATAATGAAATAGTTTCGCAATCAAGTTAAAGGAAATAAATGGGAGACTCCAAGATGGTGGTAGAGCATCGTTGACGTCATTAGGGATTACCGCACCAGACAAAATTTATATATTTTCAGACTTAATATTATTTTTCGCACTAATGATATAGAAATTTATGATTACCAAAACATTCTGATTGCAATGGTGTTATTCTTAATAGTAAAAATAATGTATCTACAATGATATTGGGGGAGAACAACAGCCAACTAGACACTTACTCTGCCACAATGAATGCATAAATATTTATTACATATTGGGGAGCATAACAAGTGGGAGGTGTACTGAACTGTTTGGAGTATCCTAAATCTAAAGAACTTTTAAATACCCAGTTGTATTATGTGCAAATTCAGTCTTTATTTTTGTAATTTATGTTTTATACTGGACTGAAACTTAGCTCTTTCATAAATTCTTACAAAAACTCTCCCAGATAGGGCTGTACCTATAGTTTATTGTACTACCTTAATTTTTCATTCAAGTTGTTGTGTAACACATTTTGGGTGATTATTTTTTCCACTAATTGCATGGTTTACCCCACCTCACCCAACCACTACATGTTCCCTTCTCACACAGCAAGGGTAGCTATGTGTGATTTACCACAAATCTCCTCCACTCAAAAGTTTAGGAGGTAGCAGATGTGTTATCTACACTTGTTTCAACAATCAGTTTTCAATTCAAGGATTCTAATGATCTAAGTTGGAAGTGAATGCTTCCAATTTAAGAACTGAGAACAAGATAATGATTTCATCAATATTCATTATAGTACCTAAAATGAAAACTCCACGGCAAAAGGAAGAACTACTGACTACTGAGTATGCTAAATCCATAATCAAATCTTGCAGGGCCAAAGTTTAATGCAATCATGTAAGATTCTAACCTAAACTAACCAAACACTGCAGGAAGTAAACCCCAATCTAATGTAATTTAACCTAATCTTTCACCTGCTTTACAAGTTTAATAAATGGCAAGATGTTATCACACTAATGGTAATACATGACACAAGACTAAATGGTATTGAGTTCAAGACTTTGCTCTTCATCACATGTCAATTTAGCATTAATGTGGCACCTCAGCAAACAATACCTTTAATGTTGATATCTGTAAACTATTTTCTCTATGTATATATGTACTTATAATAATACTGTGCATACATATAACAACAACTGCACAAACTACATACAATCCAAATAAAATAGTGCCCCATGTCAGTACAAATGGAAGAATTTCTACAAGTTTCCAGAATGAAGAACCATATCTGACAGCACATAGGACGCACCTATTACCTAAAATTTTACTTAAAAAATCAGCCTGCGTCCAATATGCAAAGTTGAGACTTCCCGTAGGAATATCTTCTCCCTGACACTCACTAACATAGCCCATGATCAGTACCTCTACCTACCCAAACTGCATGCATCATTATTTTATTGCTGGTATTGGTATTATTACCAATATTGTTGCCATAAAAACTAATTTTCATAAAAATAAAAGCAATCTAATCAGTGAGGCTCTGATGCATGTCTATAAATATCAGCTGACCAGAACCCTGACTTGATGCCATCTAGCAGTGAGGAGTAATAGCAAGCTCATGATCATAAAGTTGATAATGAAAGAAAAGAAAATAGATTAAAGTTGACTGTGAAAAAAAAGGAAAAAATAAATAAACCAGCAACAACAAAGAGAAAACAACATCAGGGAGACGTTACAAAAGGCTATCCTCCCAACTCCACATCGACCCGGTCCGATCATAACAAAACACATCAACACCCTCATAATTATGGCAGCAGGAGGAAAAAGATCAAGCTACACAATCTCCTATAAATCACAAGTGGTAAATTATGCTAAGGAGCATGGCAATAGAGCAGCAGTAAGGACTTTTAGGCCATGGGCTGTGGTGTAACGGATACAGCCAAAAGCGTAGCATTGACAATGCTGCTCAATGTGAACAATCCAACAGCCGGGGCACCGCATCCACCCGCTGCCCTTGCCATCAAAGTGTTTTTTGAGTTTTATTATGTGATTTTTGTCGATTCTAGCCTTTTTTGCAGCACACATTACTCGATTTAATGCTCCCCACATCAAAAACACTGATTACCCATAGATCCCCCAGGATCACTGGGAATAGGAGGTCAGCATAAGTTGGGTTAAAAAAACAATCATAACTAAAAAAAAATATTAATTTTGTGACGGAAATGACATACATCATCAAACATTTCACTAGATTTCTCACTAGAAAAACATGAGCCACATACCAGATTCCATGGGTGGGTGAAACTGCAAATTGACAATGTCTATTACTTGTATAATGTGCTACTAAATTGTTTTCAACAGTCTATCCTTAAATACAATAAAAACTTTTTTTCCTGAATTTGAGCTGCTGAAATGGGGAGTGCATCTTATATGTCCATGTGTCCTATATGCCATCAAATATGGTAATTACTCTGAATCATTTTCAACAAGCAAATAATATGGCATCATATGAGAGACTGGCTGGCGAGGAAGAGTGCCAACGCATTGCATCACGCTTCAAGCTTCATGTTTCATGTTCATACCCTTCAAGTTACCGTGATTGTGGGTTACCCTAAATTTTATGATAATTTCTTTCAAAATCTCAGATATTTTTTTCTATGTATTTGCTACCCACAACAGCTTATTGGAAATACCAACTGAAAACATTTGGAAAATAAGGAGATAACCTTAGCCTCTTCCAATATTTGTACTTTCATGTCACTTGAAATTCAAGTTGCAGAATATCATGCTTTATGAATGCACGCTCATTTGGACCACATTCGTGGCTGATTCGGATCCTTTTTATGGTGGATTCTGTTTTGGAACTTTCTTGACTATTTCACATAGTGTAATCCTCTCGCCCAATCGGTTTGCTTATACGCGATTTGGCCCAACCGCATTTTCAAACTGAGCGCCAGAGAGTTCTGAAGCTGGCCGATAGGTGGGAGCTCCACTCCTCGTGCCTCATTTGCAGTCTGCCAGCACTGAGTACAGACGGAATCTTTTCAATCTGCCTATAATTCACCAAGATGGCCCCAAAACGTCCTTCATTATCTTCTGCATGTGGGGTTATTTTTAATAAGTGGATTTTTTATAAAGTGGTAAAGCTCAGAGGAAGATGGTGACTGACTGTGGTGTGAATGGTGAAGGCAGTGACACAGTGAGTGTTGTGTTTACATATTCGTTGTTTTGTTGTTTTCTTTTATTATTTTTTGCTTTCTCTTCTTATTTCTTCCTTTTCCCTTTATTTTAAATACACTTCTAGTATATAGAATGGTAAATAATTAAAGCATGTTAATTTAGCCAAATAAATAGAGTATTTTGAACAAATTTTTTTGGACCACATCCCGCATCCCCCTCTATTATCTATTGTTTCTTATGAGAATTACATGTTTGTTTTACACAAATTTTGATATACACGATGCCTCTTGGAATGCATCTATCACGTAAATCGAGTTACCTATATTTGAAAAAGACACACATGTATACAAGTACACTCAAGCATGGTCTCTCTCTCTCTCTCTCTCTCTCTCTCTCTCTCTCTCTCTCTCACACACACACACACACACACACACAAGTTGAATCAGTCACTAACTGATCCAAATGAGCCAGGATCTGTGTAAGCCTGCACCAATGCATTATATATCACCTTCCTAAAATTTGTTGATGCAATAAAAACAAGGTAGAAGGTTTGTAAATATTACGATGAGGTGGTGGTCTTGTTGTGATGGTCACCATTTTCTAGATCTTGATCTTGTCGTAAGCATCCTAACCAAACTAAACCTAACCAAACAAGAATCATCGCATATGTGACAGTCAGTTAAGTTTGGGGCATTGTCACTCAGAAACTGTCCCACGCACTTGTCTCAACTCCTGGCTCCCCCTTCGCAACTCCTCCACCCAGCTGACTTAGTATGATAATGAATAAGGGAATAGGAGGAAATGATAATAAAATATTATGTATAAAGAAAATGGGTAACAAATAGGGAAAGAGAATAACAAATAAGAGAAGAATAAGAATAAATCAGGAGATGAAGGAAAACAAGAGAAAGAGGGATATGAATGAGAATAAAACTAAGGGAGATAAAAGGAAAAAAAAGGGATGATAAATGGAGGAAGCAATTTTACATAGTAAGACTACAAGGCTTTTATTCTTTTTCCTACATTCATAAAGGCAACATAAAAGAAATAAAGGAATAATAAATGGAGGAAGTACTTTTACTTCACAAGATAGCATAATTTTTCTTTCTTCCTTCCTCTCACAGCTGATTTGACATCATATATAAGAATCCACGCTATTGGTCAATAATGCACACACACACATACACACATACACCGCGCAGTGTAGTGGTTAGCATGCTCGACTCACAATCGAGAGGGTCGGGTTCGAGTCTCGGAAAGCGGCGAGGCAAATGGGCAAGCCTCTTAATGTGTGACCCATGTTCATCTAGCAGTAAATAGGTAAGGGATGTAACTCAAGGGATTGTGGCCTTGATTTCCCGGTGTGTGTTGTGGTCTCAGTCCTAACCGAAGATCAGTCTATGAGCTCTGAGCTCGCTCCTGTAATGGGGAAGACTGGCGGGGTGACCAGCAGACGACTGAGGTGAATTACATACATACACACACACACACACACACACACACACATATATATATATATATATATATATATATATATATATATATATATATATATATATATATATATATACACAGATACACACACTCTCTCTGGATGACCAATAGCATGGCTTCATATATGTGACGTCAAATAAGCTGGGTGGAGGAGCTGTGAAGTGGGAGCCGGAAATCAAGACATGTGCACGGGACGATATCTTAGTGACAGTGCCAAGTTAGGATGCTAGCAGCACGATCACAATCAAGAAAAAGGCCACTATCACAACAGCAGGGCTGCATGCCTCTTATTGATATTTCCAACTTTCTCCTGTTGCTTCAACAAGTTTCCTGAAGTTGATGTATACTGCATGATATTCTGCAACCTTAATTTTACCCGACATGTAAGAATTAAATTCGGGAAAAGAGACTAAGGTTATCCAAATACTTTTATATTAGGAAAAACATTATACACCTCTGAAAAAAAATATTGGGTTGCAATCACTTCATAGATGAGGTGATAGATACCACTCTGATGGCAGCACATGAAACTATATCTCTTGTTGGAAAATCCTGCATGGCTTGGCTATTAACCACTATGGAAGCTTGATAATGGAACAGGAGAGGCGAAAGAGAGTTGTGTTTGTATGAATTACCAGATAGAAACACCAGTGATCCTACAGCCAGATGGTAACCTCTACATCCGATACAGAACACAGCATGGGTGAACTGTGGCTTCCTGGACTGGAGGTACACAGCAGGCAGCTATCTGCGTGTATGTGACAGCGGCGCCTCACTATCAGGCCAAGATTTGGGGTGGCCCCCTCACTGCCTCCACACTGCTGCTCTGCCTTGTAATTAACTTAAAATCAGCACATCGAGCTACCCCCAGCCCACCCATCCTGCCCCGGGCACCATCCAGCGGGTGTCAGCATGGGGGCGAGTGTATTGGCTCAACATATTGCATCGTAAATAGAATAAAAATGTCCGCCGCGGAAGAAAAAAATACCCCTGGCCATTCACCCTCGACTCTCCACATTCGCGGCCACTCCCTGCCCTGGCGCGGTCCATCCAGCACCTGACTGCACCCTTAAAACTGTGTTCACTGTCAAAACTGTAGAGACATTCACCTTAGCACCGTAAATCCGTCAAAACGCCTCCAATCGATGGGTGTCCGCTATCAGCTGATTGTTTACACTCCCATGATGCACCTCACTCTGCCCTGGTCACCTGCCTCACCAACCCCTCCACTGCCTCACCATTCTCTTATACTGTACAGAACAATTATCGCTCACCAAAATCACATATAATAAACTATATACATTTATGCTAGAATAATTTCTATAGATGACATGGAATACGAGCTCAAACTTTGTTATTAGAAAGCCAAGGGGTTACAGAGCCACAACAAATTGTAAGTATGTATCATTGTTATTGTTATTATATGCATATGCGTAATTCACCACGGTTACTGCTGTGTGTGGATATATATATATATATATATATATATATATATATATATATATATATATATATATATATATATATATATATATATATATATATATATATATATATATATATATATATATATATATATATATATATATATATATATATATATATATATATATATATATATATATATATATATATATATATATATATATATATATATATATATATATATATATATATATATATATATATATATATATATATATATATATATATATATATATATATATATATATATATATATATATATATATATATATATATATATATATATATATATATATATATATATATATATATATATATATATATATATATATATATATATATATATATATATATATATATATATATATATATATATATATATATATATATATATATATATATATATATATATATAGAGAGAGAGAGAGAGAGAGAGAGAGAGAGAGAGAGAGAGAGAGAGAGAGAGAGAGAGAGAGAGAGTTGTTGTCATGCACATCATGTGTAGTGAAAATGGTATACTCATATCATACAATGTATTACCAAACATCATTGATCAACACAGCAAGCAGGGCTGTATGTCCCACTACCCACAGCCACACATGTCACCACTGCCCTGGCCACCACACAGCCTCCTCAAACACGCAAGTCTTGAATAAATGAGTTACTGGATAACGAAACGAGCAACGGGAGGTTATTGAGAACGCGACGCGACAACTCAGATGGAAGACACAAATCCCTCTGAAGTGACGGTGATAACACGAGATACCATAAACACACACACACACACACACACACACACACTCTCTCTCTCTCTCTCTCTCTCTCTCTCTCTCTCTCTCAGGAGCACATCACTGCAGCCGCCGTGTGTCGCAACAGCCGCCTTACAAGCAATGAGGTCTGCACACTGGCAAGGTCACGGCAGTCCGGCAGTCTGGCGAGGCACAGCGCTGATAGGACGGCAAAGGAACTGTGTGTGTTACTTGATGTGGCTATTTTATGATCTTTGTTAATGCATTGTGTATATTCATTGGTTGAATGATTGATCTATCTATATCTAACAACGTGTTTACTTTTTTTTTATTGCAGATTGATATTAATTTTCTATTTTGTTTTCTTTTGTATATCACGTTTGTGGCCTCTCACTTATGCAATGAAAAGAAATACTAGAATTAATCATTCCATTTACTGAATTATTATTATTACACCATCAAATAAAAGAACATGCTACATAAGGAAATCAGTCATGCCATTTAAATGCACCACATGGTTAAACTGCAACATTTTTCCGAGGATGAGAATATAAGTAACGAAAAATCCACTGCTAATGATAAAAGTTACCTAATGGACGATCATTTTATTTAACTTTTTAGCAGAGTTTTTTCCTTCCACACAATTTGGAAATAGGTGAAAAAGCTCTGAGAGAGAGGGTGTCTTAAGGAGTAGAGAAATGGAAGTTAAAGCAAAAATGGTGGCAGAGGTGGGATACAGCGGTGGGTGCTTGCCACGGGACTCGAACCTCACGGTCATATTGCAAGGTCTTAAGTTTGCATCGTGGCCAAAATTGGAAGGGTAGGATGGCAGGCAGCACCATTAAGCACCTGCAGACGACACCAGCCCGCCGCTAATAGGGTCGGAAAAGTTGGTATTAATTGAATAAACTACGTGAAGTTATTTTTATTATTATTTTTTTCATACTTGCCTTGCCTTCTGCAATGATAATGCAATGTTTTGTTTATTTATTTATTCATTTGTTATTCCTTTTATGGGGATTAAAAGTACTATTTTGTGTTCCTGATTAATTTGGTTATACTTATTCATATTTATTCATCATTATCATTTTCGTGACTCTATTTTCTATGTTATCTGATTTGCGAGACATTCTGGATTAGCGAAGCCTCATAAATGATCGCCATCACTACTAAAAATATCAAATATCTGCCAGCGCCATATGACTCCGTTGTTGCGTCGCCATAATTGCAGCCAATCAAATATATTGAATGTGAACTAAAATGCTTCAGGGTCATAAAAGAAGTATAAATTTTCAAACGCCTTATTTATTTATTTATTTTTTTTATGTAAGAGGGGGAGAACTGGTCAAGAACAACAATAACAATAAAACAAAAGGCCTACTTAATTGCCAGTTACCGGATAAAGTCGAAAGAGATAGCCAAAGGAATGGGATAAATGTCTTGAGTTCAGGTCATGGAGGTAGATAGAAATGCAGAAGCAGGTAGGGGGTTCAGAGTTTACCAGGGTAATTAAAAAACTTTTCAGGAGTCTTTATTTTTTTCATCAATGATGCAGAATCCTTGTTAAGTTGTTACTAGATTCATGAAAACACTAGAAAATTTTTTAAAGACTTATAACTTTCACTAGAGCTACTCGTGTCAAAAGTAGACCAGATAAGACACCGAAGAATTCTATCATATCTACCGATTTCAGGAATAAAATACATATTTTACGCACAACAACGAGAAAATTGGACAGAAAACTAAAAAAGAGAGAGAGAGAGAGAGAGAGAGAGAGAGAGAGAGAGAGAGAGAGAGAGAGAATTTTCCTCGTACGTACACAGGACAAGCGAATAAATAAGTAAATGTAATTCCAGTGCTTATGAAAGGTCGTAAAACAGAGGCTGGTGACAATTGGCATTATATCATAGCGCTAAATAAGTTCCAGCCTTTTTTTTAGTGTGTGTGACAGTATCAGAATTGTTTATAAGCTTTATTAACGTTGTGCATTTGTGTTCAGCTGATTTTTCATGAGGGTGGAGTGAGTAATAAGCGCAGATTCCGGTCAGAGCAGCGTAGGTTTCAATGTAAGCGGATCAGAGGAAGGGCAGAATGGATATGCTGAGTCTAAGAACATGCTGTGTTGTTATGCTTGTTATGTCAGCAGGGCAGGTCAGGATAGGATAGGCAGTAAGCAGAAAACAGGACAAGGCAGGCAGGGATCGAGACAGGCAAGCAGTCCAAGGGAGAATTGAAATTTAGATCCGTGACGATGTTTTTCTTTGCCTCTTAAACTGGAACACAGAAATCAGAGTCAAATACCGCCAGACCTTGAGTATTTCCCTGATTTTTATGAGGTAATGAGGCCAGAGAGAGAGAGAGAGAGAGAGAGAGAGCAATACCAACATCCCTTCTCTTCCTCCACTTTCCTACCTCCCTCTTCCAACCAGTCTTATCTCCCAGACAGTCTCCTCGCCTATCTCCTGCCGCCTCTCCAGCCTCTCCACGTCTCCTCCGGCCTCCGTGTGTTAATGTCAGGTCGCGTAAGAGAGATGGCTCGAACTTATAGTGTGAAACAGGAAAAATCCCCCAAGACTTATGGCGTCGAGAAGCTGTTTATCTTGGCAATGTAGCTCCCAGGAATAATTTCACGCTGATAAATTAGGTCGATAAATATTGCACCATGCCAGTGAATGTAAATATTAGAAAACTGGTATTTAGAGAGACACGTGGGCGGAGAGAAAAAAAAGGAGAGGAAAGAAAGGGCGTGGAGAAAAGGTAAATGAGGAGTAGGAGGAGGAAAAAAGAGGTGAATGAATGAATGAATGAGAGAATGCATTGGTGTGTGTTTATACGTATACAATGGGTTGGCTTGGCTTGGCTTGATTAATTGTTTTGGTAAATAGATTACTATAAATGAGAGGCAATTAGGTTTATATTATGAAAAGAATAATGGTGGTTATGATGAAGTGTGTGTGTGTGTGTGTGTGTGTGTGTGTGTGTGTAGTTTCGGACCTATACACACTACTACTATTGCTACTAGTACTACTACTACTACTACTACTACTACTACTACTACTACTACCAACACACACATCTACCACCATCATCACCACCACCACTACTACTACTACTACTACTACTACTACTACTACTACTACTACTACTACTACTACTACTACTACTACTACTAGTACTGCTGCTGCTGTTACTGCTGCTGTTGCTACTATGCACACACATACATTCAGAGAGAGAGAGAGAGAGAGAGAGAGAGAGAGAGAGAGAGAGATGGGGGTGGGACGAGGCGAGAAAACAAGAGAAATGAGCACAAGAATCTTCACCCAAACTTGCTAATTTTCGCAGACCGTCTTAAGGTATAACAAAGAACCACCACCTCCATGACCATCACCACCACCACCACCACCACCAGTACTACGACCACCACCACCAACACCACCAGTACCACTACCGCCACCACCTCCTCCAAGTTTGCAACATAAACAACACTCACAACCTCCAGCTTTTAGGTCCTCCAGTATTGACCTTACCGCAGAGAGAGAGAGAGAGAGAGAGAGAGAGAGAGAGAGAGAGAGAGAACGTTATGCCTAGTTTGCAAATGGCTCCTGGCAAATGGTGAACGTCTCCTTGCCTCGTTCTCTCTAATATTTTGGGCAGAAAGTGCTATCTGAACTGTGTGTGTGTGTGTGAGAGAGAGAGAGAGAGAGAGAGAGAGAGAGAGAGAGAGAGAGAGAGTGGAAAGTGTGTGTGTGTGTGTGTGTTTTAATTTTTATAACATATAGGCAACCAACGACTGGAAATATACATTAAGAGGTAGAAAGAAAACATTTAAAGAAATGAGAATACCACACACCAGGGGAAAATTATGAGGTGGGTTATTAAAATGAAAAGTAAGAATGACAAAATTTAAGAACAGAGA
>NC_059302.1:25754918-25764918 GCF_017591435.1 Portunus trituberculatus | reverse complement strand
AGCCAGACGAGTCTGAGACGACGAATATATCCCTTGATAAACAGGAGCAGGACAGGTCTACTGTGTACATGTGAGCATGCTGCCGTCTTCTTTGGAACTGGACTGTATTAACGGCATTATGCATGTGTAGCCCCTTTATTTAGGACTGTGTTAACAGGAAAACATAGTGATAGTATGGCTGATTCCCCTTCTACGCCCAAAAAGAAAAGACAGTACCGCGGGGAGCTAGATAAACAAGAAAAGGAGACTCCCAGGAAGCAAAAGTTTAGAGATGTATGGCTACAGGTAAGAATTATAAGCTAGCCCATTTTTAACTTATCATTGTACTATGTTCAATTATATATTTTTATTAGGCCTACATTTCATTTAGGGTTCATTATGCTTCACCAGTCTCTAATGCTGAGACTGAAAGAATTTTTTCTATGCTAACTGACACTAAAACGAAGAAAAGAAATAAAATGGGGCCAGAACTACTCAATGCTATTCTTGTAACAAAGTCAAGCATGGTAGCAAGAGAAGAAGATTGTAGAAATAAGGCAATTAAACCTGAACACTACAATCTACATAATGTATCTATGTATTCATTAAAAAATGTATAAAAATTATTAGAATTATTTTTTGTAAATTAAGATTGGGTGGCTCCTATAGCCTATTTCTGTTTTGGACTGAAAAAGGACATAAAATTACAGTTAATCAAAATAAGAATATTTATTTATTTTTGAAAAGAAGCTTGATTTTGATTTAGAGAGGCCAAATATCTATATTATATATTCAATTTTTTTTCAAGAAAGATAAGAGGTCTATTCCTGCACTAAACAAGAGAAAACATATTATTTTTGTTGTTGCTATATAGCAGTATATAAATAAAAAAACTACCAACTAATATCGAGATATTTTCATGATTCATCCTGAATCGTAGGGCAATGAAGGAAAATGTAGGGCAATTTCAGTGTCTGTGTAGGGCGAAGTAGTCTGTAGGGGTTGGCAACACTGGCGTGTAGTTTCCTCACCTTGGTCATGCACGTCAGTGATCATCTGCCTTACCTCCCGTTATTCAGTCTTGCCTTTCATTGCCTGCGAAACAACTCTGCTCGTGCGCCAACCAACAGTTGGTAGGCAGCAAAACTAATGTAAGAAATGTGTTTATAATCATTGGGTTGGATGGTATCAGCTGATATTATGACTTGCTACCCTTTAGTGAGGCTTTCCTTTACTATTATTGTCGTCTGATTGATCATGATAACAATAAAGTGTAACTTTTTTTGAAGACTGATGGAGATCGACTTATCAATGATGAAATAAAAACAGATAAGTAGTACAAGTTTCATAATTCAATAATGCATGCAAGAATATTGAAGAGCCAGCACATGACAACTGATCCCTGCGTCATAAGCGGCGCAGCGGGCACTGAGCCTGAGGCCGTGTTGGCATCGTGAGGTTTGCGCAGGTGTGAAGTGATAGTGAGAAAATGTTAATAACTTCCTTATAGAACATCTTGTGATTTATCCTGAGTTAGCAATGGCTCAAGGGAGACACGGTGCTGTTATGTCTCCCTGCAAACCCATCAGCAAGCCGTGGACAGCCGGGCAGGAGACGAAGACTACGAACTGTGCTGCGGGGACTGGCCGGTACTGTGCAGGTGAGCTGACTCGTATTGCTTTGTTATGAGCCATGGAAGCGTGGCAATATAATATCAGGTAGCAGGCCGGCTCTCAGCTTTACCAATAAAGTGTAGCATAACAGAGGCAGCTCTCACGCACTTTGCTTGGATTATGAAAGGTCAAAGACATGTTTGGCATGGGATGAGGCAATCAGTTTACATTTTCATATAATTTCAATGAAGATTTCTATTAATTTTTTCTGCTTTCTATGTATGAACTAAAATTACTTCTTTTCGTATTATAGATTTGCATTATTGTGTTGCATAGTTTCTATTTTGTCTGTTTTTGAAGTATGAAATAGAGTTACTTTTTTTCCTATATTACAGTATTTGTTCATTGGGGTAATGGATGATTGTGAAATTGTATTTTTGGGTAATCGCTGCGAAAAGGTTGGGAAACACTGGACTAGGGGATGCGGTGGTGGTGGTGGTGGGTAGAAGTGCTTGTTGGCTGGTTGCCTACTTGACTCCCTCGTTCCTTCTTCCCCATCAGCTACCAACATGTACTAGTGAGGTGGTTTATAAAGGAGTACTTATTGACAATGTACGATGTCCGAGTTGGCTGACCAGATGAACCGAGTCGGTGATAATGAATGGTCCGAGTTGGCACACCTTGGAATGAGGGGGAGGAGGGGAAGTAAGTAGCCTGAGAGGTGCAAGTAGCCTGCTTGGCGGGGGATTGGCAAGTGTGGGGCAGCTTTTTTTTTTTTTCTTTTACGCTATGGCCTATAGCGCCTGTAGGTATATTTGAAGAGTATGTATAGGAAGCGCTGTTCAGTTTCCACCCATTAGTGGTGCAGGTAATTTTGTTTATAGTGGCACCTATATTAGGACCCATATCACCACCCAGGCGTATCTTTGGTGTAACCACTTAGAACGTGGGTATCATGGTGACATGTGGGTAACTTTAAACCACTCGACAAATGGCCTAGTTTGAAGGCGGTACGTGGTCCGATTCGAACCTACACATGGACATCTGCCGGATCCCACACTCACCACCTTATCCATTACGCCACCGCGGAGAATCTTGTGCTAAACCTCACCATCACATATTGTAATGCCTCGACTGCACTCCCACGCCTCTTTGTTCCCTTTTGATCTCTTAGTGTCTTAAATATTCCACGAGTAATGCAAGACACCCTGAAAGATCAAAAGGGAGCGAAGAAAAGGGTGCATGGGCGAGTTAGAACAGCCGGGGCAGTACAATACGTTCCTATAGGAGACTCTCACTTCACTGTGTGATTCGGCGTGCAAAAGCCAGACGAACATCAACATTGGTCAGCCAGTACATGCATTAACCCATTCAGTACTGGGAGATATTTTTACCTTGAGATTTGTGTACCATTAGACTATTTTATTGACATTAGGAAGGGTCTATGGAGATCAGAAGATTAATAGCCATTGTTTTCACTATTCTAATCCCCACACGCTGTATAAGTATAAAATCACTAAATAGTAAGTATAATTAATATGGAAACGCATCATGGTACTGAAGAGGCTAATTTACACTTATGAGGAAGCAATTACTAAACTTACGGAGAAAAAGTAGCGTCTATGAATTGTCACCCTTAAAACTATAGGATAAGTCTATTCCTGGCTGTCTCTGGTAAATTCTCTAACTCCCAATCTGCTTCTGTATTTTCATTTACCTTTGATCTGAACTCATTTAAGAGGCCTGTTTCAAGACATTTATCCCATTCTTTTGTCTAACTTTCTCGGCTCTGTTCGGAGACTGGCATCGAAGTGAACCTTTGTTTAATATTTTAGTTGTCCTTGGCCAGTTTTTCCTTCTTACATAAAAAAAAAAAAGAAAATTGGAAGTATAGAGTATCTTATTGTATTTACCTCAATATCATACTCTGATCCATTGGCAATAGGAAACCAATTTTTTTTTCTCTATGTCATGGCTTATAGCGCCTGTAGGTATACTTGAAGAGTATGGGAAGCGCTGTCCAGCTTCCTCTCATTAGCGGCGCAGGCAATTTCATTTATAGTGGTACCCATATTAGGGCCCATATCACCACCCAGGCGCATCTCCACCTTGAACCTGGGTATCATGGTGACAAGTAGGTAACTTTAAACCACTCGACAAATGATAAAGTTTCAAGATGGCACGTGGTGGGATTCGAACCTACGCCGCATGGACGTCTGCCCGATCTAACGCTCACCACCTTATCCACTGAAACGATAGATTCCTCCCTGAATTAACGTGAAGGGAAGGCGATTAAGTACTTCAATTTTCTTTTTCATTCACCAGTACTTCAATTCTCCTTTCTACTTTCCTTTTTTTCCCTTTTTAACACAGAGAAGAATGCGTGGGTGTGTTATGGTACTTGACAATTGTTTATGCCTCGCTGCAAGGTTTACGAGTACAGATGAGCACTGAGCGGGAAGGGACTCGCGTTTTCACGGTACTGAGGAGGCGAGCTGGTGCAGGCTTTTAGGCAGTCAGCGAGGATGCAAAGTGGGCTCTTAGGCGGCTGTCACGCGCGTGTTGTCGAGCAGGGAACACTTTTGCAAATACTATTCTTCGCGTTAAGGGTACTTCTACTGCCAGCGAAGTATCGGATTGTAAAGAAAAAAAAAAAGAACTGTATGCTAATTCCAGTGTAGGTACGTTGTTTGGAAAACGGTTTTGGTAATGGTCTTTTAACCCCTTCAATACTGAGACGCATTTTTACCACAAGTTTTGGATGTGATTAGACGAATGATTTACATTAGGAAGGGTTTATGGAGATTAAGAGATTAATAGCCAGAGTCCTTACTATTTTAATCCACCATATAAGTTTCTGAAGCTGTATTGCACTGCCAAATTGTAACCAGAATGAATATGGAAACGCATCTTGGTAGTGAAGAGGCTAAAGGTCAAGGGTAGTGTTTATTCTTTGTAATTTGTAAAGTACCTGAATATCAAACAGATATATAAAAAGAAAATCGTCCTTTGCTTTTCGAGTGTGGCGTTACTCGGGGAAGACTTATATGATTCACTAATGGGAAATCTCTAACATGGGAAAAATGCATGAAAAAAGTAAAGATGGTGGGGAAGCGAGCTCAGAAATATGGTGAACTATAATTTGATAAAAAAATAAAAGTGTCAGCATCAAGTAAAGAAAAATACATAAGGTTTGGTAAAAGTTCATTTGGATTAGATTAAGCTGGATTACAATGATGGAATTTATCGAGGAAGAAATTATTTGAGGGAAAATCTTCACTGCGGAATCTGGGTGGGATGAAATTTACATAAAAGCGAATTACAACGGACCTTGGGGAACCTCGCCCTGCTCCTAAGATTACGCAGGCTTACACGTACATGACCATTATCCTAAAACACTTCCACGCCGCACCACCATTTTCAAAGGACTCTCGTTGAAGTTACCCAGGTTTTTAATGATATTTTGATAGTTCCAATGACATAACAAGATTTCTATACATTGATAATAGAAAAAAAACACTCTTGAGAACCTTTCTAATCATCTCTGTGGGGTTTGAAAACAGTCGTGGCGAGAGAGCAAAGCATTTCTGAATACGGGATTTTAAAGATATTTTGAAAGCTCTAATGACATAGTAACAAGATCACTACACTCATGACAGAAGAAGCACTCGTGAGAACCCTGCTAGTCATCTCTCTGGCCTTTGAAAACAGTCGTGGAGAGAAAGTAAACCATTTCTGAACACACTCGAGCTGAAGTTACACAGGATTCTAAGGATATTCTGATAGTTCCAATGACATATTAACAAGATTCCTACTTTGATACCAGAAGAAACACTCGTGAGAACTCTACAAATCATCGCCTTGGGGTTTGAAAACAGTCTTGGCGAGAAAGCAAATACGGGCTATAGTTTGGCGCAGCACAGATGTAGAAAACTGAATGAAGGTCGTGTACAGTCATGAGGTGGGTCCCTAGAGCATGGCAGAGCGAGGCCATTGAAATACTGGGGAGGATGAACGCTCTAGGAATGCCAACGACTGCGTGTACCCAGAGAGAGAGAGAGAGAGAGAGAGAGAGAGAGAGAGAGAGAGACTTACATTTATTATATTCTCCTCCATTCACTCTGGTAAATGAATGATGCCAAACGACAACTAAAATTAAAATAAGATGAATAAAATTGTGTTTATTAGCTCCAGACTTTTGCCTCTCAATTTTTTTCCTCCTCTTTTACGTGTTTCCTCTTTTTTATATCTTATGCAAAGTCTCTTCATGTTTTCAACCCCAGAATTCCCTTATTTTTTCACATGCGGGAATAATAAAAAAGGAATGAAAGAAAGAAGGAAGAGAGGAAGAAAGAAAAAAAGAGGCAGAAAGGAAAAAAAAACAATCTTTTCTTCTAGAATTAAAAAGACAACAAAAACAAGAGCGAATATTATTTTGCACCTTTTTCTCTCATTCTCGTTCCGTTATTTACTTCAGCCACTTAATTTCCCCACTCACTCATTCCTATGCATGAGTTATTCACTTCTCATATTCACTCGTGTTATTATTGTTTACTTTCCTTCTCCTTTTCTCCATTTCTTTGCTGCTTACACTATTTATATGTTTGCCGTCCTGCCCCCCCCCACCCTCTCTCTCTCTCTCTCTCTCTCTCTCTCTCTCTCTCTCTCTCTCTCTCTCTCTCTCTCTCTCTCTCTCTTACTGTTTATTGTAGCTTTGGGTTATGTGAGAAGTTGGAGAAGGGAAGGAGGGAAGCAGAGGGAGAGATACAGAGAGAGAGAGAGAGAGAGAGAGAGAGAGAGAGAGAGAGAGAGAGAGAGAGGGAAGGATCAGGAGGGGCCCGAGTAGGAGGGGTGTCTTAAAAAATGGAGCATAAAAACTTTGTGGGGGAAACTCAAGGATATTCGTATATGCAATATTTGGTAACCTTGAAATTGGAGGAGGAGGAGGAGGAGGAGGAGGAGGAGGAGGAGGAGGAAGAGGAAGAGGAGACAATGTTGGATAAGAAGGAGGATGATGCGAAGAGGTGGTACTTTCTTCTGTTCCTCCTCATTTTCCACCTCCTTTTCCTACTCCTCCTCCTCCTCTTCTTCTTTATTCTTCTTTTCTCCCTTTTTCTGTTATCCATTTTGCTTCATATACGTTATTATTTTTTTCATATTCTCTCTCTCTCTCTCTCTCTCTCTCTCTCTCTCTCTCTCTCTCTCTCTCTCTCTCTCTCTCTCTCTCTCTCTCTTGACATATTTACTTGTTTCACTGTGTTCTCTTACCTTTTCTTTCACCTCTTTCATCTCTTCTTCTTCTTTTTCTTCTTCTTCCTCCTCCTCCTCTTTGTCCTTGTCCTTTTCTTTCCCATTCTTCTTTTCTCTGTCTTCATTTTCTCCTCTTCCATATTCCATTTCTCCCACGTTTCCATTTTCCCCCTATACAAAACCCCATTACAATCTGTCACCTCTGTATACCCATTTTACATAACCTTCCTGTAATATTTCTGCTTCCCTTCCCTTGTTCTTTCCCTCACATATCTTCCCTTTCCCTGTTCTTTCCCACCTTTTCCTCCTCTGTCACCACCTCTGCCTCTCCTGTCCCATCCCTGTCCTGTTCCTTCGTGTCCCTGTCCTCTCCTGTGCCCTGAGAACCCTTCCAGGACACTTATAATAGTTCATTGCTTCCAGGGATTTTCCAATACACATAAACGTTGTGCGAGAAAATTGCATATTAGATGAACTGCTTATTAAGTTGCCATAAGCGAGCTGGAGGAGGAGGAGGAGGAGGAGGAGGAAGAAGAGGAGGTGGTGGGTGGGGCAGAGTGAGGCTGAGAGGGATGGAAGATAGGAAGAGAGGAGGTGGTGAAGGGATAGAAGGTGGAAGGGATAGATTGGAGGAAAGGATGAGGTAAAGGAAGGAAGGGGATTCTACACAAGCTCTTGGGATGCTGGGTTAGTTCCGCCTGCCGGGTGTTTGTGAAGGCAATGCTAGTCTAGTCTTAATTGTGTGTGTTGCTGTGTTGCTTTGTTGTTTGGTGTGTTGGTGTAGGGGCAGCGAGTGGGTAGGTTTCTCTGTTGGTGTTGCTATGGTGTTGATTTTGTGCTGTTTCTTGTCTGTGTGTGAGGTTTGTGTTTGTGATGGTGTTGGTTCATTGTTTGTGTTTTTTTTTGATTGTGTGCACGTGTTACTGTGTTGTTATCTGTGTTGCTGTTGACTTGTGTGTTTGTGTTGATGAAAATTGAGTATCTTTTTTTCTGAGTTCTTGATTCTACTTGTTGCTCATGTTAAAGCAACTTTTTCAACCAAGTCCCGAGGTGGGGTGCACTGTGAGCGGCCTAGTGAGTGAAAAGGTAGGCCTAAACATATCCAGTGGTGTGGAAGTGAGACCTAAAAAAAAAATGTCTTAAAAAAATGAAGAAAAGAAAACCATGCGTGTGGGAGTGAGGTTTGCATCATGTACAGGGCGTGACAAGAGTGTGAGGCCTACAGGGTGTGAGGCGTACACAAAATAGGTCTAAAACATGCAGGTGTGCTAAAGGGAGGCTTGCATCATGTACTGGGCGTGGCGGTGTGTGGGGTGTGTGTGTGGGGTGAAGTGTGTGGTGTGGTTTGGTGTGGTGTGGTTTGGTGGTGTGGTGAGATAATGTATAGGAAATTAGGCTTCTTACTTAAGTTTGCCTCTTTGACTTCTAATGACCCTTTTTTTATATATAGTTTGCTTCAGTAAGCCGTGGGAAATAAAAAAAAAATCAACTGTATACACAAAAATCTCAGTGGATATTCTGTCACTTTCTTTGCAGTGAATACCATTTTTCATAATCGTAATTTGAATTTGCACTGTTGCATTAAGGCGAGAAGACACAGCAGTCAGAGTTGATTGAAAGAGTAGAGGAAGAGAGGGGGTGACGCTGAGTGCATTTTTTTTATGTAAGAACAAAAACTGGCCAAGGGCAACAAAAACAATTGAAAAAAAAAGGCTCACTTGGATACCGGTCCCCGAACAAGGAGAAAAGATTTAGCAAAAGTCATGTGAAAGTCATCTTGAAACTTTCCTCTCCAATGAGCTCAGGTCATAAATAAATGGAAATACGGAAGCATGCAGGGAGTTCCAGAGTTTATCAGAGAAAAGAATGAATTAATGAGAGTACTAGTTAAGTCTCACATTAGAGAGATGGAGAGAATAGGAGTGATGGGAAGGAGAAAGTCTTGTGCAGCGAGGGTGGGGAGGGGAGGCAAGCAATTAACAAGATCAGAAGAGCAGTTGGTAGTAGAAGATGGCAAAAGATACAGCATTATGACGGTGAGGAAGAAGTTCGAAGACAGTGAGCTGCATAATGTTATATTGAGAGAGAGAGAGAGAGAGAGAGAGAGAGAGAGAGAGAGAGAGAGAGAGAGAGAGAGAGAGATTTGAAACATTTGAAACATTTGAAACATTTATTATACTTGCTATAATAACATATCTTTATACAGGGAAGTAATGTGTTTATAATTGGTAAGTAGCCTTTTTAAAGATAATAACCAAAGAAGAAAAGCAATTAATATTAAGAAAATTACAAATACAAGTAATGAAAAAATGGTATTATAGACTAACAAATACAATAATATTAGAAATAATAATAGTAATAATAATAATAGTAATAATGATAATAATAATAATAATGATAATAATAATAATAATAATAATAATAATAATAATAATAATAACAATATAATAATAATAATAATAATAATAATAATAATAATAATAATAATAATAATAATAATAATAATAATAATAATAATAATAATAATAACAACAACAACAATAATAATGATAATATTAATGATAATTATAAAAGTAAAATAATAAAGACAAAATCTAGTTAGAACCATGTAACAAGTTTCATTAATACATTGTGTAAAATACATATAGTAAATTCGTTTAATACAGATTTATTTTTAGTATGTGTTTAATATGTTTTTTCAACTTTTTCTTGACTAAGGTTAAGGATGGCTCTTCTTGAATTTGGTGAGGGATGGAATTTCACACAGCAGGGCCAAATAGGTGATAGAATGCCTGAGTTTTGTAAGACGATGAACAGGAGGTGGTAGGAGGGTACGATTACGAGTTCTGTGGTCATGGGGTTGGGAGAAGGTTTTGAATATAAATCCTGTGGGTGAATAAGAAACTAGCAATACAAAATTTAGTAACATCTCCAAGCTTTAGTAAGTTTAATTGTTTAAACAAAGGATCTGTATGTGCATAATAACCACTATTTGTAATTATTCTGATGATTTTTTTCAGTTGTAGTTTTAGAGGAATGAGACAGGTAATATAAGTGGTACACCAAATTGGGTTACAGTAAGTTATCAGTTATTTTAGGACATCTAACGGCATAAAGCCTCTAATCTGATAAAGTAATGCAATAAGTCTTGACATTTT
>NC_059302.1:25729918-25744918 GCF_017591435.1 Portunus trituberculatus | reverse complement strand
ACACACAGCACTAAGACACTAAACAACTTAGCATTGTTTTTACAGGCTGTGTTTAGAATGGTGAGGTGAAGTATTAGTCGATGGTTTGGGTAATAGATAGTTCAAGAGTGACGCTATTTTATGTTCTTGTTATCTTTTTTGTTGTTGTTATGTTTAGGAGTGTGCTCCATACTTTCATCGTAAAGTCTGAGCAAATAGATATATTCTATTCTATTCTATTCACACACACGTCGCGTAGTGTTGTAGTTAGCAAACTCGGCTCACAACTGAGAAGGCCCGGGTTCAAGTCCCGGGCGTGACAAGGCAAATGGGCGAGCTCCTTAATAAATGTGTAGCTCCTGTTCTTCTGGTAGCAAGTAGGTACGGGATGTAATTCGAGAGGTTGTGGCCTCACTGTCCCGGTGTGTGGACTGTGGAGTGTGGTGTGGTCTCAGTCCTACTCGAATATTGGTCTGTGAGTTCTGAGCTCGCTCCGTAATGGGAAGGCTAACTGGATGACCAGCAGACGACCGTGAATATACAACATGGCGATCTCTCTCTCTCTCTCTTTCTCGCTTATACTTACATCCTTTGCCTTAATTTACAAAAGGAACTAATACTTCTTATACGACTCCATGGTTTATTAAATCATTTTCGTTTGGAAATGGAAGAACGGTATTGTATATACTTAACTACACTTAGCAATCAAGGATATTTTCCTCTGCCATCTGGTTGTTGATATCGAACTACTGCCTCACCGCAGCCCTCTACCACCAGGATTCAGTACTTGTGAGGCGGGTAACAGCCCACACAGCCACCTTTTGACAATTTAAGGATACGAAAGAAGAAAGAAATAATGTATGAAATGTGGAGGAATAAAGTCAGTGGAAGAACTTGATGGACAGAGCAGAGTAAAAAGATAAGAAACAACATCAGGGAAGCACCGATACAAAGGCCAAGCTTCCTGACCTACACCTGACCTGACCTGACCATGGCACGTGGAAGGGTGTTTGAATATTGCCCATGGTTCGCGTACCTGAAGTTTAACCCTTTCAGTACTAGAGGCAAT
This sequence comes from Portunus trituberculatus, assembly GCF_017591435.1. Lineage (NCBI taxonomy): Eukaryota > Metazoa > Arthropoda > Malacostraca > Decapoda > Portunidae > Portunus > Portunus trituberculatus. The sequence continues at coordinate 25,743,870 of NC_059302.1, read as the reverse complement.
TTTACCATGAGTTTTGGGTATAATTAGACGCTTGTATTTACATTAGGAAGGGTAAATTTAATGGAAGTCAGAAGATTAATGGCCAGAGTGTTCACTGTTTTTAATCCCCACATAAGTTTCTGAAGCTGTATAAAACCACCAAATAATAAAGATTCTCTTCAGCATGAATAATCTGAAATACATAATTCAATATTTCTTATTTTCCTTTAACTTTCTCCCTTTTTATTTATCTTTCTCTTCATCTCATCCCCCTTGTCCCTTCTCCTCCTCCTCCTCCTCCTCCTCCTCCTCCTCCTCCTCCTCCTCCTCCTCTTCTTCTTCTTCCTTCTCCTATTGTTGTTATTGTTGTTTTGTCGTGGTTAATTAAATGTACGTTTGATTACACAATTTCCGTGTTTGTTTGATCTCTTCAAGACTGTTCATCATCCGCCTGGAGTGTTAGTGCCGCAGTACTGCAACTCTCTGACCTGCGCGGGGACTGCTAACTTAATGGGTCTTATTTTCCGTTTTATGTTGCTCTTGGCCAACTTTCCCCTGTTGCATAAAAAAATGTGTGTGGCGAGTGTAGCAAAGTAAATGTTATCAGTATTTCTATTTGTTTTGTCTTGCTTCCTTACTTTCTCTTTTATTCTACGTTATTCCAATTTTGAGTATGATTTTTTTTTTATTTATCTCAATTATCATTATTATTTTTTCAGAGATAGATAGATAAATAGATAGATAGATAGATAAATAGATATAGATCGATAAATAGATAGATAGATAGATAGATAGATAGATAGATAGATAGATAGATAGATAGAGAGAGATAGAGAGAGAGAGAGAGAGAGAGAGAGAGAGAGAGAGAGAGAGAGAGAGAGAGAGAGAGACAAAAAAATATATAGAAACACACACACACACACACACACACACACACACACACACTGCACGGTACTTTCCCCTTGAACTCCGTGTGTCGCCCTGCAGAGAATTTGCGCTGTAAATAATCGACATAGAAATGACCGCTTGAACCCTCCAGTTACTTATATAACAAACTATGAAGGAGCAAGAGGAGGAGGAGGAGGAGGAGGAGGAGGAGGAGGAGGAGGAAAATTTTTGAGAGGAAGGATAGAGAAAGAAGTGAGACAGAAGCCCAAAGGAGTTAAATGACTGAGAGAAAATATGAAGATAGGAAATAAAAGAGGAAGAGAGAATGAAGAAGTGAGAGAAGATCATGGAAAGTGAAAAAAAAAACGAAAAAAAAAACATGTAATAGAGTTAGAATCACCAAAATACACTCAGGAATGCACAGAAAGGGGTGAAAGTCAAAGGGATAAAGGGAGAGAGGAAAGAGTTTTGAAAAATGAATAAAAAGAGAAGGCTGAATAATTGCAAACATATTTAAGGTGTAAATTAAAGAAAGCGGAGACGGAAAATAAAGGATAAAAGAGAGGAAGGAAAGAGATAAAGGAAATATGAGAAAGAGGAGGTGGGGAAGAATATGAGAAAGAGGAAGAAGAAATGTTTAGACCAAGAAAAGATGAAGAGATGAGGGGAAATTTTGAGGAAAGAAAGTGATAAGGAAGAAGAGAGAGAAAATAAGAATAAGGGGAAGATAAATAAAGAAAGGAAGAAAGAGGAAGAGGAATTCTGTAAATAGATTAGCACATTGTGAAGGAATAACTAGCGTCTTCCTCGTCTGCCTGTTATGTCCTCTTATCTTTGTATATTTGTGTATGCGTGTGGTTCTTTGGTACTGTATGTGTGCATTTTCTTGTATAAGTTTGCATGTTGTGTTGCATTTGTGAGTGTTGGTTCACGACGAAGGGTGATATAATTGTTGGAGTCACTGTGGATGAATGTGTAAATACTGCTTGTTGGTGGTTGGGAAGTAATTTTGATCTTTATATAATTGATCTTTGTATAGTTCTTTACATTGTTTTCCCGGGTAAGTTTAGGGTCGATAGTTCGAAGCTCTATGACACATTTTGAAGCTTATTTAGTCATTTCGAAGCCTTCGTCGGAGGTAGGGTTCGACTGGGTTGTCAGTTCTCCTTTCACCGTCCTGAAGGTGAGGAACCAACCTCTTGTACTGTAGTGATCAATTCCAGTGATAATTTAGTGTTCTTATTGTGATTTTCTGTATGGTTATCGTTACAGGATCTTAATCCTGTCAAGGGCCGGGCAGCAAAAGCGTCCTACGTGAAAGCTCACTTGTAGCTGGTGGTTGACATCTAGTGAGGGAACCAGCTTGTGAGTAAGCCTCTCACCAACCGTTCTTGTCTCCTGTTGGTTGGAGGCAGATGTGTTTCCTACTAGAGGAAACTCCAGTGCTGTAGAAAAGTGGACGTTACCACAGCGGCTCTGAACTGTTACACTCCGCGTTCTGGGTGCAACGAGTTCCCGGCATCACGCCAGATCTCCAGTTCTTAAACACGTGTAAATATGTCGGTACTCTGCGTGCAAGAGTGGTGATTAACAATTTGTATTTTGTGGAAGTGTTAGCTGTCAGGGTTGTTTGAATGCTTGTGTGTTGTTTGAATGCGTGTGTGTTCGTGAGTTGTGGTTGTGAGTTATTGGGTGTGACGGGTGGCGTGAGTATGAATAAATTGTGAATTGTGGACACTTTCTTCAACCGAAATCAGCCAATCCTTAGTTGAACCTTGTACCTGCCTCCCTCTGTAATTATTTACACACATCTATAAACTGTAAGAGAAAGAGAGAGGGCGCTAAGAAGAGAAGGGAAATAATTTAAAGAGATAAGAAGGGAAGAGGTGTTGAGAGTAATGGTAAAAGAAGGCTTGAACTGGGCGCTCCATACTTGAGGGAAAGGAGTGAGGGCCATAGATCAGGTCGGGGCGAGAGTAGAAGGGAAAAGTTTGAGCAAGAATTTTTTCATTGTGGTCTGAAGTAATTAAAGGTTTTGTTAGTCCCTACTTTGGTATGTAGTGTGCCAGCTTCTGTTGGTTTGTTTGGCTTTCCTGTGGGCATAAGAACAGAAGGGAAGGTGTGTGCCAGCCAGGGGGCACATCATACTATGCTTACACACATGCTCACACGCACACACGCGCCCGCGCGCACACACACGCACACACATAACACTCACGCACGCACGCACATATGTTCTGTTCAACACTGGTGCAAGAGTTAACCAATACTCTCAATATTTCATACCTTCCTCTGCTAAACTCGAATTCCCTGCCTACTTCTGTATTACCAATTTCCTGTGACTTGCCTTCATTTAAGACCTGTATCACTTTCTTTTGGTTAACTCTTTCCGACCTACAAGTGGACTGGTAACTAAGCGGGCCCTTTTTTAGTTTTTGTTATCCTTGGCCAGCTTTCCCTTTTTACTTTAACTCTTTCAGTACCATGGCGCGTTTCCATATTCATTCTGCTTGCTACCTGGTGATTTTATACAGCTTCAGGAACTCACGTGGGGATTAAAATAATGAAGCCTGTGACTATTAATCTTCTGACCTCCACAGCCCCTTCCTAATGTCAATAAAATGATCTAATAGTACATAAATCTCAAGATAAAAATGTCTCCCAGTATTGAAGGGGTTAAAAAAAAAAACCAGCCTTGTGTACATAACCTGCCTATACACACGTCACCTTTTATTTACAAGTGTATATTTTAAAATCTTTTATTAATTTGCTACTTATGATTCTTTCTTAGTCGTTCACCAGTATCTTTAGTCCGCTCTTGCATGATCTAAGACTCGCTCGAAATAATGCAGGAGTATTACTAAAACCCATGTCCTGAAGCCTGAAGAACACCAGAATGATTTGTGATATCGAAATTACATTAGTTTTTATCTCAGAGCTGGCTGGGTTAGGTTAGAGGAGGTTAAGTTAGGTCAGGTTACGTTAGATTAAATTAAATTAGATTGAGTTGGTATGAAATAGGTTAGGTTGAGTTAAATTGTTAGATTGAGTTATTATAAAATGGATTTGGATTGGTTGAATTAAGTTAAGTCAGATTGAGTAAACAAAGTAGGTTAGGTTAGGTTAGGTTTAGGTTTATTTACTGTAGATCCTTTCACTTTATACATGAAGATAAAAAAAAAAGTCTTTTCGAGAAATAAACATTCACTCCCTGGAAACCACTGTGGCAATTTTTCCCTTAATCACCAGCAATTATAGAACTTGTGTAATGACAGCGAAGGGTGAGAATTCCTTGCGGGTTACGACTGGGTGGGAGTGGAAGAGATTTACTTGATAATATAACCCCTTTAGTAATAACACGTTTTAAAACGGTATTATATATAACTGGTGGTTTGACTTGTCGGTGATATAAGAGTACCATATATTGCTGGTGGTGGTGGTGGTGGTGACGACGACGAAGCACTTCCTATTTCAGTGTGTAGGGAAGATAAGGCATATGGATGGAAGGGAAGGAGGGATGATGGAAAGAGGAGGGTGTGTGTGTGTGTGTGTGTGTGTAGTGTAGTGGTTAGCAAGCTCGACTCACAATCGAGAGGCCCGGGTTCGAGTCCCGGAAAGCGGCGAGGCAGATGGGCAAGCCTCTTAATGTGTGGCCCCTGTTCACCTAGCAGTAAATAGGTATGGGATGTAACTCGAGGGGTTGTGGCCTCGCTTTCCCGGTGTGTGTTGTGTGTGATGTGGTCTCGGTCCTACCCGAAGATCGGTCTATGAGCTCTGAGCTCGATCCGTAATGGGGAAGACTGGCTGGGTGAGCAGCAGGCGATCGAGGTGAATTACCCACACACACACACACACACACACACACACACACACACACACACGGCCCGGTAGCTCAGTGGTTAGAGCGCTGGCTTCACAAGCCAGATGACCGGGGTTCGATTCCCCGGCCGGGTGGAGATATTTGGGTGTGTCTCCTTTCACGTGTAGCCCCTGTTCACCTAGCAGTGAGTAGGCACGGGATGTAACATCGAGGAGTTGTGACCTTGTTGTCCCGGTGTGTGGTGTGTGCCTGGTCTCAGACCTATCCCAAGATCGGAAATAATGAGCTCTGAGCTCGTTCCGTAGGGTAACGTCTGGCTGTCTCGTCAGAGACTGCAGCAGATCAAACAGTGAATTACACACACACACAAGTGCCATCAACTTAATACCACACTTCCTCTCAACTCCCTATCTCTTCGCCCTCTTAACCTTCATCCCCTCATCCTTCCTCCCGCCATGAGCTCTGTGTGTCTGTGTGTCTGTAAATCCCGGGAAGATACGCAGACTTGGGCAATGTGTGGGAGTTTTGAGCATCAGGCAAGGTTTGGAGTGTGGTGGGGTAAGTTTCAGAGGCAGAGAGAGAGAGAGAGAGAGAGAGAGAGAGAGAGAGAGAGTTTAATTACGGTTGTATTCCTTATCTCTACTTTTGATAAGCTCAAGTGGAAAAAACAGGCGGGATTTTGCAAGGTAGTTTGCATTATACACACCTGTAATTTAAGAGAGATTCTAGATTTTTGGACCATCAAACGCCAAAGGAAAAAAAAAAGAGAATCGGGCTAATTATCACGATGACCTTTAAAAAAAAAAAAAACAGACTTGATGGGAGAACAAAAGCGATTCACTATTATTTTTGTCTCTCTTGCTAAGCCACACAATTATTCAAGGGACTGTAGTGCTAGAATGAATGTGGCAGTGTTAAAAGTTGCAGGTGATAATGGAAAGTAATTACACGTCTACCAGTTTAAAGGTAATCAACAAAGGCGTGTACTATTGACGAAATGTTTTAAAGCCTGGGTAATGAAAGTATGTGTGTGTGTGTGTGTGTGTGTGTGTGTGTGTGTGTGTGTGTGTGTGTGTGCGCGTGTCACTTTTCTTTCACCTAAGGGTTTATTTTTATTTTTTTTCTTTTTTTTTCGTGTACTTCTTATACCAAGTTAGTTTCTTCTTCTTGTTCTTCTTGTTCTTCTTTTTCTTCTTTTGCCTTCTTGTTCTTGTTCTTGTTCTTCCTTTTCTTCTTTTGCCCTCTTGTTCTTGTTCTTTCTTCTTCCTCTTCTTGTTCTTCTTGTTCTTCCTTTTCTTCTTTTGCCCTCTTGTTCTTGTTCTTCTTGTTCTTCTTCTTGTTCTTCATGTTCTTCTTCTTGTTCTTCTTTCGCCTTCTGTCTACCTGTATTCGTTGTCCCTTTTTTTCATCTATTGTGTTTTAATGTTTTGTTTCCTTCCTTCCTTTCTTTTTCTTTTTCTTCCTTCCTTCCTTCTTTTTTTTCTTTCTTTCTTTCTTTATCTCTACTTACCTACTTTTCTCCACTCCATTTTCCTGCTTCTCTTCTTCGTTCTTTCTTACACTGGTTTATTTCGTTCCCTTTTCTCTTTTTCTCTATTTAATTTCTTTTCTATTTTCTTTTATCTTTTTTCTCTTCTACGTAAACATTATTTTACCTTCTCTTCCTTCCTTCCTTTCACCTTTTTCCATTTCCATCTTTTTCTCGCCTTTTTTTCCTTTATCTCCGCATTCGTCTCGTTTCTCTCTCTCTCTCTCTCTCTCTCTCTCTCTCTCTCTCTCTCTCTCTCTCTCTCTCTCTCTCTCTCTCTCTCTCTCTCTCTCTCTCTCTCTCTCTCTCTCTCTCTCTCTCTCTCTCTCTCTCTCTCTCTCTCTCTCTCTCTCTCTCTCTCTCTCTCTCTCTCTCCTCCTTTCTCTCCTCCTCCTCCTCTCATATCCTTTTCCTTCTCTTTCTTCCCTTCCTCCTCCTCCTCCTCCTCCTCCTCTCCTCCTCCTCCTCCTCCTCCTCCTCCTCCTCCTCCTCCTCCTCCTTCTCCTCCTCCTCCACTTTGCCTTGATGTTCAGGCATTTACTTTTTCTCCTGTGTGGATTCCTCGGGAGAATGCACGAGAGAGAGAGAGAGAGAGAGAGAGAGAGAGAGAGAGAGAGAGAGAGAGAGAGAGAGAGAGAGAGAGAGAGAGAGAGAGAGAGAGAGCGCAAGTTAATGATTCTCTTGCCCTTTCCCCCCAAAACACACGTAGTTGTAGTAGAAATGGTAATAGTAGTAGTAGTAGTAGTAGTAATAGTAGTAGTAGTAATAGCAGAAATAGTAGTAGTAATAGTAGTTGTTGTTGTAGTTGTTGTAGTAGTAGAAATATTATTTTTAGTAGTAGTAATAGTAGTAGCAGTAGAAGTAGTAGTAAGAGGAGGAGGAGGAGGAGGAGGAGGAGGTGGTGGAAGAGGTGGAGGAAGAGGAGGAGGAGGAGGAAGAGCAGTTGGCAATAATAATGTTGTTGTTAATGTTCCTGTGCTGCTAAACTCTGATGCGTCTGTCTGTCCGTCCGTCTGTCTGTCTTTCTGTCTGTTGGTCCTGCAGCTGGTTAGGAGTGTGTCGGTGTTCTTTACTCCTTGCCGGGGCGTGTGTCTGTGTTAATGAGTGGTGGTGGTAAGTGGACTCATTGTAGGTAGGTAGTGTCTGTCTGTGTGTCTGTCTATGTGTCTGTCAGTATGTCTGTCGTGTGGGTATTATATAATCTATTGTTGGTATTGTTTCTGTATATCCTATAAATAATGAGGATTTTTGTGTTGTTATTTGATGGTAGTATTATAAGCAGGAGGAACAAGAACAATAATGACTACAGCTACTACCAACTACTACTATCACCTCAACCACCACCACCACCACAACCGCCACCGTCACTTACTACTCATGAAATTTCCTGTACATCTACTTGAACGAAAGGCTTGTAGAGGGGGGGTACAGACTGGTGGCGGTCTCTTGCTCCTCCTGACGCTACACTTCTGGGACAGGCAGTATTAAACCAGGTCATCTTTAAGAACTGTTGGACCGCACGAAGTTACTGCCGTGTTGTTAGTGTTGCTGTTTGTTGTTTGTTGTTGGTGGGGTGCTAGGCCGGTGGTGGGGGTGATTGTGGGTGTGATGATTATGGTGATTGTGGTGGTGGTTGTGGTGGTGGTGATTGTTATTGTTGTTGTTGTTGTTGTTGTTGTTGTTTATTAATTAATTCTTGCAAAATATGTGTAAAAGAAAAGGGGTCAAGATGAAACGACTTGATCATTCGCCTAACCTAACCTAACCTAACCTAATTTAACCTAACCTAACCTAACCTAACCTAACCTTAACCTAACCTAACCTTAACCTAAACTTAACCTAACCTAACCTAACCTAACTCAACCTAATCTAACCTAACCCAACCCAACCTAACCTAACCTAACCTAACTTAACCTAATCTAACCTAACCCAACCCAACCCAACCTAACCTAACCCATCCTAAAAAGAACAGTAAATGAAAAAAAAGTCATCTTAGTCGCACCAGATTTTATTTATTTACTTTTAATTCTATTCATACTTCTGGTGTGAAAAAAAGACTAAAAAAACAGACACGCAAACATACATACATACATACATACATACATACATACATACATACATACGTATATACAGACAAAACAGACAGACAAAGAGACAGACAGGTAGACAGAGACAGACAAACAGACAGACAGACAGACAGGCAGACAGAGACAGACAGACAGGCACATAGACAGACAGACAGACAAACAAACAGACAGGCAAGCAGACAGAGACAGACAGACAAACAGAGAGACAGACAGGCAAGCAGACAGAGACAGACAGACAAACAAAGAGACAGACAGGCAAGCAGACAGAGACAGACAGGCAAGCAGACAGAGACAGACAGACAGGCAGGCAGGCAGAGAAACAAAGACAAACAGACAAACATATAGGCAGACAGACAGACAGACAGACAAGCAGACAGAGACAGACAGACAGACAGACAGAGACAGACATACAGGTAGACAGACAGGCAGGCAGACAGACAGAAACAGACAGACAGACAAACAGACAGACAAGCAGACAGAGACAGACAGACAGTCACACAGAGACAGACAGACAGACAGACAGGCACACAGACAGACAGACAGACAGGCAGAAACAGACAGGCAGACAGACAGACAGACAGACAGACAGACAGACAGACAGACAGACATACAAACAGACAGACATACAAACAGACAGACAAACAGGCAGACAGACAGGCAAACAGACAGATAGACAAAGACAGACAAACAGACAGATAGAGACAGACAAACAGACAGACAGACAGACAAACAGACATACAGACAGCGAGGACATCCAGCATCTCGGCCATCAAAGACTCGCCTGATTCTTGGTAATGGCCAATCGTCTGCTTATCATGAGCTTCACCTGCCCGAGGAGGAGGAGGAGGAGGAGGAGGAGGAGAAGGAGGAGGAGGAGGAGGAGGAGGAGGAATAGGAAGAGGAAGAGGAAGAAAAGGATGATGATGATGATGTTGATGATGAGGAGGAGGAAATAAAAAAAATGTTGCTAGAAGAAGAAGAGTATGAAGAAAAAGAAGAAGAAATACAACAACAAAGAAGAAGAAGAAGAAGAAGAAATAGAACAACAACAACAACAACAACAACAACAACAACAACAACAACAAAACAAAAACAACAAAAAATGGAAAATATAAATAACTTTCTTTTCCTAATATTTTTTTTCCCCTTTTTTTGTTTTTATCATTTGTTTATATGTTCACCTCTACTTTTTATGCGTACAGATTGGTACGTTACCTTGCTCTAATGGCGTGTGAGATTTGCTGGGCCGGACTGACTGCCTGTGTGAGTGAGGGAAGGCGGGAAGGCGGGAAGGCGGGAAGGAGGGAAGGAGGGAAGGAGGGCGAGAATTACCTAGTGTTATTGGTAAACTATTTCATATGCCACACGTTTTGGGGGTTTGGAATGGTTTGCAATGGGAGGAAGAGAGAGGGAGTGGGTCAGTGAGGAGAGGAGTGAGTAGTCTGGAAAAAAGAAGGGGTAGGATAAGCTTTTTTATCTGTGTTTGTCTGTCTGTCTGTCTGTCTGTCTGTCTGTCTGTCTGTCTATCTATGTCTCTCTGTCTATGTCTCTCTCTCTCTCTCTCTCTCTCTCTCTCTCTCTCTCTCTCTCTCTCTCTCTCTCTCTCTCTCTCTCTCTCTCTCACTCTCGTAACTGAAAATGACAACAATGTAAAATAACCACGAAAAAAAAAAAATAAATAACCGCAAAATAATGAAAAAAACAAACAAACCAACCAGCAATAGATGGAAAAAGAGACAAGAACATGCATAGAATAACGAGAAAAAATAAATAAATGACTGAAAGCAAAAAAAAAAAAATAAGAATAGTAATAGCTGATACTTGTTTGCCTTCCGTTGACATGACGAAGTGCTTGTATACATCAATGCAGTGTGGTGGTGGTGGTGGTAGTGGTGGTGGTGATGGTGGTGATGGTAGTGGTGGTGGTGGTGCTTCGCTAATCGCTCCTCATTCCCTGTGATGTCCTCCGTTCCTCCAGGTGCGCCCCTCCACGTTAGGGTGACGAGGGGGTGGTGTTTGCGGGGGGGGGGAGGCGCAGCTGGTGGTGGTGACAGCAGCAGTTAAGTATAAAGAGAACGGGAATAGCTGCCCTTTCTTTTTACTTTCTTTTTTCTCTCTTTTCACTTCCTAAGGAGGCGATTTGCTCGTGAGAACATGAGCTGTCTTTTGCGTGTGTGTGTGTGTGTGTGTGTGTGTGTGTGTGTGTGTGTGTGTGTGTGTGTGTGTGTGTGTGTGTGTGTGTGTGTATCCCTACTACTACTACTACTACTACTACTACTACTACTACTACTACTACTACTACTATGAGTTAAATTAGAAGCAAATGTGCTGGAGAGGTGTGAGTAAGAAGAATAAGGGAAGAGGAAGAATTAAGAGTAACGAAGGAAAGGAAGGAGGAGGCAAGAGAAAGGAAGGAGGGAGGAAGACTTCACTGCAACGATTGGAAGCGGAATCCTCCCCACTCTCTCTCTCTCTCTCTCTCTCTGTCTCTAATTTAGGTAATTGGTCCCAGGAGGTGACCTGGTGGCGCTGACTTGCTTAAGTTTGTCCACCACCACTACCACCACCACCACCACCTCCTCCTCCTCCTCCTCCTCCTCCTCCTCCTCCTCCTCCTCCTCCTCTTCCTCCTCCTTCTCCTCTTCCTCTTCCTTCTCCTCCTTCTTCTTCTCCTCCTCCTCCTCCTCCTCCTCCTCCTCCTCCTCCTCCTCCTCCTCCTCCTCCTCCTCCTCCTCCTCCTCCTCCTCCTCCTCCTCCTCCTCCTCCTGCACTACCATCACTACCACCACTTGCTGCTCTATTTTCTAACTTCTCTGTACTCTTTTTCCTTCTTTATCGACTTCGTTTCCTCCTATTTTCTTCTTCTCCGTCTTAATTTCCCTTTCCTTTTTCTCTTTCTTTTTTCGTGCATTCTTTCTTCCGAATTCCATGTTTTCCTTTCCTCTTTCCCTTCCTTCCTTTCTTTCTTCTTCAGTTTTGTCTTTCTTTTCACTCTTCCTTGTTTTCTCTATTATTCCGTTTCTTTGTTACCCTTTTTTTTCTTTGTATCGTTAAATCTGACCTCATTTCCTGATCTTTTCCTTCCTCCATCTAACTCCTTCCTTCCTTATATCTATCTCTCTTTTTTCCTCCTCCTCCTCCTCCTCCTCCTCCTCCTCCTCCTCCTCCTCCTCCTCCTCCTGCTCTTCTTCCTCCTCCCAAACACATCCAGCTACCCCATACTCAACGCAACACACACACACACACACACACACACACACACACACACACACACACACACACACACACACACACACGAGTTATTTATCACCATTCATTATTCATTTATTATATTTCTGACATTTGCTATTATAGTGCAGCCAATTTGTTTCGTGGAGCCTACACACACACGCACACACACACACGCAGAGTTGTTATGTTGGATATTATTATTGTTACTATCGTTATCATCATCATTTTTTGTTTGGGTATGAGAAAGTAAGTGTGAAAATGTCTCAATCATTATTCCAACGATCTATATTTTGTTCTGTTTTTGGCGCATCAGTGAAGGAGATTTAAAAGAGTCACGAGGTCTTTAAATGCAATATGATTAGAGTACTTATTGCAGGTTACTGAAGGTATTTTGCCTATTTCATTTCCTTCGTCTGATTAAAAAACGCTTCAAAATTCATGGAGAGTTTGATTTATGAATTGATGCACGAGTTACTGTAATCTCGTTCCAAAAATTGCGTTGCTTGATAATAAATAATACATGGATCTGTTTTTCTTTCATTTATTTGTATTTTCAGTGTGTTTTTTTATATATCTTTACATTTTTTTTAAGCTTATCATTTCATTCCTCTTCATTCTCCTAAATTATATTACGTCATCTTTTTTCAAACGAGCGAAGAAAGATGTTAAGTCCTAGTGTAAATCGTCTCTCTCTCTCTCTCTCTCTCTCTCTCTCTCTCTCTCTCTCTCTCTCTCTCTCTCTCTCTCTCTCTCTCTCTCTCTCTCTCTCTCTCTCTCTCTCTCTCTAACCTGTCACGATTTTTTTTCACATTTTTTTTTCAAATATTCATCTCTTGTCTAATTGAATGGCCTTTGAGACTAAACTAATTAATTAAATGCTCTTATCGTTTTTCCTGTCATCACCACCAGAGAGAGAGAGAGAGAGAGAGAGAGAGAGAGAGAGAGAGTGGGAAGAGAGATTTTCACAGAACACAGAAAATACTCAAAATTAATCATCAGGAAAATTAGTGTAGGAAAAAGGAGGATTCACACCAACATCCCTCCTTGTTTTCTTTCTTTCTTCCTTCCTTTTTCCATCATTCCTTCCTTGTTGCTGTTATTATTATTTTTTTCCTATTTTCATTCTCTTGCTATTTTTCGTCTTCGTCTCTATCTTCGTGTCTCCTTCCTCCTCCTCTTTCTCTTCCTCCTCTTCCTTGAACAAAATTTTTGGTCCTTGAAAATAGGCAGATCGTCAAGGATTTGTTGGCTGGCAAAGGAAGGAGGAAGAATGGAGGGAGGAGGAGGAAGAGCTAGAGTTTGAGAGAGTGGTGGTGGTGGTGGTGGTGGTGGTGGTGGTGGTGGTGATAGTGGTCGTGTGGGCGGTAGGGGCCAAAGGTAAGGGTGCTGGAGGTGACAATGGGGCGTATACAATTGCCAACACACCCGAACAATATTAAAAAAGTTCTGTTCACCCTCTCTTTATTGGCTGCACACACACACACACACACACACACACACACACACACACACACACACACACACACACACACACACACACACACACACACACACACACACACACACACACACACACACACACACACACACACACACAGGGAGCAGCCAACTCTGTATTACACGTGTAGCTACCAAAGTTTGAAGTGTTGAAGGCTTGATAATTGAAACACCCTCCGTCTTCCATCCATCCCTCTCTCTCTCTCTCTCTCTTCTCTTCCTTCCTCTTTCCCCCTTTCTCCGCTCCTCCGTGTCCCCAGCGTCACAATCCGAGCTGCTACATGATGGAAAAGCTTATATATCACAGGAATCTTTGAAAAGACCTCAAGGAAATGTTGGTAAGGTGTTCCTGGAAGGCCTTTGATAAATTCCATAGCCGTGATGAGGTGGCAGGTATGGGAAAGGTAGATCTCAGAGTACGTGTGGTTGTTGCGTCTTCCTGCCGAAAACCACAACAACCACAACACTAAGAACAATGACAACAACAACGACAACAGCAACATAACACTGACGTATATGATGTAACAGAGTCGTAAAATGTAACTGAATATTTCGAAAACATTACGTTACACTACAAAACATCGCTGTAGGAAGCAAGACGTTACATGACATAGTCGAAAGCAACAACAATGACAACTACAACAGTAACAGCAACAACCTAGAAATCTTACAACCTCACGAAAAGTCTCTACCTAATAGGTTAATAGGTACCTCACAATTCTCCTTCCATTAGATTAGCGCCTTCAATACTGAAACACATTTTTACCTTGATTTTTTTTATTTGGGTGTGATAAGATGATTTTATTTGCATTAGGAAGGGTCCATGGAGGTCAAAAGATTAATGGCCTGTGTCTTTACTATTCTAATCCCAACATATGTTTCTGAACCTGTGAAAAATCGCCAAATATTAACCAGAATGAAT
>NC_059302.1:25709918-25719918 GCF_017591435.1 Portunus trituberculatus | reverse complement strand
TCTCTCTCTCTCTCTCTCTCTCTCTCTCTCTCTCTCTCTCTCTCTCTCTGCAATTTCGTTACTTTCTCCTCTCCTCTCCCTCCTTGACATTCCTACTTTGACTCTCTTCCTTTTTATTCTTGCTCTCCCCTTCGTTATCACCTCTCTCTCTCTCTCTCTCTCTCTCTCTCTCTCTCTCTCTCTCTCTCTCTCTCTTCCTACCCATCTCTTACCTTTTAGCACCTCTGTCTCTGTCCTTTCGTGTCTCTCTCTGTCTTTCTCTGTCTATTTTCTTTCTCTTTTCTTCCTGCCTCGTCCTCTCCATCTCTACTTTCTGCCTTTCCTCCATTTTTTTTTCTCTTGTTTTCTCTATTCTGTCTTGTCTCTCTTCCTTGTTCTGTTCCCCCTCTTATCTTTGTTTTTCTTGTCCTCTCTCCTATTTGCTTTTCTGATCTCCTTTTTTCTCTTTTTTCTTTAGTTCTTCCATTTTTTCACTTCGCCATCCTTGTTTTTTTCTTTTATCATTCATTTCTTCTCTATTATTTTTCTGTCTATCCTTCCTTTCCTCGTTTCCCGTTTTGATTTTTTTCTTTCCTTTCCATCTTTATTTGTTTTCTCTCGCTTTGCCCTTTCTTTCTTCCTCTCTTTGTTCTTTTTTCTGTCTGTCTTTACCTTTTTATGGTTTTCTCCTCTCCCTCCTTCCTTCCTTCCTTCCTTCCTTCCTTCCTTCATTATTATTTCTTTTGTTTGTATATTTCCCTTTTTGCTTTATGCTTTCTTGCTTCTGCTTTTCCTCCTTTCCATCCTTTGCATATATATATTCTCTCCCACTCCTTCCTTCCATCCTCCTCTTCCTCCTCTTCCTCCTCTTCCTCCTCTTCCTCCTCTATTTGGTATTTAGTTTCTTCCTTTCCACCTATCTCTCACACCACCATTTATTCCTTCTTCCTTCTTCCTCCTTTTGTTGTTGTTGTTGTTGTTGTGTCTTCGTCTTTCTTAATCCATCATCATCGTTATCATCATTATCACCATCATCACCATCATCATCATCATCATCATCATCATCATCATCATTATCATCAACTTCGTCATCATCGTCATCATTATCATTTTTCCTGTTGTTGTTGCAGTTGTTGTTGTTGTTGTTGTTGTTGTTGTTGTTGTTGTTGTTGTTGTTGTTGTTGTTAATGTTGTTGTTGTTGTTGTTGTTGTTGTTTTTTTTCCTTTTTTTTTCCTTTTTTTGTTTTCTTGTTTTCTCGTTTTCTTTTTTCTTCTTTTCTTTCTTTTCTTTATATATTCCTTTCTCTTTCTTTCTTTATTCCTTTTTCTTTCTTTCTTTCTTCCTTTCTTCCTTCCTTCTTTCCTTCCTTCCTTCCTTCCTTCCTCCATCCTTCCTTCCTTCCTTCCATCCTTCCATCCTTTTTCCTTCCTTCCTTTTTCCCTGCCTCCATCCCTTCTCCTCCACCTCCTCCACCTCCTCCTCTTCCACATTGTCACTGTCACCAGAGAGAGAGAGAGAGAGAGAGAGAGAGAGAGAGAGAGAGAGAGAGAGAGAGGATGAAGAGCTGCAGTGAGGGAATTATTGATGAGAGAGAGAATCGTGATAATAATGACTAAAACTGTCTGGCGCTCGTCAAAAAGCAGCCAAATTAAATTGTAAACATAGTTGCTGCTTTTTATTTTTTTAGGGACTCACACGTGGAAGGATTTTTTTTTATATAATTCTTTTTATATAATTTTACTGCATGGAGAGAAATATTGTTATGAAAAATTGAAAGTATGAGTAAGAGAGAGAGAGAGAGAGAGAGAGAGAGAGAGAGAGAGAGAGAGAGAGAGAGAGAGAGAGAGAGAGACTATCCGGTGTCTGTATAAATTGAATGAAAAGTGCCGGTATTGATGTAAAAAGAAATGAATAGAAAAAAAAAGCCAATCCGGTTTCTGTAAAATTGGAAAAAAATATGGATATAATTGGAAAAAATAAAGTATTGATTGGGAAGAAGTTATTAAAGTCTATTCATTGGGTAAAAAAAAAAAAAATGGTTTGTGTTTATTCATTGGGTTAAAAAGTGTAGGTATTGATGGCGAAAATGAAAGGAAAGCAGGAGATGAAAAGTAATGAATCTTGTTTATGCTACGTTGAAAAAAAAAAGTAAGAAAATATTTGCATGGGAGGAAGAATAAAGTATGAAATGAAAAGAAGAAAGAAATGAAGAAATAAATACAAGAAATGAAGTGAATAGCAATAAAAAATCTAAAAAGTGAAGTATAAAAAAAAAAAAATGATACGTGTGAAACCAACGAAACTTTGCGAATTGACATGAAAAAAAAAGAGACACAAATTAGAACCAGAAACAGAAAAAAAAAACGAAAGAAAAAGAAAACCAATATAGTGACAGCAACAAGGGAGGAAAGAAAGTAACAAATATTGATGTGAAAAACGAACGAAAGAATTGAAAAAAGACAAAATGAAAAAAAAAAGAAAATTGAAATATCTGGTGACTGCGAGTATAAATAAAAAAGAAAAAAATAGTTACGAGAAATAGTGGAAGAGGAAAAAAAAAAAAGAGCCTGAAATGAAGATAATATGAATAAATTAAATAGAACTTTGATTGATTAATTTGCTTATTTGCATATTTATCTGTTCATTAATTGATTCATATATATTCATTTTTTCATCTCCCTGACACTTTTCACTTTAATCCTTCTCCTTAACTGCTAGAAACACCACTGGAATGACGGGATACTAATAAAAGATTAAAAAAAAAAAAAAAAAATGATGAAAATAATAAATAAATATAATATAGATAAAGATCAGATATAAATGAAAACAGAAATAAAGGTTCATTTCACACTTTCATTCCTTTCCTTAATTAATAGATACCACTGGAATGACGGAAGAAGAGTACCAAAAAATAAAGATAAAAACAAATAATGAAAAAAAAATAAATCAATAAATAGAATATGAATGAATAACAATAAATAGAAATGAAAATAAAGGTAATCATTCCATTTGACTCTTTAATTCCTTTCCTTCATTACTTGATACACCACTGGAATGACACAAGAACATTAATTAAAGATGAAAATAAAAGCAAATAATGAAAAATATAAATAAATAGAATGTAGTCAATGATAAGATATAAATGAAAATAAAAATATTGTTAATTGTTCTATTTGACTCTTTGACATATTGTTTTATATGGCAAGAGGAGATGAATCAATAAAAAAAGACTGGAAAACAAAAAATCCACTATACTTTGAAAGAGATACATTCCAACGATTTAATTTATTTTCAGGGATAGATATTTCCTTGAATTTCCAGTTTATTGTTTTCCTTTTTCCTTTTTCTTATTTGTAAGGAAGGAAGACAAATTGTTAGGGTTTAAATATGACGAAAGAAAAATTTTGTTTGAAAAAAAAAATGGAAGTAAATTAATCAAAATATGAAAAAAAGACAGGTAAAAAAAGATGAAAGGGAAAACAGACAAAAGAAAGAAAAAATACATGAAAAAAGAACGATATATTTTGCAAACTCATTAACAAACGGAAGGTAATAAAAAAATAAGGAAAAATATGGACAGTCTGTCAAAGGAAATGTAAAAACGAAAGATGAAAAATAATGATAAATAGACAAAGAAAGAAAGAAGAGCAGAAGTAAATTTGAAAGGAAAATATTGCCTTGGAAAACATTAAAAATAAAACGAAAGAATGAGAGAAAGAATATTATACAAGAAAAATTTAAAACCATGAAAAAGTAAAGCACTGGAAAAATATACTTAAAAATTAAAATCAAGAAGGAAAAAAAAAATGAAAGGAAAAATAAACGTTAGAAAAAAATAAACAAATTGTACTAAGAAAAATAAAGAAAAGAATAAAAGTAGATGAATAAATAAAATTAGATAAACTTGAGGTAAAGAAAAAAAAAAAAGGACACGCTTCAATGAAAGTAAGTGAAAATAAGAGAGAGAAGAGATTAAAGACGTCTGGTTAACTCACTTGTAATTCTGTTGTAATTTAATTTGTAATCTATAACTCATAAGCATAATTTAGACTATTTTGGGTTAGGTTTCAAGATAAGCTGTACTCATAATACACCTTTAACCTGTAAAATGACCAAGATTAAATAAATGTAAGCAATGTATGAATAAAAAGACAAAAAAAAAAAAGACGCAAAATACCATGAGGAAAGAGACAAAGCAGGGAAAAAAAGGGAAACAAACACAGGAAAATAAAAAGACGAGTTAACGAATAGAGGAACGAGAAAGTAAATAGGCAACCTCTTTTTTCTGCCCCTTCTCTTCCCTTCCCTTCTCTTCCCCTTCCTTTTATTCCTTTGCATTCTCTCCCCTTTCGTACCTTTCCCTTCCCTTTTCTTCCTCTTCATTCCCTTCCCTTCCCTTCCCTTCTCTTGTATTCCCTTGCCTTCTCTCCCCTTCCTTTCCTTTCACTTGTATCCCTTTCCCTTCTCTTCCATTCCCTTCCCTTCCCTTCCCTTTTCTTCCTCTCCATTTCCTTCCCTTCCTTTGTATCCCCTTCCCTTCTCTCCTCTTCCCTTCCCTTACCTTTCCTTCCCTTCCCTTCCCTCCTTCTCCCTTCTCTTCCCTCCTTCTCCTATTCTGTTTCTCCGTTCTGTTTCAAGTTCTTCCCGTCTTGTCTCTCCTCCAAGTCTTATTTCGTCTCTCCAATCTCTTTCCTATTCTATCCTTTTCCGTCTCTCCTCTTTCTGTCTCTCTTCATTCCGTCTCTTCCCATTCCGTCTCTTCCCTCTCCTCTCGTTTCCTCTTCTCTTTTCTTTCTCTCCTGGCGACGTGTACTGCTTAATGAGCTTGTTAATGAAGAGAGAGAGAGAGAGAGAGAGAGAGAGAGAGAGAGAGAGAGAGAGAGAGAGAGAGAGAGAGAGAGAGAGAGAGAGAGAGAGAGAGACTCAGATTCAGATTCATTTATTTATACTTGGTAATGGTTATTACAACTTTAGTAGATGTATTATCTACAGTCAAGTATAAAAATTATATTGCAAAGTAGAAGACTAGAATTAACATAATAAAAGACAGAGGATAAAACCAACAAAAACATAAAGTGATACAAATATAAAAATGTCACTATAAAATTGATATTTGAAATGCTAGAAATGAAATGTAAAGAATAAAAGTTATTCATCAGTACTTGTGTACTTAAAATACATCTAGCAAGACGAGACAAGCGTGAGTACAGGAGCATTAGTAATATATGAAGGAAGAACATTCCATTCCCTAGGACCCAAAGTTTTTGTGGACCTGGCGCCAGCCTTAGTCTTATGTCTGGGTACCTGAAGCTTGTTTTCTTGTCTAGTATTGCCTCTAGTAACTTAATTTACATTAGGAAAATAACAATGCCAACTAGGATAAATACAATTGACTGACATGAATGCTTGAACTATTGTGACAAATAGATGTTTGTGTTTTATTCTTAGCCATTTTAGCTCTTCTTAGTCCCCAACGGTAACCCTGGCAGCAAAATTCTGTAATTTTTGCGTTCTTTATTTCTGATAATTGTTTGTAGTGCTCCATATTTTATGCAGTTATTTAGCACACTCAGTACAAGAGTCTGAACAACTATTACTCTGGAGCATATATCAAATTGGTCACTTACTTGACTAATGTATACCAGAGTGCCAATGACCTTTTTAGTTATCTCATTGACATGTTTATCAAAAAGCATATAACTATCCATGTATAAACCTAAATTTTTAACAGTATGGGTGGGAGAAATACTAATATCACTAAAATGAATAACAATGTCATCAGGGATATGTGACAGCAGTTGTTTGTTGCCTATACGTATATACGCATTGTGTCTTGCCTCAATGAGCAACAATCCATTTTCAGAAAATATTTATGAATTTCAGTAAGTGATTTCTGAGTTTTCTGATGAGAGTGTCGAGACCATTTAAGCATTCCGCATAGAGAAACTGCCTATCATAGCGTATTGGAGAACTTATGTTAGCATGTCTTTTGTTTTTCCCATACTCCCTTTCTGTCTGACGTCACGTCTTTCCCCTCAGTCCTCGCTCGCCGCCGCCTCAGGCGACACGCTACGCCTCCTGTCTCTCGTTTCGCTCGGTTTACACTTGTTGTGTATTGTGCTACCGTAAATACACTTTCATAATGGACTCAGGTGTCTCCATGCTACCCCTGTTTTACGACAACTATCACAAACTAAACAATCTTGTAGGTACAATTGTAAATAATTTTTTTTCTTTCAGTTTTGTACGTAATGGCCGTGGCGTAGTGGATAAGGTGGTGAGTGTGGGATCCGGTAGACTTCCAGGCGTAGGGTCGAATCCCATCACGTACCGCCTTAAAACTTTGCCGTTTGTCGAGTGATTTAAAATCACCTACATGCCACCATGATACTCAAGTTTTAAGTGGTTACACCAAAGATGCACTTGGGTGGTGATATGGACTCTAATATGGGTACCACTATAAATAAAATTGCCTGCGCCGCTAATATGTGGAAGCTGAACAGCGCTTTCTATACGTACTTTTCAAGTACACCTACAGGCATTATAGGCCATAACATAGAAAAAAAAAAGTAAAGGGTATTGGACCTAAGACTGATTCTTGAGGTAGTCCATACTTTACAAGCTCTTTATTTGACACCATTTTGCCCGGCTTCACAGATTGACTTCTTGTACTTAGATCAGGGGTTCTCAATCTGGGGTTTGCAAACCCCCAGGAGTTCAAGATTTCCAGGGGTACTTAGATGGCTGATTTAATAATACATACTTTGCAGAATACCTTTGCCTGTTGAGTTAGTGTCAGTCACTAAATTAACATTCTGTTCGATGTCAAATTACTGGGGGTTCGGGTAGATGGTCTTATAACTCAGAGGGTTCTTAACGAGAAAAAGGTTGAGAACCTCTGATCTATAGTCTAAATTCATAAACATTTCCTTCTACATTGCCCAGCCTACACCAATGAAAGATCCAAACACCCCAATTGGCAACGTCCTTGCCCAGAAAATGAAGAACACCTCATTCGAAAATTACTTTTTGAAAAATCTAGTACACAAGAAAATAAATAATATATAATTTTTGGAAAATAAGAGAACATAAAGTAAAAAAGTTTAAATAATAATTAATTACAGCTACAGACCCAGACAAAACCCAAACCAAAACAAATCAGGAAGTGCTGATATCCAGGCTATACTTCCGCCTATCAACTGAACTGAACTGAATGCCATGGCTATGGCAAGGCAGAGCTTAGGAACACGGTGATGAAAACACTACAGTACCCTCGTATTATTTCTGTTTCGGCCGCTAATTTTCTTTTTTTCTCATAAAGAAAACCGAACAAATATTGCTCTATTCATTCCTTGTGAAGAATTAACCTGTGTAGAAGCGAGGTGAAATGTGTGTTAAGGTTCTGTGCTGTATTTAAATCTCTAGAAATGAAAGATCTTGGTACACCAGAAAATTTTGTTTTGCTCTATATTTTGATGTTAGTCTTATAAACTCAAGTAACTATAAAGAAATACCATGATAGAATAAGAATAGAAAAATACTGGAAGGAGTAAAAGCATGGTAAATCAATAGATACATCGTAATACAGTGTTTAGAGACGACTACTCTGTACCGCGAGACGATGCTGACCCACTCCTGAATTAAACCAACCTGCGAACACTGAAAATGTGACAGTTTGGGTCCTCTCCTATTGACATTAATCAAAGTATTACGATTTATTCACAATAGTAATATATTACACTCAGACGGAACACGGGCCTGATGTGTTTGAGATGTGGCATTTTGTTATAGTACATTTCGCACTATATAGCGACTGTTTAGGACCGAAAAACTATAGCTTCAGGTAGATATACAATAATGTTATCTATCGATTTTCAGTCTTAAAGTAGGGAAAATTACAAATATTGATGCATTTCTTTTATAGTCCTCCTTGCTTCTCGAAAAGGTGCACGAACTTAGAAAAGGTTGAAGAACACTAAACTATACCCTGAGAAAAAATACAGTAAAAGAGATAAGATAAAAATGACCAACATCTCTATTATTACGGAGGCTAAGAATAATACCAAGACTAATTAAGTAATTCAGAGATAACGAAACGAACGACGATCACGAGAGCTTCCACGATAACAGTGTGTATGATAAGATGTGATTCCAGATTCCTCGATAGCGCTCCGAGTTTCCAAGATAACAATGCCATTCCAGTTTCCTCGATAGCGATGCGATACGATGCCATTCCACGATAAAGATGCATTCCAGTTTCCACGATAATAATGCGAGTTTCCACGATCAAGATGCAATTCCAGTTTCCACGGTAACGATGCGGGTTTCCACGATGTCGATGCGGTTCCAGTTCTCACGATGCGATTTCACGACACAATATTGAAGTCCACTTGCCTACACAGGTACTGGGACGAACCCTTTCACCCCGTAAGGGTCCACCCCAGACCCTTGGGTGCGAGTAGAGTGACGCTGCCACCTTCCTGCGCCGCAATTGAAGTTCACTTGCCTACACCGGTACTGGGACGAACCCTTTCACCCCGTAAGGGTCCACCCACACCCTTAGGTGCGAGGAGAGTGGCGCTGCCACCTCACTGCGACGCAATTGAAGTTCACTTGCCTACACAGGTACTGAGACGAACCCTTTCACCCCGTAAGGGTTCACCCCAGACCCTTGAGTGCGAGGAGAGTGACGCTGCCACCTTACTGCGCCTCACACGGGTAGCCATGAGCAATGACCCGCCACACACCACTCCCCAAACACTGTCAGTGAGTCCTTTTCACCCCGTAAAGGACCACTGGTATTGTCAGTGCCTGGTGCATGGCGCACAGCGTGCCCTCGTTCATGGCGAGTTGTTCAGCACGGTGTCATTATAAGCAGAGGTCCCGTACACACCACTCACCACCAGACTCTATGCAAGGAGCCCTTATCACCCCTTAAAGGCCCCTCACGGCATCATCTGGTGGACGGTAGACACGGCAGACTGCTTAAGGCGACCCCTTGCCTAGTGTGAGGCGCTGCAAGTTGACGACAACCAGTGAGCTTGAAGCCGCAAAGGAAAATGAGTCCACGTTAACAATGGGATTCCACGACAGGTTGCGATTCCAGTGTCCACGGTAAAGATGTGTTTGTCGAGGATAACGATCCGTTTATCGAGGCTAACGGATGCGGCGATGGCGATGGCGAAACGATTCAAAGTATTATTACCTACACAGGTACTGGGACGAAACTTTTCACCCGAAAGGGTCAACCCCAGTCCCGTGGTTATGAGAGCAGTGACGATGCAACCTTGCAATGCCTCACACGGGTCGCCATGAGCAATGACCCGCCACACACCACTCCCCAAACACTGTCATGAAGTGAGTCCTTTTACCTAACCTAACCTAACCTAACCTAACCTAACCTAACCTAACGTAAAGGACCACTGGTACTGTCAGTGCCTGGCTCATGGCGCACAGCGTGCCCTTGTTCATGGCGAGTTGTTCAGCCCAGTGTCATTATAAGCAGGGGACCCGTACACACTCACCACCAGACTCTATGCAAGGAGCCCTTATCACCCCTTTAGGGCCCCTCACGGCACCATCTGGTGAGTGGTAGACATTGATCTCTTGCTTATGGCGACCCTTGCCTAGTGTGAGGCGCTGCAAGTGGACGACTAGTAGTGAAGCTTGAGGCCACCAAGGAAAAGAAGGACCTGCAGCCAGTTCCTGCCTTGGGCCCCAGGCCGGACCCAACAGCCACCTCCTTCCCCCGTGCGGCGCCCAAGGCCGTCACGGCCCTCAACAACTTTAGGCCGAAAGTTCTCAATCGTCGTTTAAATTTTGATTCGAATATAAAATCGTCGATGGTAAATGAAAAATAGCTTTGGTCTGAAAGTGTGCAAGAGTTAGCTGATTAATGAAACAAGGTGAGGCAGCTTTGCTCCGGAGTATTTAGTGTACTTTGCATGTTGCTGCCGTGAATGTGTACGTGTTTGTAGATAACTGGATAGAAACAGTAGACCAATGGTAGTTGTGTAACTA
>NC_059302.1:25659918-25702418 GCF_017591435.1 Portunus trituberculatus | reverse complement strand
AGATGTGTCACCAACTCTAACATGTTCTCTACATCGACACCACATTTTCAAAGCTTACTCCGAGAAATCACAACGTAAATAAAGTCGCAAATCAACTGAACAAGACCAGCATGTTGTTCTTGTTTTGCGACTGGTTTCTCCAGTTCCTAGACATCGATATTCAGTCAGAAATTCTACCGACTTGGAATTTCAGTCGGCATGTGTGAACCCACCTTTAGGTTATGTTATGTTAGGTTGCGTTACGTTAAGTTGAATGAGGTCAGATCCCCTTCCTCCTCCATCTCCACACCATCATTGTCATCATTGTCATCATGATTACCGTGAGTAGTGCTTCAGGCAGCATTATCAATAGATGCTTGCCGATGTCCTTTCTTCCATCAACCCCTTCAGTACTGGGACACATATTTACTTTGAGATTTGTGTACTATTAGACCATTTTATTGACATTAGTAAGTCTATGAAGATCAGAAGATTAATGGCCACAGTCTCCACTATTTTAATCATCACACAAGTAAGCAGAACGAATATATAAAACGCGTCATGGTACTCAAAGGGTTAGTAGTCATGTTAATACTATTTTCTGACCTTCATTCCCAGGTTGGTGGTTGGTGTGCTGAGCGTCTCACGGTAAGTACAACCTTTTATTGCCAGTACTGGAACTCCTTATCTGTTTCTGTGTTTCCATCTTCCTATGATATGAGCTCACTGGTTTCAAGACATTTGCACCATTCTTTTGGTCATATCTCTCGGACCTGGTCAGGGACTGGAATCTAAGTTGGCCTTTTGTTGCCACAGGCCAGATTTCTTCTCTTACACATAAAAAGGAGGTACAAAAGATGTCACTTATGCAAGGTGTCATAGAAGGAAACTCATGTATTGTCAGAAGTGAAAAATCAAAGGATTCTAATGCTTGGGGCGTCAGGGGGGAAGGGGAGGGTGTGCACTCGTGGCATACGGTACATCCCATGGCTTTGAAATATTTGTGTTTTGTTTGTTGTTGTCAGCTTATGATATTCAGTGAATTTCACAAACTTTAAGTGAAGGATTATGGGATGTTGGGAACAAGTCACATTCCTTTTTTTTTTTGTTTCACAGACTTTATTTTTTTTTATCAATCATCTTGAAAATATTACCATAGATTCGTTGTCACGACAATGCGCTCTTTTACGATTGTGCTGGACGTCTCTGTGTCATGATTAGTGTGTTCAGCTGAGATAGGGACACTGTGAAGTAACCTTTACTGTGAAGTAATCTTTAAACTGACGACCCATTAAAGCCGCTACACCACCCCCACCACAACCGCCATCACTATCACTATTATGGTTACCGTAGACATAGGAGCTGGAGGTGCAGCGGAGGTGCAGGTGAGCAACGGACCAGAGAAAGTCTTGTCACTCGGTTTGGCAACAATACAGTCACCATAGGGGTAATGATTGTTCCACTGGGAGGCCCCGTGAACCACCACACTGTGCTGCTGCAGGCTCTGTGGGGCTTCGTTCCTTTCACATTCCCTGCGGCAGTATTTCGTCTCAAAGCCAAACATGATAGTAGTGGAGTTGTTCTTGATCAGTGCAAATGTAATCAGCTGGTACCAAATGGTCTTGTTAGGGAAGCATTGATCGTCTGCAGGGAACCAGGCACCGTAATCAATGCCACCTATTCCCTCCACCTTGACACTGAAGCCCTCAAAGCTGTCCTCCACCTTCCCAAACAGAGTTATTTGAGATCTGCTAGTGTTCCAACTGTTCTTAGTGAAGATGTGCTGCTGTCCTCTCAGCACTTTTGTATTGATATCACAGACCTCATAGCCCGCCACTCTGCCCACCAACACTCCAAAGCATATTGACAACAGGAGCAACAGGAATATTGCCCTCACTAGTGGCTTTTCCCTGTGTGTGTCCATCGCCATGGCTTCTCCACTGGGTACCAATGTCGCTTTTCCACACAGTAATTCAGGATCCATCCTAAAAGGTTGGTCTTCATTAATTAACAGTTCCTGCTCCACAATGCCAAGGATCACTTCACAGCAATGCAGACGGTGGTGTGGTGGTGGTGGTGTAAGTAGCAGCTGTGTGAATGGTGACCTGCAAAGTAAAGAAAGAAGTCTATCAAAAATGGATTGTAAAAGATAGTTAGGTTTAGCAAATTTGAAGTGTTAGCAAAATTCCTTAAAGTTTTGTACACTTAGAAGGAAAGTTTTCGCTCGCCCAAACAATCAATTCCTCGCTGGCCCTTATGCTTGTTGGGTGTGGCAGTTGTTACGACCCCAGAGATGACGTCCTAACGGTAAGAAGTCGTCCTAAATCACAAAAATGGCGGAATTCGAGTCTTAAATCCTTAAGACGGCATCCTAAGCCCTAAAGATGCGTCTTACTGCTAAAACACCTCCCGAGGTGTTTTAGCAGTAAGACGCGCTCCTAAGATTTCATCCTAAAAGTAAACATGGCCGCTCGAGGGGGACCGCACCGCCACCACCTGCGACAGAGACGGTCGTTTCGTGAGAGGAAGGACGTCCTGAATGAGCTAGATGACCGTGAGCTGGTGAAGAGGTATTGGCAGGATCCTGCTGGTATCATTTTCGTGACAAATTTGGTGCGGGAAAGGCTGAAGAGACCAACTGCAAGGAACAAGGCCTCTCTCCCCGAGATGCAAGTTATCTTCACTGCGGTACCTCGCTATAGGAAAGATGCAGCAGTGCAGCACTGATGACTTGGGGCCCTCACAACAGACCATCAGCAGGATCATCAGTGATACAGTGATACAATGCCATCCTCTCTTAATTCATAAGATTTTAGTCACCCAACTGGAAACTCAGTGGAGGAAGGAGGAGTTTCTGCAGATTGCTGGCTTCCCTGAAGTGATCGGTGGCATTGATGGAACGCACGTAATGATTGTGATTCCTAGAGAGTATAAGGTAGAGTTTGTCAACAGGAAGAGATACTACAGCATCAACGTGCAGTTTGTGTTTGATGCTTGATACCACATTATTGATGTGGTTGCTAAGTGGCCGGGATCGGTTCACGATGCAAGAATACTTGTTCAAAGTGGACTCTGCACGATATTTGACAACGGCATCGTCCCAGCTGGGTGTCACTTACAGGAAGAGAGTGACTAACCCAGCAAGAAGTGGCTACTGACTCCATACCTCAGACCACAGCCTGGAGCACAGTCTTCTTAAAACAGGTAAGCTACTGAGTAGTAAAATTTAGATAAAAAGTTATCTAATTAATTATCCCACATCACACAAAACTAATTATTTACCTCCCATAGTTACACTTTTTCATATAAACTAATATAAAGTGCTAAATTAATGAATTAGGTATTTTTGAAATATTATTGCAGTTTCACACAATCTTGACCCTCCCCCCAACCTTACTGGATATCTCCATAAGATGAAGTAACCTAACCTAACATTTTGTAACCTCCTCATTGGGTTGACATCATCCCCCATTAAGGAGTAACTTAACATTTTGAAACTTGACCAGAACAAGGTAAAGTAATTTAACATTGTGTAACCTCCTACCTGGGGAGCTTTGCTCCCTCTGGATGATGAATGAAATTTTCTCAACACTAGATAACAAATTTACCATTGTGTTTAACTCTAAGTTGTAAACTAAATGGGAATGAGTATTTTGGATTGCAGACATTTGAGACAACATTATGGCCTAATATTGCTATATCTACAAGTGACTTATCCTTTGTTAAGGAAGGTGCATTCAATGATGCTTGCCTTATTGGTACACCCATGAATAGACATTCTTAGGGTCCAAAATCTCAAAGATTAACTCATTGTGCTGGGAGAGAGGAGGGTTGGCAGGAGGTCCACCATCTGGAAAGAATAATATAATCTTATTGCTAATGAATTGCAAATACAAATATTATAAAGAACGTGTTTTCACATAACATACGTAACTTAGATGTGTGGTTGGAGTAATATTATTTGTCAGAGGTAGACACTGCATCATAATTAGTGTGTGCAATAAATGCATCCACTTCACAAAAAAAAAAAAAAGAAAAATGCAGGAAATGGATGGCATTTTAATATATTAATCACTAGTACAAAACTTTCAATGTTGTTGCTTCCAAACTTAAAACAGGAACAGTTTACTGAAATTTATTCCTTAAAGTGGTTAGGTTCCATGATCTAAATCTCAAGTGACCTTAACAGTAGACCTGCTGAAACTTAGTATTTACTCAAATACTAGTAAGCTTCCTTGCAAAAAATAAATAACCATAAATAAATACTTTTCTTTAAGTGAAATTGCCTTACCTATTCAGTGCTTAAAAGGAATAATAAGATAAATCATATCTTTTGTTAGGGTAAAACTGAAATTTCTATCAAGCTCAAAAATATTAAAATCTTGCTGCAACTCACACACAAATATAACAAAAATTAGCTCCCAAATTAATAACTCTTACCTGTGGCAGTCATGGCTTCTCTCTGCTTGCGGGTGTTCCGTCTTGCCTCAGATTTTATAATATGCCAATGTTTCTGGCACTCCTCAGTGCGGAGAATGTCTGACACGGCAGACACCTCCGCACTATTGCTCCTCAAGCAGCATTTCTGGCTTCCTTAGAGCAGCCAGCTGTGGAGAAGTCGCTCCGGAGTATTTTTGCGAGAATTTTGTATAGGTGGGCCAGATGAAGGCGTCCAGTTCGTCTTCCTGTTCCTCTTCTTGTCTTGAGTCTCTTGAGTAGCCATGATGTGCAGTCGAAGTTGGCGCCAAATGATTGTTGTTTTGACAAGATGACAACAGTGGTGGTAAATTTATACCTTCAATTATCAAGGTTAAAATGAAGAGGTGATTGTTGAAAACTAACTAGATAAATATGTTTTTATTTAGAATATAATTTTTACGTATTTTCACCCGTTACATAACATAACATAACATTACATTACATAACGTCTGCTCATGTTAGCGGTTAGCAATGTAAGTGCCTAAAGACGGTTACTTAACAAAGCATCCTGCTAGGAAAGATTCTTAGCGCTTAAGTCTCGTAGGTTAAGTACTTTTCCTAACTAAGACGGCATCTTTGTGGTACGGCTCCTGCAGCTCAATACCATACATATAAGAAATAACTCATCAGCACCAAGAAATATAATAAATAAGCTGCTTATGGGTGAGAAAAGTAGTATATGAGACCAAAAACTTAAGTAAATAAGTACAACACTTATTAGAGGCAATAAGTAAATAAATTCACCACACACTTGCCCTCCTCTCTGGCTGGTACACACAACAATAAGTAAAATCACCACAAATATTATGACTGCCAGGTAATATAACCACAATAACCCCTAAAATCTCTCTCGGCTATACACAAAATGGCCGACAGCGTATCCTGTGCTGGACAAAGATAAATCACCAAATATACCGGGTTAGCACCCAAAACACCAAAATATTCACGTCACTAAACACAGTGACTAAATAAGTGCCAAAGAGAACAGAATCCTAGCAGAATCAGGAAATAAGAATACTTAGCCGAGCAACAGAGAAATGAGACGAGGGGAGTGGAGTGGCGTAACGGCAGTTGCTTCCGCAAGGCCCCTGCCGTACACGACGAAAATATTAGTCAGGGTGCTAAAATACAGTACAATATATTAAATATCTGACGGTTGTAACACAGTTGTGGCGGTTAGGGGCTGTGGTGGGGAGTGGAGGCGTGAGTTATTATTACACGTGTAACAAGTCAAGTGTGGTGAATGGGATTGGCTGGTGGTGGCACAGTGAAATAAAGGCGATGTAGGAACTTACCGTCAAGGAATACTTACACTTAAAAGAACTGCGTGTGGCAAGGACTGACTGCCTGTGGCACTGGCACTGAACTGACTAATGTACGTCACTGGCAAGTGAGTGTACACTGTACAGTAGCTATTACGCAACGGTCAGCTGCCGAGTCCTGACTATTGCCATAAGGTGTTCGATGTATTTTAGTTATTTGTTACAACGATTCACTGCGTTTTCTAATTCGATTATATTCTAGTTCATGAAAACCTTGACTGATAAAGGCAGGTTCACACGTGCCAATATGCTACTGTAATCGTAAGTCGCTAAATGTATCGACTGAGCCCTTCTCGTCGGAACACATTCACACATAGCGACTGGGAAGTATCGGCTTGTTGGCGGGAAGTGAGTGTAAACAAACAGCTACCCAACAAGATGTCTTCCTCTGGTGACGATGACGATAGCGATCAAATTAAATCATCACAAGTATTCAGTCCTCACCTCCAGCAACACCTGCACAGAGGGAAGCAGTCACCGGAGAGTGGCAGCTGTCTCATCGAACGCCGATTTGCTTAAGTTTTTTTTTTTTTTTTTTTTAGTTGTAGAATTCGCTTCATTCCCAAATGTGTTCTTCTTCCCTCACCAACTCCAAAATCTTCTTTTCTACATTGACACCGCATTTTTAAAACTTTCTTCGTGACGTAACAACGTAAACAAAGTCGCAAATCGACTGAACAAGTCCGACATGTTGGTCTTGTTTTGCGACTGGTTTTTCTAATCGCTTGGCACTGATATTCTATCGGAAACTCTACCGACTTTCAATTTCAGCCGCAAATTGACTCGTGTGATATGATCATGATAAGAGGACTCACCTATTCTTCCTTCACTTCTCTCCTCCTCGCTATTTCTTATCCCAAAATGTGTTTATATTAAGATATTCAATGATTTTTACACCATTTTGTTTCTTTTTTTTTTCGTATAGTCTCTTTCTTTAATCCCCATCATTCTGTTATCCATTTTCTTTTATCCTTTTTTCCAGCTGTCTTTTCTTGCTTTTCCTCCGTATTGTTACTTATCCTCCCCTCTTCCTCCTTTTTCCTTCCATATTCTTTTCCTGCTGCTTTTCTCTCACCTACTTTTTCAATGTATTCCTTAATACTTCCTTTTCTCTTTGTCTTTTTTTGTCCTTTACCTTGATTTTTTCTTTCTTTCTTTGCTCACCCTCTGTTTAATAGCAGTTTCATTTATACCAACCAACATCTCTCTCTCTCTCTCTCTCTCTCTCTCTCTCTCTGGCTCTTTTTTTTCCTCGTCCTTAGCTCGGCAGTCACATACGAGCTTCTAATTGACTTGGAAACGAACCCAGCACGTTACATTTAGTGCTAATGAAAATGTGGCTCAAATTACCCTGCTGGAGATAAAAGGAATCCCGTCGGTAGCCACGCCTAAAAAAAAGCCTTACAACGATTGGGTTAAAATGGTAAGGGTGGGAAAAATGAGGTTAAAAAATATCTATTGTCAGTTTCTTTTTTTTTTTTTTTTTTTTTTTGTGTGTGTGTGTGTTTGGGTGGGAGGGGAGTTATTGTGTGTGTAGATGTGTGTGTTGGGGAGATGGTGTTGTGTTGTGTGTGTGTGTGTGTGTGTGTGTGTGTGTGTGTGTGTGTGTGTGTGTGTGTGTGTGTGTGTGTGTGTGAGTGAGTGTGTGTGTATATGTATGTGTCTCGTTTTCGTCTCTCTCTCTCTCTCTCTCTCTCTCTCTCTCTCTCTCTCTCTCTCTCTCTCTCTCTCTCTCTCTCTCTTCCTTTTATATGTATGAAAAGAAAAAGGAGAAAAGAAATAAAGGAAAAGAAAGAGGAAAGAAAATCATGTTTTCCAAAATAAATGAAAGAAAACGGAAAGAGATTTGTATATGGAGACGAGAGAGAGAGAGAGAGAGAGAGAGAGAGAGAGAGAGAGAGAGAGAGAGAGAGAGAGAGAGAGAGAGAGAGGCAAATAGATAGACAGGTGATGAGAAATCGACAGATGGATAGATATTTGAATAGATTTACCCAAACAGCTAAATGTATTAATAGACAGACAGACAGACAGACAGACAGACAGACAGACAGACAGAAGAGACACGTAAACAGAATAGAGAATGCTAACTATTAACTAACCACACACACACACACACACACACACACACACACACACACACACACACACACACACACACACACACACACACACCAATTATCCTTACAGTTTCAATAAGAAAAGAGAAGAAAATCATTGAAAACAAAGTATAGATAGTAAACAAACACACAAATACAAAAGAAAAATAAATGAATACGAAAAAAAGAGTAACCCCAAAAACAGCAATAAAGAAAACGAGAGAAAAAAGGAAAGAACACAAACGCAATAGGATTAACACAACACCAGGCCACTGAACGATGGAAAATGAAAAGAGAAACAAAGTAAAAAAAAAAAAAATAGTAAAGGAAGCATAAAAAAGATAAGATTGGAGACTCACTCATGAAGGTTGAAGCGTCCCTGTAATGAAGCACACACTGTTTTAATGAGGTGAGGGCTGCTTCCCATCCCCTCCCCCCACCTCCAGCTCGCCTGTCTTTCTCCCCACCTGTCCTTCCCCCTTACCTTTCTGCCTCGCCCTTCACCTGTGTACTCTGCAACTTTAAATGGGGAATTAGAGTTAAGGAAAATAGAGAATGAAGGAAGGTGATGAAAAATGTGAGTTTGTTTTGTTGTATTTATTTATTCTTTTATTGCTAGTATATATATATATATATATATATATATATATATATATATATATATATATATATATATATATATATATATATATATATATATATATTTTTTTTTTTTTCAATTTTTGTGTGTGTGTGCATTTGTGTGTGTGTGTGTGTGTGTGTGTGTGTGTGTGTGTGTGTGTGTGTGTGTGTGTGTGTGTGTGTGTGTGTGTGTGTGTCTCTCTCTCTCTCTCTCTCTCTCTCTCTCTCTCTCTCTCTCTCTCTCTCTCTCTCTCTCTCTCTCTCTCTCTCTCTCTCTCTCTCTCTCTCTCTCTCTCTCTCTCTCTCTCTCTCTCTCTCTCTCTCTCTCTCTCTCTCTCTCTCTCTCTCTCTCTCTCTCTCTCTCTCTCTCTCTCTCTCTCTCTCTCTCTCTCTCTCTCTCTCTCTCTCTCTCTCTCTCTCTCTCTCTCTCTCTCTCTCTCTCACACACACACACACACACACACACACACACACACACACACACACACACACACACACTGAGGATGAAATCAAGAAAGCACAGGAACAGGCACAGCCTGGAAGAGGGAAGGGAAGGGAAAGGAAAGAAAGAGAACAAGCTTACAAAAGGAACGCCCCTCTCTAATTACTGGACAAAATTTTCTCTCTGTATGCAAATTCCCATTGTTTGCCTCAGCCTTAGGGATTCCTGGCCAGCCTGAGATTAGCTTAAGCAGTGTACCGCCTTTGATTGCAAGAGAGGGAGTGTGTTTGTGTGTAAAAGTGACGGTGACTGATGTAGACGTGTGTGTGTGTGTGTGTGTGTGTGTGTGTGTGTGTGTGTGTGTGTGTGTGTGTGTGTGTGTGTGTGTGTGTCTAAGTGTGTGAGGTTAGCTGACATGAGTGTAGTGGTGAGTATGTGTTGTCTTTCTTTTATGGAATAGGGAAAGCTGGACAAGGGTAACCAAAAATAAAAAGAAAAGGATCACTTGATTGACAGTTTCCTAAAAGATTAAGAGAGTTAGTCAGAAATCTGGGAGAAATAAATGTGTGTGTGTGTGTGTGTGTGTGTGTGTGTGTGTTCAGGTGTGTTGGGGTGAGTTGGTTATGTGGTGTGTGGTGATGATGCTGGCAGTTGTGCATGGATGTGTGTGTGAGTTTGGATGTGCGTGTGTGTGTGTGTGTGTTTCACTTTTTGATCTGCTGCAGTCTCTGACGAGACAGCCAGACGTTACCCTACGGAATGAACTCAGAGCTCATTATTTCCGATCTTCGGATGGGCCTGAGACCAGGCACACACCACACACCGGGACAACGAGGTCACAACTCCTCGATTTACATCCCGTACCTACTCACTGCTAGGTGAACAGGGGCTACACGTGACAGGAGACACACCCAAATATCTCCACCCGGCCGGGGAATCGAACCCCGGTCCTCTGGCTTGTGAAGCCAGCGCTCTAACCACTGAGCTACCGTGTGTGTGTGTGTGTGTGAGTGTGTGTGTAGGAGTGGTGATGACAGATGTAGCAGGTGTGTGTGTGGAGGTGAGTGAAGATGATTGATAGTTATTTGTAAATTTGTAACGGTAATGTTGAGTGTGTGTGTGTGTGTGTGTGTGTGTGTGTGTGTGTGTGTGTGTGTGTGTGTGTGTGTGTGTGTGTGTGTGTGTGTGTGTGTGTGTGAGTTTCTTTAGAGCAGTGGTTCTTAACCTGGGGTACCTGTACCCCCAAGGGGTACGAAACCTTAAACCTAGGGGTACGAGACATGGCAGCCAGTGCAATGGTACCGTATATTTATCATGAGAAAGCAGAACATATTTTCCTAATTTTTCTCTTACTATAACTGTCTCAATTTTTTAAGCTAGTGCTGTAAACACTATCACTAATCTTTTTCATATGTTTGTATAGTATTTATATTGGAGGGGGTACGAAAAATTTTTCTGAGATATTAAGGGGTACGGGCAATGAAAAAGGTTAAGGACCACTGCTTTAGAGGAAGTATAAGTATGGTATCTCTCTCTCTCTCTCTCTCTCTCTCTCTCTCTCTCTCTCTCTCTCTCTCTCTCTCTCTCTCTCTCTCTCTCTCTCTCTCTCTCTCTATATATATATATATATATATATATATATATATATATATATATATATATATATATATATATATATATATATATATATATATATTTCTCCTTTCGCTTTCCATATTTCTTTCCTTCCGCGTTTCTTTCCTTGCCTTCCTTTCTGTTATTTCTTTTACTTCTCTTCATTTCTTTTCCCCTTAAAATATCCATTAACTACATCATTACTACTCATGAACAACCAAAAGAAAAAGGAAAAAATTTGTAATACTTTTCAATAAGAACATGAAAAAATAATAAAAATAATAAAGAAAATCGTAACGAAAAGGGAAAAAATGGTTAAAAAGATCCTGAAAGGTAACTCAGATACTAACATGAATAATAATGGTGGGAGCCAATATTTTTTTTACGTGTGTGTGTGTGTGTGTGTGTGTGTGTGTGTGTGTGTGTGTGTGTGTGTGTGTGTGTTTATTTTGGAAGACAAGGATTGAGTATGTATAAGGAAGTTATTAGTTTTCATCCTTCTTCCTTCTCCTCCTCCTCCTCCTCCTCCTCCTCCTCCTCCTCCTCCTCCTTTCAGATACATACTTCCTTCCTTCTACTATTTATTCATCAACCATATGATAAGAGAGAGAGAGAGAGAGAGAGAGAGAGAGAGAGAGAGAGAGAGAGAGAGAGAGAAAGTGAGACAGTAGAAGCGGGACAGGGAAGAGGTGTGAAAGGGTGGGGGTGTGGAAGCTCACTGGACCGTCCCTAGAGCAAGTCTGTCTTCGGATTGAGTTATGGCCCGTCTCAGCGAGGGGGCAGGATATTGACTCTTAGAGGGAGAGCGCTGACACTACCGGATAGGGCGAGGCGAGGGGCAGGAGAGGGACGGCCAGGGAAGGTAGACAAGAAGGGAACTACAGAATGCTACAGGGCGTCGTGTATGAAGGAAATATGGGGGAGGAGAAGGTAGAGAAGGTATGGAGGAAGGAAGGAAAGAGAGACAGAAACAAAAGAGATAAGTTAAGTCGTGACAAATGAAGGAGGGAGGATAAGGGAAGGAGAAGGGGAAGGCGCTATGAGTGAAGGATAGCAGGAAGGAGGAAGGAGTCAAGAGGGGTTACCGGTGATGGATTGGGTGTATGAAGGATAGGTGGATGGAAAGGAGGGAGGGAATGGGAGGAAGGAGAAAAGGGGAGCAGGGAGGAAGGAAGGGAGGGAGGGAGGGAGTGAAGGAAGAGTGGCGTTCAAGTATGACTGTACTTAACTGTTTCCTCCTCCTCCTCCTCCTCCTCCTCTTCTTCATCTTCTTGGTCTTCTTGTTAAGTTGTCTAAGAGAGAGAGAGAGAGAGAGAGAGAGAGAGAGAGAGAGAGAGAGTAGCGGAGGACTGCATTTGTTTGGTCATGTTGTGATGGTAATGTTTCACTTCTCTTGCTGAGGAGGAGGAGGAGGAGGAAGAGGAAGAAGAAGGGGAGGAGGAAAAGTAGGAGGAGGAGAAGGAGGAGGAGCATAAGGAAGAGAGGGAGGAGGAGGAAGGGGAAGAGGACAAAGAAAAAGATTAATAAAGATAGATGAGAGAGCAAGAGGAGGAAAAGTAGGAAGGAGAGGAAGAGAAGTAATAAAAGGAGAAGACGGGAAAGAATGATAAAGATAGATGAGAGAGGAGGAGAAGAAGAAGAAGAAGAAGAAGGAGGAGAAGGAGAAGGAGGAGGAGGAAGAGGAAGAAGAGGAGAAGAAGGAGGAAAGAAAGTAACGATTGGAAGACGAGGAAAACTGAGGAAGAGGAAGAGAAAAAAAAAAACCCAAAAAATGAATAAGGTAAGAAAAATTGCAACAAGAAATAGAAATAAAATATACACAAACATATAATGACTAACTTATTGATTCATTTTACTCATTATCAATTTTTTCTTACTCATTATAGTTGCTGAATTACCGGAACTAATTTTCACTCGCAAAGGGAAATGTGAGAGTTAATCAGGCAGGTAATTGGTCGCTTAAATGTTGTAAAAGATGTAACAGTGAGCCGTAATGAATCGTTTTTCCAGCACACTGACCGACACACAACGTTGGCGAGTGAGTGTGTGCTGAGGATTAGAGTGTGTTACCTGGTGGAGCCTTGCTAATGCTGCAGGTGTTTATGTGCTTCCTAATGTGCTATAAAACTCTTAACTCACTCTCTCTCTCTCCTTCTGCTAATGTCCTTGATGGTCTTAAAAACTCATTATCTCCGCCATCACCAGAACGCAACCTTCTGTGTACCTAATCGTGCTCTTTAACGGTACTGTGATAACAAATTCCCTCTTCATTACCTGCCATTCACATACAGTCTTACTTCAAGGTCTCGTATCAAATGTTTCAGTGTTTTGTTTTCTTTTCTTTTTCAGTGTTTTTTAACCCCTTCAGTACCGTGACACATTTTTTTTTTTTTTTTTGTTCTGGTTACTCTTCTTCTTGGTGCGACTTTACCTTGGCCCGGATTTAGAAACGCTGTGCTCTTCTATCACGACTATTTTCCAGGTCCACACTACTTTATCCACTGCGCGGTGGCGTAGTGGATAAGGTTGTGACCGTGGGCTCAGGCAGACGTCCACGCGTAGGCTTGAATCCCACCACATACCGCTTTGAAGCTATGCCATTTGTCGAGTGGTTTAAAGTTACCTACATGTCACCATGATACCCAGGCTCTAGGTGGTTACACTAAAGATGCGCTTGGTTGGTGATATAGGCCCTAATATGGGTACCACTATAAATAAAAATTGCCTGCGCCACTAACAGGTGGAAGCTTAACAGCGCTTCAAACATATACTTTTCAAGCATGCCTACAGGCGCTATAGGCCACAACATAAAAAAAATGATAAGCAGGGTTTTAAAGAGTGTTTCTACAGTTAATAATGTAGAAATCTTGTCACTTATCCTCTAGAGCTGTAAAAACACCTTAAAATAACTAGTGTAAATTAAAATAAAGCCTTTTTGAAATGGAGGTGAAGCGCAGAAGTGTTTGAAAATACGAGCCCTTGTCCCGGTGTGTAGTAAGAAGGGTCAGCCGCGCGAGGTAACTTTTTCCATCTGTTTTTAATCATTGCCGCCTCTTTTTGTAGTCCAAGTTTACTCATGTCACGGTCCAGCACGTCTTTCCATCTTATTCCCTGTCTACCCACACTCCTTCCCCCTTACTATTAGGTGATTTCATACTGCTGCAGAAACTCATGTGGGGGCGATTAAAATAGTGAAAATTCTGGACCATTAACCTTCTGACCTCCATAGACCCTTGCTGGTGTAAATAAAATCGTCTAATGACACCCAAAACTCTGTGGTAAAAATGCTTCCCAATATTGAAGGGATTACACCAATAAACGACATAGTAACATTTTAAAGCAATATGACTTACCGTAAGAGCAGTATGAGCCCACTAAGGATAGGGTAAAGTTGTAGTTTTAGGAGTTTGTTATTGTTTCCATGGGTCTAGTTTATTAAGGTTTCTGAATTGCATGAGGGGGAAAATAGTCAGGAAGACTTAAATAATTGCCTCTGTGCTCTGTAAAATTCGTGGTGAAGAGAGAATGAGGTGTTTAGATGTGTTGGCTTAAATCTTTAGTCTCCTTTGCTTTCTTTAAACTTTGCATGCTGTCATTATTTCGTTGTGCTTGTAATTGTGTCACCTTGTGGTCATGCTTCCCCTTTTGGTATCATTAAACTGTTTGTCCTTTTTTTTCTCTCTCTCTCTCTCTCTCTCTCTCTCTCTCTCTCTCTCTCCCTGGTGCTGTTGATGCGTGCTAAGAGTATGTTGTTTTATATTCAGACTAGATAAATAATGTTATAGTAAAACATGTCAAGATGAAATACGTGGTTTCATTAATATATTTTATAAATTTGGTTCATATATTATTTTCTTATTTAGTGATTTTTGCTATTTTTTTCCTCTTTTTTTCTGTAATTATTTTATTTTATTTTTATTTTATTAGATATATTTTATCGTCTCAGTATCTGTGGTAATGCGTTTCTCCGTAATTTGTTTAACGTTTTATTTTATTATATATGTTTTTTTTTCAATCTATTTTATTTAATGATGTTCTTTATGTACTGTGTTATGCTGATATGATACATTGTGTTGCTTCTCCTTTTTACTCGCTTGTTTTCTCCATCTGTCTTATCTATTTCACCTGTCTCATTTGTATTCCTCGTTGCATGCGGTGTAGTGTAATGTATTGTCACGATGTATTGCGTCACGCTTAATAAAACACCAGAATTATGAAGTGTGCAAGTGTCACGAAGAAGCAACAAGCATTTTTGTCAATATTTGCCCTTTTTAATCAATCATTCAGGTTGAAAAATACGCAATACTACTACTACTACTACTACTACTACTACTACTACTACTATGATAATGATAATAATAACTCGTTAAATTTGAGATCTAAACCCGACACTCAATTAATATACTGACTGGTTTGTACTTTTGTGAGTGTACAGTACTCAGTTTTGTACATGTAAGTCAAGCCTTTCATTAACTAATTGGCAAAAATACCATTATTTCATATATTTCTATGTTAATATACTTTTCTCCTTTGCGTTTTATATTGTGTTCAGTTTTTTTTCTATTTTCCTGATTGAAATGTAAAGGTGATGGTTTGGTGGTGGGCTAATTGAATGAAGGTGTGGTGGTGGTGGTGGTGGTGGTGGTTTTAGTAGTAGTAGTAGTAGTAGTAGTAGTAGTAGTAGTAGTAGTAGTAGTAGTAGTAGTAGTAGTAGTAGTAGTAGTAGTAGTAGTAGTAGTAGTAGTAGTAGTAGTAGTAATAGAGCAGTGGTAATGGTAGTAGTAGTAGTAGTAGTAGTAGTAGTAGTAGTAGTAGTAAGAGTAATAGTATGAGTATTAATAGAGCAGTAGTAGTAGTAGTAGTAGTAGTAGTAGTAGTAGTAGTAGTAGTAGAAGTGGTAATAGTAGTAGTAGTAGTAGTAATAGAAGTGTTTGTATTAGTAGTAATTGACCGTCTACCCACGTGATTAGCTAACAGACAGACAAACAGAGAGAATAACAGACTGACTACTTACCTTCCTTACTTCTTCCTTCCTATCCTCCCCTCTTCTCTCCTTTTTTCCTTCTTGTTTTCTTGCTCTCCTCTCTTTTTCCTTTACGGTTCCTTCCTTTCTTCCTTCCTTCCTTTCTTCCTTCTTTCTTTCTTTCTGCCCTTTCTGCTTTACCTCCTCCGTCCCTCCCTTCCTCCCTTCGCTCCTTTTCATTTTTTCTTTCTTCTTCCTATTTTTTTCTTACTTCCTTCCTTCCCTAACTGAAAGACAACCCATATACCTTTTAAATAATTCATGGCTATATATGTATACACTGAAATGCATGTATATATCCATGAACGCACAAAGATGTATGTATGTATGTATGTATAAATGTAGTATGCACGTATGTATATATGTATGATTGCGTCTATGTGCATATATCGCACTCATTTTTCATTTCACGGCCGGACACAGTGCAAAGAAATGAAAGCTTGATATATTTGTAGACTCTGTTGCACGTAAAACCAATTACTGACCTTCCATTCATCACTGCTACTCTTGTGTGTGTGTGTGTGTGTGTGTGTGTGTGTGTGTGTGTGTTTGTGTGTTTGTACTTCCTCGCTATTAATTTTCCTCTTCCTTCTTGTCTTTCTTTTTCCAGTATTCATTTTTTTTCTCTTTATCCATTATTGTTCTTATCTTTTTTTTTCTCTCTTTCCATTGTTACTTTTTATTTTATTTTATTTTTCTTTCTCTCTTCTTCCATGTTTATTTTCCCTTTTTACCATTCCTTCTCTCGTTCTTCCTTGATCTTCCCTTACTGTAATTTTCTCTTCCATTTTTCTTTTACCTTTCTTTCCTTTTGCTTCTCTTCGCCCATTTTATTTTCCTTCCTTCCTTCCTTCCTTCATTATTTCCTTCATCTTCAGTTTTCGTTCTATCATTCATTTTTCTATTCATTTCTCTTTTGATTATTCCATTCTTGATTTTTCTTCCTCATCCTTTCTTTTTTTTCCTTTCCTTCCTTCATTCTCCTCGTGATTCTTATTCCTTTCCTTTCCCTTCTTCATCAATTTCTTTCTTTCTTTATTCCAATCCTCAGTTAGGGATGGAAAGATGGAGAAATAAAGGAAGGAAAGAAGAGAGAATGCAGAGAAAATTAACAAAGAAGGTGGTCATGCTCTCTCTCTCTCTCTCTCTCTCTCTCTCTCTCTCTCTCTCTCTCTCTCTCTCTCTCTCTCTCTCTCTCTCTCTCTCTCTCTCTCTCTCTCTCTCTCTCTCTCTCTGTCGGACACTAATTTCAAGCAGCTTCATTTCGCAAAAAGATTGGCAATAGAGATATTGGTCTCTCTCTCTCTCTCTCTCTCTCTCTCTCTCTCTCTCTCTCTCTCTCTCTCTCTCTCTCTTTGGTGTGGTAATGGGTCGTAGTGAGCCAGAGAGAGAGAGAGAGAGAGAGAGAGAGAGAGAGAGAGAGAGAGAGAGAGAGAGAGAGAGAGAGAGAGAGAGAGAGAGAGAGAGAGAGAGAGAGAGAGAGAGAGAGAGAGAGAGAGAGAGAGAGAGAAATTTCAAGACGCTAAGATAATGACCACACTCATTAACTGCTCTAGACGTCATTTTTTTCCTCTTTAAATGCTTTTTTTCCTTCCTTCCTCCTCCTCCTCCTCTTCCTCCTCCTCTTCCTCCTCCTCTTCCTCCTCTCATCTCATCTTCTCTTGTAAACTTTTCTCTCATTTCCTCTCTTTTCTCTCCTCCTCTCTTCCCTCCCTCCCTCTCTCTCCTCTCTCTCTCTCTCTCTCTCTCTCTCTCTCTCTCTCTCTCTCTCTCTCTCTCTCTCTCTCTCTCTCTCTCTCTCTCTCTCTCTCTCTCTCTCTCTCTCTCTCTCTCTCTCTCTCTCTCTCTCTCTCTCTCTCTCTCTCTCTCTCTCTCTCTCTCTCTCTCTCTCTCTCTCTCACACACACACACACACACACACACACACACACACACACACACACACACACACACACACACTCTCTCTCTCTCTCTCTCTCTCTCTCTCTCTCTCTCTCTCTCTCTCTCTCTCTTTTTTTTTTTTTTTATTTAAACAAAACTTAATACAAAGGAACATGTACCCAAAGGCGCACTGTCGTGTGCTACCTATTCTAAGGGTACTACAATCTATTTCTCTACAATATTTACAAGACTTAAAAATAGATAATATACAAGATGGTCAGCATGTAAATGGAGCACTATTCGTTTCACTTCACTAGCACTATTCACGCACTGCACTACACTGAGTGTCACGTCACAAAGAGTGTCAGAGGAGTTGGCAGTGTCTGTCTCCACTTATGTGCCATCAGTTTGACACTGTGAGTGTTCATCTCCTGGACGTGAGGCACCGCGGCCGTGAACAAGTTCCACATCCTGGAGACGCGTCCTGCGAAGGTGCGTTGATGCTGACACCCGTGGGATCGCGGCACCTCTACGGCGTCACCACCATTGAGCACCGTTCTCGTGCTCCGTGCGGTGACTCTTAGAGGATGACGCAGCCCTGCCAGATGTGGCACTCTTTGCACCTGTGCCTTATGGAACACTACGATCGCCGCCACGTCTCTGCGGTGTTCCAGTGAATCAAGGGGACGCTCAGGCTCTGGGTGAGGTGGTAGTGCAGCATCTACTAGCCGTATGGCGCGGCGTTGGATGCTGTCCAGTCTCCTTCTGTGTGTGGCGGCACAGGACATCCAGGAGAGAGCTGCGTATTCAAGGTGGGGCCGCACCTGTGCCTTGTACAGCAGCAGTCTCCCCTTCCTGTCGAGGAAACTGGCGATCCTTCTGAGAGCGGAGATCCTGTGAGAGGCTTTCTTGGCAATGGTTTTGACATGCCTGTCAAACCTCAGCCCTCGATCCACCTCCACTCCAAGTATCTTGACGTCATCTTGGAGTGGGAGAGCAGCAGCGCCAAAGACAACTTTCCTGCCATTGCTGCCATGGCGGCTGGGGACCGAGAGACAACCATTGCTTGTGTCTTCTCCGGCGCGAATGTCACTTGCCAGCGAGCACCCACTCCTTTATCACTCGTAGCTGCTGATTGATGGCCTCAGCAGCCCGCCCACTGTCCTGGCGTGGATAGGTATAGGAGAGGGTGCAGTCATCAGCATAGGCCATGACTCCTGGCAGTAGCTGGAGAAGATCATCCACGTAGATATTCCACAGGAGTGGGCCAAGAATTGAACCCTGTGGCACTGATGCCTCCACAGGCAGGGACTCAGATGTTTGCCCGTTGACAACCACCTTGAGGCTTCTGTCCTGCAGGTAATTTCCCAGAGTCGTAGCAAGCCACCCTGGATGCCTTTAGCACGAAGCTTTTCTAGTAATCCGTTGTGCCATACTTTATCAAAAGCTCCTGCTATGTCCAAAGCAACCACTATAGTGTCCTTGCCGTCGTCGAGGGCGTCCTGCCAATGCCTGGTGAGAAGCATCATTAGGTCGGAGGTTGACCTTCCAGGTCTGAACCCAAACTGTTGGTCTGAGAGGAGGGCATTGTCCTTGAGATGGCTACACACCACCTCTGCCACGACCCTCTCAAACACTTTACCCACCACTGACAACAGGGATATGGGTCTGTAGTTTTTTGGGTCCGTCCTGGAGCTTTTTGTGTACAGGAACTACTCGAGCCTCCTTCCACACTGAAGGCCAGACGTTTTCCCGTACACAAGTTGTGAACTTGGGTGAGAGGGGCAGCCAGTTCCTGGGAGCATCGCTTCAGCAGGTGCGGGCTGATGTCATCAGGGCCGGTGGCTTTCTGTGTGTCCAGACCCGCAATAATCGCTTCACCTGCTGATGCGTCACCTCCACCATGGTGACAGTCTTCTCACATTGCTGGACCAGCTGAGGCGGTGGCTGCTGTGGATTACCGACCTTCATTTTTCCAGCAAACAAGGAAGCCAGCAACTGTGCCCTCTCCTTACTGCTGGTGGCGACAGTACCGTCCTGCTTGCTGAGGGGAGGGATGGATTCTTGGTGGCCAGTTCCTTGTTTGTCCTTAACAAGAGACCACCAAGTTTTGTTTCCTACGCCAGTGCCACACAGTTTCCGGCGCAGGCTTTCCTCCCACTTTCTCTCTCTCTCTCTCTCTCTCTCTCTCTCTCTCTCTCTCTCTCTCTCTCTTTCTTCGTAGCTTTGACCTCTCTATTATTATATATCATAATTATTATTATTATTATTATTATTATTATTATTATTATTATTGTTATTGTTATTATTATTATTATTATTATTATTATTATTATTATTATTATTATTATTATTATTATTATTATTATTATTATTACTATTACTATTGTTGTTACTGTTGTTTTGTTATGCCATCTACTACTACTACTACTGCTACTACTACTACTACTACTACTACTACTACTACTACTACTACTACTACTAATACTACTACTACTACTACTACTACTGCTATTACAAATACTTCTAGCACCACCACCACCACCACCACCACCACCACCACCACCACCCACCTCCGCCGCCACCGCCGCCATTATTCTGCATATTGGCAATATCGTCAGTGCTGCAGAGATGTAATGTAATATATTCGCTCATTTTAATTAGAGAAGATTAGGTAGTATTTGTATGTTAGTGATTCCATTGATACATGCTGTGAATATTGTCCCGGGGGGCTGTTGGGGGATGGGGAGTGGAGCGGGCAAGGAGAGGAGGAAGAGAAAAGAGAGTGTGGAGGAGGAGGAGGAGGATGAGGAGGAGGAGGAAGAAATAATGTAACGAAATTGAAATAATGGGAAATAAATAAGAACGGGTTCCACTACCAATAGCACTACTACTACTACTACTACTACTACTACTACTACTACTACTACTACTACTACTACTACTACTACTACTACTACTACTACTACTACCACCACTACCACCACTACTGCTCACACTGCTACTGCTACTGGTGTTACTGCTGCTGCTACTGCTGATACTTCTACCACTACTACCACCACCACCACTACCACCACCACTACTACCACTACTACTACTACTACTACTACTACTACTACTATAATAATAATGATAATAATAATAGCAATAATATTAATAGTAATAAAACGGATATTTCTTTTTAAAATGCAGCGAGAGAGAGAGAGAGAGAGAGAGAGAGAGAGAGAGAGAGAGAGAGAGAGGGAGAGACTCTTGGTAGTAATGACGTACTTAGTGGTGGTGATGGTGGTGGCGGGTGTAGATAATAGCGGTGATATGGATGAATTGTGGTATC
The DNA here is from genome assembly GCF_017591435.1 of Portunus trituberculatus. Lineage (NCBI taxonomy): Eukaryota > Metazoa > Arthropoda > Malacostraca > Decapoda > Portunidae > Portunus > Portunus trituberculatus. Next base: position 25,681,627 of record NC_059302.1, on the reverse strand, counting down.
TACAGATGGCACGATACTGGTAGTGGTTGTATTATTATTATTATTATTATTATTATTATTATTATTATTATTATTATTATTATTATTATTATTATTATTATTATTATTATTATTATTATTATTATTATTATTATTATTATTATTATTATTATTATTATTATTATTATTATTATTATTATTATTATTATTATTATTATTATTATTATTATTATCATTATTATTATTGTGGTTATTATTATTGTTGTTTTATTATTATTATTATTATTATTATTATTATTATTATTATTATTATTATTATTATTATTATTATTATTATTATTATTATTATTATTATTATTATTATTATTATTATTATTATTATTATTATTATTATTATTATTATTATTATTATTATTATTATTATTATTATTATTATTATTATTATTGTGGTTATTATTATTGTTGTTTATCATTATTATTGTTGCTAATATTATTATTATTATTATTATTATTATTATTATTATTATTATTATTATTATTATTATTATTATTATTATTATTATTATTATTATTATTATTATTATTATTATTATTATTATTATTATTATTATTATTATTATTATTATTATTATTATTATTATTATTATTATTATTATTATTATTATTATTATTATTATTATTATTATTATTATTATTATTATTATTATTATTATTATTATTATTATTATTATTATTATTATTATTATTATTATTATTATTATTATTATTATTATTATTATTATTATCATTATTATTATTATTATTATTATTATTATTATTATTATCATTATTATTATTATTATTATTATTATTATTATTATTATTATTATTATTATTATTATTATTATTATTATTATTATTAATATTATTATTGTTATTACTTTTTTTATTGATATTATTATAACTATTCTCCTTTTTTATCTTTTTCATATTTTGTTGTTGTTGTTGTTGTTCTTTTCTTCTTTTTCTTCTTGTTGTTCTTGTTCTTGTTCTTGTTCTTCTTCACATTTTTCATTATTGATAGTATTATTAGTTGATGTAGTAGTAGAGTAGTAGTAGTAGTAGTAGTAGTAGTAGTAGTAGTAGTACACGCACACACACACACACACACACACACACACACACACACACACACACACACACACACACACACACACACACACACACACACACACACACACACACACACACACACACACACACACACACATTCTCTCTCTCTCTCTCTCTCTCTCTCTCTCTCTCTCTCTCTCTCTCTCTCTCTCTCTCTCTCTCTCTCTCTCTCTCTCTCTCTCTCTCTCTGTCCATGAGTTAGTCAGTTCACCATTCTTCAGTCAGTTAATCAGTCAATTAGTATAATAATCGCAGTGTTTGTCAATCCATTTATCAGTTAATGAGTCAATCAGTGAACAAATCAACAGGTCAGTTAATCAGTCAGTCAACCAGATAAGTAGTCAATGAATGCAGTAATGAATATACGTATACTGGTAACTCTCTCTCTGTCTCTCTCTCTCTCTCTCTCTCTCTCTCTCTCTCTCTCTCTCTCATAATCTCATATTTGTCACCGAATCAATTCCCTTCTTACTGTCTGTCTGTGTGTCTGTCTGTCTCCCTTTTCTCCTCTCATCTTGTCTCTCCCCGCGTCCCTCGTGACACTATTACTGCATTTTCATTACCCGCTAATCTATCATCTGTATATGATGGCGTGTCTTTAGCCAACTGCAAATTTAATTAAACTTAATTCTCGTTTTCTGTGCATTCATTTGGTGACGCTGTGCTGTTCCGTCCTTTGGTTTTAAGTCCTACGTTACCGCCCCTTGGTGACGCCCTACGGTGCCTCCTTTGGTGATGGTCTACTGTGCCGGCCTACAGTGCATCGCTATAGTGCATATCCCAAAATAGTGTTGCTCCTAAGAAGTCAAAGGAATATCTCACATCTGTACAATGCTTGGTCTTTAACCCTATCAGTACCAGGACGCGTTTTCATATTCATTCTGGTTACTGTTTGGTGACTTGATACAGCTTTAAAAACCCATGTTGGGATTAGAATAGTGAATAGTGGCCATTAATCTTCTGCCCTCCATAGACCCTTGCTAATGTCAATAAAATGGTATAATCGTACACAAACTTTTGGTAAAAATGCGTCTCAGTTCTGAAGTGCCTAAGTAAGCAACGTATCCCAATTACCAGAAGAAAATCATATTGAAATTTCAACATGTACAAATAAAGTGTAATTAGATTTTTCCCGTAAAATTAGGTATATAAATATTAGTTAAAGAAAAATGTTCAGATGAATAATGTACATGAAAAAAGTGTGTATCTCGCTTTCATAAGTACTCTCGCTTTGATCATTCATCAGACAGGAGACTTCGTGGAAAACCCGGTGTTCCTCATCCCCTGTGCCCGCCCTTTGTGCTCCTCCAGCCTCCTCACCGCGTGCCGTGAGCGAGACGCAAGAGAGGAAGGGAAGAAGGAAACACGAGTAAAAGAGAAGAAGGAAAGGAAAGAAAGAAGAGAAAGGAGTTTGTTTCGATGCCCTGTTATCCTGACTCCCCTCACACACACACACACACACACACACACACACACACACACACACACACACACACACACACACACACACACACACATTGCCGTCTGCTTTGGACACGTGTCTCTCATTATATTGTGTAGATTTGGACACTGATGGATAGCCTGTGTGTGTGTGTGTGTGTGTGTGTGTGTGTGTGTGTGTGTGTGTGTGTGTGTGTGTGTGTGTGTGTGTGTGTGTGTGTGTGTGTGTGTGTGTGTGTGTGTGTGTGTGTGTGTGTGTGTGTGTGTGTGTGTGTGTGTGTGTCTGTGTATGTGTGTGTACGGGGGCACGCGCATCCATTTATATTACAGTGGAAGTGGAGGAGCATATCAAATAACGTTGACAGCAATGTTAGCATATACACGGAGTGGTGCTGACAGGACCACCAGCACCGCCACCATGCACGCAGCACCGACACTAATATTAATAATGGTAGAGAGTGGTGGTGGTGGTGGTACATGTAATATTGGTAGTAATAGTGTGAGTAGTAGTAAGTGTCATTGCTAATATTTCCTCTTGTTCTATTCTCCATTTTCTAATAGAACAGTAGTAGTAGTAGTAGTAGTAGTAGTAGGAGCAGCAGTAACAATCCCAAAATCAGCAACAACAACAACAGCAATAACAACAACAATAACAACAACAAATAACAAACACAGGCTACACAAAGCACACAGCAAAACAAACACATCCTAAACATCCACACTAACTAATAACAACACCAGAAGCTAAACGCAACGAAAAATAATAAAGTAACACCAACATTAATAAAAAAGATAGATAAAATACCTTAATTTGTCACACTGAACTCAAAATAAGATACAAAATTTCATGTGGCGGAGAATTCAACTGTAATACAAGAAAGCAAGAGAGTTTTGTATAGACTTTTTAAATATATGTGATAAACAACAGTACATTATCACTCCCCACTACTGGTTCTCTAGTCTCACCGTCTCTGTCTCTAGCACGTGTTTTGGAATTAGTTGCTCTCTCACTTCACAGTTTTCCAAAGGCTCTAGTTGAAGGCAGTGGTTTTTTTAAGAGTATTTTTTTTTTTATGGTTCTGGTGATAAATTGGCAAGATTTCTGGCGTGTCGTAAGGAAGAACTCTCATGAAAACGCGGGTAGTTGTCTCTGGCCTTGCAAAATTGTCGTGGTGAGAGAGCAAGGAGTTTTTGAAAATGGGCGTCTCTCTCTCTCTCTCTCTCTCTCTCTCTCTCTCTCTCTCTCTCTCTCTCTCTCTCTCTCTCTCTCTCTCTCTCTCTCTCTCTCTCTCTCTCTTGAATCAGGCTTAAATTCTGAGTACTGATTAAGCTTCACACCTGCTGAGAGATGGAGAGTGCGTGTGTAACCTAGGAGAGGAAAACAGGTGTGAAAATTCTGGCTAGGAAGGAATGAGGTGGTGGATGTGCTGCTGTTGTTGTTGTTGCTGTTGTTGTTGTTGTTGTTGTTGGTGGTGGTGGTGGTGGTGGTATGTCTGTATGTATGTATTTCTTCTTTTTATCAGTACATTATGTTTTATTTTTCTAGTTCCTCATTGTTTCTTTTTTACCAATACCATCTACACGTACTACATGTCCTTAATTAACAAACTACTATTGCTACCACCACCACCACCACCACCACCAACAACAACAACAACACCAACTATATATATATACTAATGATACTACTTTTCATCCGAAGACCAACCGTATCTAGCAAACTCAGTAATGAAAAGGCTATAGATTCCGTTACCATCAACACAAGGTATCAGAGAGGCTAATGACTGAGGTTGTCAGGCGTATTTATTGTGGCAGTGTATACATAGACATTATCGCGGTGTTAATTAGTATCGTGTCTAATTTGTACCGCTGTCACTTGCTGTTACCTTGAAATCCAGGTGAGTAGTGTCTGATTACGTATATAGGTAGATAGACCGGGGTATTAATCGGCACACTGTTGTTATGGTGTTGCTGGTGCTATTCGCCATGTTCCTGCTCCTTCATCATGTTTTTTTTTTCTACCACATGGGCTTTTCACGGAAATTTATGGGGTAAAGAGGATAGTTTTTGGGGTACCTCCTATCTCAAAGCCCACCCGCTAGGAAACCGTTGTCCCAAGTGAGGAAGCCCAACCTACACTCGGACCGTGGACAGGATTCGAACCCGTGCGCTTGGAGACCCCTCGGACCCCAAAGCATGCATGGTTCTTTAAGGGAATGGTTTCATAGTGGACTTCTTTTTATTAGCTGTTGTTGTCGCAGGTCAGTATTCGCCATTACATAAGAAAATGCTGTGATTTTCTTTTTTTTTGTTTTGTTGCTGATGATGCTGCTGTTGGTGATGCTGCATTATAGGAAAGAAAAATGAAGTAAAAATAGAGAAAGAAGAAGAAGAAAAGGGAAGAATAAGAAGACCGAGAATGATAAAACTTTAGACTCTTATCCTCCTCCTCCTCCTCCTCCTCTACCACCACTAATACAGGAAGGAGGAAGGCATGACAACTCGAAAGAAGAAACATGGACTTATTGAGAAGAGATCGATGACTCTCTCTCTCTCTCTCTCTCTCTCTCTCTCTCTCTCTCTCTCGTCTATCCTCTCTCTCTCTACGTGGGCGATGATTCATGAACATAAGCATTGCCTCGAGACGTGCGGCAAAGTTTCCAGACTGATTCCTCCCTCGGCTAATGAGCTCCTCTGAGGCTCGCCCGCCCTAACGAGAAGAGTCCGACGCTGAGATATCCTTAGGGCGCCGACGGAGTGCTGACGCTGCCTGGTGGTGGTGGTGGTGGTGGTGGTGGTAATGGTTGTTAAGGTCGTATTCTGAAACGCTTTTGCTCTCTCACCATCACTGGTTTCCAAAGGCTCCAGTTGAAGATACACGTGTTTTGAGGGTTATTCTTATGGTCCTGGTGATAGATTGACAAGATTACTGGTTTATTAAAAGGAGAAACTGTCTTAAAAACCCAGCTTGTTTTTTGTTTATACTGTGTTGGCTTTTCACGGGAATTTATGGGGTAAGGGAGGGACTTTTTGGGGTACCTCCTATCAAAAACCACTCGCTAGGAAACCATTGCCCTGAGTGAGGAAGCCCAGCCTACACTCAGACCATGGACAGGATTCGAACCCGTGCGCTTGGAGACCCCTCGGACCCCAAAGCAGGCATGGTTCAACTGTACCACGGCGGCCTCTTAGAAACTTGTCGTAGTGAGTGGGGAAGTCATTTCTGAGTACGGGCGTTAGTTTGATGAGTGTCTTACCTTGGTGATGGCGTGGTAGAGTGGTGGAGTAATCGGTGGATTGATACATGTGTGAAGGGAGAGGTTTGTGTGTAGATTGTAGATAGATATGTAGATTAGTGTGTGTATGCCTGTGTAGATGTGTAGATGTTTGAGTGTATGACTTATGACTTATGTGCGAGGATAGACAGTGGGGGTGAAGGAAGTGGTAGAAAAGTGGAAGATGAAAGGTTTGGTGAAGAAAAAATGTGTATGGATGTGTAGATTCATTGATTGATTTGAATACACGGATACATACGTACATTCGTATATGCATACATACAGACATACATTCAAGAAAATTTTACAGAAACAGATATTTTGTCCTAGTGATGCGATAAGATGTATAGACAAGACAGATAATGAACACCCCCCACACATACACACATTCCTCTCCACATTCCCAGTCATAATTACCATACCCCTTCAGTCTACACTTCCACACTTCCACACTATCATTTTCATCCACCCTTCTCCTCCTCATCCTATCCACTTTCTCATCTACATCTCGGGACACAGGGAACCCACATCGACTCTTCTATTTAATGCGTCTATGAGGAAGCGATGGTGCATATTTATCCTTCTCCTCCCTCCTCTTCCTCCTCCTCCTCCTCCTTCTCCTCCTCCTCCTCCTCTAACAACGACTGGCCTGTCCTTCCTTTCCCTGTTTTTCCTCCCTGTCTTCATCCTCATCTTACTTGCCTCCTCCTCCGCTTCCTCCTCCTCCATCAGCTTTGAGTGGAGGAGAGTGGAGGGAAGAGAGGAGAGGAGAGGGGGAGTGAGGAGTGTATGTATTGGAGGAATGCTGGCCATTGGAGAAAGGATGGGTTTTCTCTTTTTCCTCTTTTTTTCTCTTTCTTTTCCTTTTTTTTCTCTCTATTCAAATTGTTAAGGAAGACAGCATTGATTAACAGGATTGATTGCCTCTGTACCTGCGCCTGCTTTACCTGCCCATTTAATTGCAATTCACCTGTACGTACACCTGTTAATTAGTTGCCACGTGTCACCTGCGCGTGTCGTTACAAAATTATGTTTGGTGATTTTCTTTTGTTTGTGTTGAATGTTTGTCAGAATGATTTTTTTTTTCTGTATATATATTTTTTCTTTTTTTCCTTTGTTTTATTTTTCGTCGTAAATGTCATATAATTCTTTGTTTGTGTGTTCTTTGTTTGTTTTTTTTGTTTGCTTCAAATATTTATCGATTTATGCGTTATTCTTTTTTTTTATGCATTTACGAGTTTTTTTTTTTTCAATTATTAATGTTCATCGCAAATATCAAGTAATTGTTTGTGTGCATCCCTTATTTGTTTAATGTTTTTCTTTCTGTTTGCGTGAAATATTTGTAGTTTTATGCATAATTCCCATACATTTATGAGCGTCTTTCTCCTCCATTTCTTCTAATTAATTTCCATCACAAATAACTGGTAATTGTCCTTGTGTTTCCCTTATTTCCTTATCATTCATATTAATTAAGAGTAATGACTGTATTTATTAATCTCGCTTCATTGTCTTCTTTGTTATCTTATGAATTTACGCCACATCCTAACGTCACATATTCTATTTCACCTTTCTCGCTTTCACTTTTCATTGTTATTTCCTTCTGTTGTGAATCTGTGTCACATTTGAAGGTAAGAAAAGTCTGTAAGTTGACTGAAATTATAATCAATAAAATACAATGTGTCAGTGCAGTATATTATGGGATTATGTGCATATAGGTATCTGAAAGTTTTGATTTATTGTTTATTTATTTATTTTCTGATCCTGTGTCACATTTGAAGGTAAATGCAACCTATTTTCACTTCTCACGTCACTTCTATTCTGCTGTCCAACAAAACACTGCATTTTTCTTCACTTATCCTATTTTATTCTACCATTACTTTCAAATTCCAAATCTGTGTCACATTTCAACGTAAGACCAATCCATTTTTACTTTCCTTTTCACTTCTCACGTCATTTCAACTCTACTATCAAACAAAACACAGGATGAATATATTGATAAACACACACACACACACACACACACACACACACACACACACACACACACACACACACACACACACACACACCACGTAGTGTAGTCGTTAGCACGCTCGACTCACAATCGAGAGGGCCGGGTTCGAGTCCCGGTAAGCGGCGAGGCAAATGGGCAAGCCTCTTAATGTGTGGCCCCTGTTCACCTAGCAGTAAATAGGTACAGGATGTAACTCGCTTTCCCGGTGTGTGGAGTGTGTTGTGGTCTCAGTCCTACCCGAAGATCGGTCTATGAGGTCTGAGCTCGCTCCGTAATGGGGAAGACTGGCTGGGTGACCAGCAGGCGACCGAGGTGAGGTGAACTGCACACACACACACACACACACACACACAGACACACACACACGCGCAAGACAGGATGAATATATTCATAAACACACACACACACACACACACACACACACACACACACACACACACACACACACACACACACACACACACACACACACACACACACATCCTCTCTCTCTCTCTCTCTCTCTCTCTCTCTCTCTACCCGAAAACATCACTCTCTCTCTCTCTCTCTCTCTCTCTCTTCTCTAAATACCCGAAAACACCACAAAAAATCACTAAAACACCCCAAAAACACACTAAAACACACTCTCTCTCTCTCTCTCTCTCTCTCTCTCTCTAAATACCCGAAAACACCACAAAATATCACTAAAACACCCCAAAAACACACTAAAACACACACACACACTCTCTCTCTCTCTCTCTCTCTCTCTCTCTCTCTCTCTTCACATTTCTACTTTAATTCTACCACAACTTTCAAATTCCACGTCACATATGCTCTACGACCTCAGGCTTAAAAATAGGAAAGAAATAGATACCACGAATTTTCCTGTTTCGTCACAGCTTATACCGTCACATCCTGTCTGTCCACTTGCGACACGCGTCTTCCTCTCGCCACGCCCATCACACACCACTACGACTTAACTTACTTGCGCCTCTATTGTGTTGTTTGAACTTGGTAGACTTGCTAGTAAAGTTTCTCTCTCTCTCTCTCTCTCTCTCTCTCTCTCTCTCTCTCTCTCTCTCTCTCTCTCTCTCTCTCTCTACGCAGGAGGAAGAGGAGAAGAAGAAGGAGGAGTAAGAGGAGGAGGAGGAGGAGGTAATAAAGCAGGAAATAAAGAGGGAAAGAGGTGAGGATGGTTGGATGACAGATAAATAGTGAGGTACACACACACACACACACACACACACACACACACACACACACACACACACACACAGAGAGAGAGAGAGAGAGAGAGAGAGAGAGAGAGAGAGAGAGAGAGAGAGAGAGAGAGAGAGAGAGAGAGAGAGAGAGAGAGAGAGAGAGAGATTGGAGTTTAAAGGGTAATTGAACTGATTAGCTACATTTTATTAGTCATTTTTCCTGTTACCGGTAAGTGTGTGTGTGTGTGTGTGTGTGTGTGTGTGTGTGTGTGTGTGTGTGTGTGTAATAAAGCAGTCTATGCTCGAGGGAAAATGTGGAAGGAGTAAGAAAATGAGAAGGAGGAAGAAATGTCTTTTTGTGAAGGGGAAAAGTAGAATAACTGAGGACACGAGGGAAAGGGACATTTTTTTTTAGTTTTTACGAGGGGGAAAGTAGAAGAATGGAGAAGTGAGAAAAGGAGGAATTACGTATGTCTTTGTGAAGGCAGAGGGAGAAATATAAGGAATGTGAGAAGAGGGAGGAATTATTTAATTTTGTGTGTGGGTAAGAAGAGGGATGTGTGAAAAGGGAGAGTATTATTTTGTGAAGAGAGAAGCAAAATAATGAGAAAGTGAAAAAAAAGAGGATATTTTTTGCTCTAAGAAAAATGAAAATATATAGAATCTACTCCTGTATCGTGTATTCTTATCCTTTATACCTCACCTTCTCTCCTTCCCTCCTCGGATTACTGTCAATCTTCCCTTTCACTGTAACACACCAAAGCATCTCGATTCGTGCCCTTTAATTTGGCCAACTCTCCTCTTGTGTCAGCGTGAACCACCTTATCAATATACTCCAGGTCCGTAACAGAGCATTGTCTCAACCGACCTTGGCTACATTTGTTACATTTTCTTATGATTTACGTATAGTACAAAGACCAGTAAATGTATCAGTTTATGTATTTTAACTTACAGTATATCACTTAAAAAACCATAGCTAATGTGTTTTTCAGTGTTACGTTTCCCTCTGCTATAGTCTATTCTAAAGTGGCTCCTGGATTTAAAACGTATTGTAACTTATAACGTAATTGATTTGATGTGAATAATACTTGTTTTTCTGTTGATCAACGCTCACGATTTTCCTCAAGATCTGAAAACCACGCATTCCCTGGGGCACCATTGAAACCGAGACCCAGAAGCCAATTTAGAGTAGACAGTGGTATAGATAGAGATAGAAAGGCATTGGATTCTGAAAAAAATGAGGTAGGTACTGTAACTCTTTCATTCTGTACGTCTAAAGTGAGATGAAGAAAAGATGATTCGAGGAGTATGGGGTGGCGTCACGTTAGCATGCTGGTGTGGCGTTACTGGTGTGGTGTGGTGTTGAATGCGTGTAGTGGGATTAAGCAAGCTACTCTGCGCTGCTTGAGCCTGCTTGCCCAGGTTAATTGCTAGTGAAACCTTGTCAGTGGGCAGGGTTGGGAGTTCGTGTGACGCTCTCCTACCTCCATTTCCTCCCGTGTATGTCTCCTTTTCAAGTGCTTTTCTATTTTCCTTGTTTTCTTTTTTCTTTTGCTACTTTTCTGTTTTTTTTTATGTTTTATTTCTGCTGTTTAGTTTTCTTTTCCCTTATCTAGTTTTCTTTTTTTTTCTTTTCTCTTTCTAGCTTTTCTTCTGTTTATTTTCATTTTTCTTTGTTTTTTAGTTTTCCTCTTACTTTTTTTCCTATTTTTTCTTGCTTTTCTTTCCCATTCCTAGTATTTTTTTCAGTTTCTCATGTGTTTCTCCTTTTTTTTCAGTGTTTTCTCTTTTTTCTATTTTGCTTGCTTTCCCTTTTCCTTACTTATTTTTATTGTTTTGTTTTCAGTAGTTTTTTCTTTTTCTTCTTCCATTTCTCCTTTTCCTGTTTTCTTGTCTCCTCTCCATTCTTTTTTTTTTCTTGCTTCTTTTTTCTTTCTTATCTTCTTTCCTTCACTTTTGTTCACTTTGTTTTTCTCTCTTCATTTACTTAACTGTTTCTCTCCTTTAATATATTTTCTTTTTATTTACCTCCTTTATCTTCTTCTCCTTTGATTTTCCAACTATTCTCTTCCAATTCCTTCTTTTCTTTTCCTTCTTCCATTTTTTTTTCATTTTCTCTTCTCCTCATCCACTTCTTTTTCTTTTGTCCATTTTTCCTTTTCCTTTTTTTTCCTTTCTTCTTCTTTACCAGTTTTTGATATTTTTTCCTTTTCTTGTATCTTGTCCTTCTTCTCTCGTCTTTTCCCTTTCATCTGTTCACATGCTTTCTGATCTTTCACTTTTCTATTTTATTCTTTTTCTCCATTGTTCTCTTTTCTCTATCCACCAAGAAAGAAAGCTAAAACCTGATGAACACTGTAATGATGTTTTTGATAACTACTACTACTACTACTACTACTACTACTACTACTACTACTGCTACTGCTACTGCTACTGCTACTGCTACATAACTGCTACTACTATTGCTACTACTACTACTACTACTACTACTACTACTACTACTACTACTACTACTACACAACCACTACTACTACCACTGCCACCATTGCTGCCACTGTTTTTTTACTACTACAACCACCACTGCCACTGCCACTGGTACCACCACCACTACTACCTTATTACTGCCACTGCTGCCACCACTGCCACTGCCACCACTGCCACTACCACCACTACCTATTACTCCACTGGGACTGCCACTGCCACCACTACCAATACCACCACACCACCACCACTACTGCCACTACTACTACTACTACTACTACTACTACTACTACTACTACTACTACTACTACTACTACTACTACTACTACTACTGCTGCTGCTGCTGACTACTATGAATGAAGAACGAAATATTTACTTAGAAAAAAATATATTTAAATGTTTGAATCTTTATTTTGTGTGGTGAGAAAGAAAAGACGGTGTGTGTGTGTGTGTGTGTGTGTGTGTGTGTGTGTGTGTGTGTGTGTGTGTGTGTGTGTGTGTGTGTGTTCGCGCTCCCCCTGAAAGAAAACACCATCGCATCTAAACCTATACCTCAAAAATATTTCCACGTAGAAACACACACCACCACCACCACCACAACCACCTCCAGTATCCTCAGTAATGCATTCATATATATTCAGGCAATCACCACCGCCGTCCCTTAAACACACGAGGTACCTGCCCCCTTTTTATGTATGGATTTTTTCCTCATATTTTAGAGCCAAACACGGCGAGGCTGCCACCAAGCTGCTTACTGGATAAATGTATGCGTTGCTGGATAGATGAACAAGTAGACGGATAGATAGATACATACATACATAGACAGGTAGGTATGTAAATTGATGGGGAAGATTGATAGATAAAATGGAAAAATAGATAAATAAATAGATAAATGGATTGATGAATAGATACATAGGTAAATAGATAAACAGTGAAGTACATAAATAGACTGATAGATTGATAGACTGATATATAGATAGATAGATAGATAAATAGGTAGATAGATAGATAGATAGATAGATAGATAGATAGATAAATAGATAGATAGATAGATAGACATATAGTAACGAAAATCAACAGATATGTATGTACTAGATAAATGGATAGGTTGATAGGTAACTAGATAAGTGAATTTGAAAATAGGTAAGATAGATAGACAGATAAGTAGATGCAATAGATAAACAAGTAGATAGATAGAGCGACGGTTTGATAAATAGTTAGGCAAATGAAAGTGAAATGAGTAGACAAGTATGTTGGTTAGATTAATTGTCGTAAATATGGAAAATCATGCGAAGAAGTAGATGGATGGAGATGAATGAATAAGATAAAAATACATAGATAGGTGAATTGATAGATACAGACAAGTAGGTAGATAAATGAAGAGGTAGACAGATCGATAAAGGGACAGATAAACATGTGTGAAGATGGAAAAACAGGCAGATTGATAGATATGGGAGATAAAAAAAAGATTGATAATGGAAAAATGAAAGGAGAAATGTAGATGAATGGGGTAATAGATATAGATGTAAATGGATGTAAAGAGAGAGAGAGAGAAATAGATAGATGATTAAATAAATACACTTTATCCTGTATTGATGGAGGAAAACAAAACTGTGTTGATGTAAAGGGAAAAAAAAACTTTATGGAAGAAATAAAAAAAAAAGTTACGAGGGAAGGCAAAAAAAAAAAAAAAGATGCATTGGTAGTGGTGGGAAAAATATTTCGTGAATGGAGAGGGAGAGGAAGAAAAAAATCACTTGTGGATGGAGGAAAAAAAAAGCGTGGTGGAAGAAAATAAAAACTGGTATTGTTGATGGAGCAAAAAAGGAAGAAAAAATGGATGGAGGAAAAGTATTGCGGATGGAAGGAAAGACAATGTGGATGGAAGGAAAGCTTTTGTTGATGCAGGGGAAACATGAGATGGAAGGAAAAAAATACTGGGGATGGAGGAAATAAAAGTAGATGGAAGGGAACAAAAACAATTGGATGGAGAGAAAAATATGCACAGGAGAGGAAAAAGAAGCAGGATGGATAGAGAGAGAGAGAGAGAGAGAGAGAGAGAGAGAGAGAGAGAGAGAGAAAGAGAGAGAGAAACAGACAAACAGACAGAGAGAGAACAAAAGACAGAAACAGAGACAAAGAGATATAGAGGGTAAAAAAAAAAAAAACACATAAAGGAAAACATTGTAAGCAAAAAAAAAAAAAAAAAAAAGAAAAGAAAAAAGAAACGGTGAATAAAGAACAAAAGAAAAAAGAATTGGAAACATGAAGACAAAGAACACGAAGATATGGACCAAAACCATACATAAAAATCCCTAACTACCTTCACCTTATCCACCTCCCCAGTGCCTAATGAAGTAAAGACAATGACGAAGTATTGAAGGAAACCATAAAATAACGTTGCCACCGTCACTCACACCCTTCATAGACGTGTAGGCGTGGAGTGAACGACTCTTTAATAGGAGAAAGGGTGAAGACAAAGGGACAAAACTGTGAGAGAAGAAAAAAAACAGGTCGAGGAGGAGGAGAAGAAGGAGGAAGAAGAAGAGAGGGATTGGAAACCGGGACATGGAAGGGTGAAGAAAAAATAAAGAGGGAAGGAGAGGACGCGTGTGAGTGAGGAGGAAAAGCTGAGAAAAGAAAATATGAAGAAACAGCAAGGAGAGGAGAAGAGCAAGAGGGAAGAGAGGAGAAATACCAAGGAGGATGAAAAATGAAAAGGAAAAAAATAGAAAAATAAAAAGGCAATAAAATATGTAAGTGGAGGAAGAAGTACTTATTTGAAGGAAGGAGAGAAGGAAAGAGGAGGAAAAAAAAAGAAGGTGAGGAACAGGCAAAGGAAAGACGAACAAAAATCTAAAAGAAGAAATGAAACTTCGAGAAAAAATGGAAAAAAAAGGAAATTGGGATTATAAAATAGAGAAAGGTGAAAGATGAAGAAAAAGGAGGAATAGATGATAAACGAATGAATCAGGAGAAAAGGAGAGAAGAAAGAGAGACTTAGTGGACAAATAGAAAAGATGAAAGAAGTGAGAGAAAGAGAAACAGTGATTGACAAAGAATGAAGGAACAATGAACCTAAGGAGAGGGAGAGAAGAAGGACAGTAAAAAGGAGGTAGAAAGTAATGGAGAAAGACCTTAAACAGAAAGGAAGCAAAAAAAAGTTGATGTAAAAGAGAGAAAGAATAGAAAAGAGAAAGAGAGAGAGGGAGAGAGAAAGAGTAAAAGCAAAACAGACTTAAATAAGGTAAAGTAAAGAGAGAGAGAGAGAGAGAGAGAGAGAGAGAGAGAGAGAGAGAGAGAGAGAGAGAGAGAGAGAGAGAGAGAATGAGAAAACGTGAAAAAGCAGAATAGACTTAAATAAGATCAAGTAAACAATGAGAGGTCACGCTCAGCCATGCGCATAAACTTCAACGGGGCAACACTTTCACCACAAGAGGAGGTAGAGGTGCTGGGGGTCACCTACGACCAAGGATTGACCTTCAGGACCCACATTGAGTGCCTTGCCAGGGCAGCCTCCGGGAAGCTCGCCTCACTCCGAAGAATGTCGTGGTTGCTGGATGGTGAGGGGCTAGAGCTGCTCTATAAAGCACAAGTAAGGTCCTCCCTGGAGTTCTCATGCCTTGCGTGGGGCGGCTCCGCCAGCAAACACCTCACCCTCCTGGACAAAGTACAGAACCGAGCAGCAAGGCTTATCAGGGACACTGCTGGGCAGCAGCCACGACTCCACACCCTCCAGCATCGCCGTGACGTGGCGGGACTCACGGTGATGTACAAAGTGCAGGTGGAAAGAGTGAGCCACATGCAGGAGCTTCATCTGCCTGCACGCTCCCCTCAGGTCACCACCCGCATGGTCACCCAGACACCTGGTGAGCTCCTGCTGACCCGATGCAGGACATGGCATCACCAGAGACAATATATAAACTCATGTGCAAGAAAATGGAACACTCTGTTGGCCTCACAGGAGATAAACCTCAGTGACACAAACACTCAGACATTTAAAGTGCAAGTGAACCATTGGTTACTGAGGCAAGGGTGAATCATGTACAGTGATATACATCACCAGGGTCAGATTTTAAGATAGGTTGCACTAACCCTGTACCCTTTAGTCTGTAAAAACAACGTTCTTATGTAATGTAGAAGTTGTTTTCCCTGTACATTTGATCAGTATAAATAAAAAAAAAAAAAAAGAGAGAGAGAGAGAGAGAGAGAGAGAGAGAGAGAGAGAGAGAGAGAGAGAGAGAGAGAGAGAGAGAGAGAGAGAGAGAGAGAGAGAGAGAGAGAGAGAGAGAGAGAGAGAGACATGAAGAAGCAGAACAGACTTAAATAAAACAAGTAAATGAGAGAGAGAGAGAGAGAGAGAGAGAGAGAGAGAGAGAGAGAGAGAGAGAGAGAGAGAGAGAGAGAGAGAGAGAGAGACATGAAGAAGCAGAACAGGCTTGAATAGAAACAAGTGGGTAATATGAGAGAGAGAGAGAGAGAGAGAGAGAGAGAGAGAGAGAGAGAGAGAGAGAGAGAGAGAGAGAGAGAGAGAGAGAGAGAGAGAGAGAAGAGCAGAACAGGCTTGAATAGAAACAAGTGGGTAATATGAGAGAGAGAGAGAGAGAGAGAGAGAGAGAGAGAGAGAGAGAGAGAGAGAGAGAGAGAGAGAGAGAGAGAGAGAGAGAGAGAGAGAGAGAGAGAGAGAGAGAGAGAACACTCACAGTGTCAAACTGATGGGTCAGCCAACTCCTCTGACACTCATCGTGACGTGACACTCAGAGCAGTGCAGTGCGGTGAAAGTGAATAGTGCTCCATTTATATACTGACTATTTTGTATATTATCTATCTTAAGAGTTTTATAAATATTGTAAACAAATAGATTGTAGTACCCTTAGAATAGGTAGCACACGACAGCGCGCCTTTGGGTACATGGTCCTTTGTACTAAGTTATGTTTAAATGAGAGAGAGAGAGAGAGAGAGAGAGAGAGAGAGAGAGAGAGAGAGAGAGAGAGAGAGAGAGAGAGAGAGAGAGAGAGAGAATAAGAAATCACTAGGGAAACACTAAAAAAGATGAAAAAATAGCAAAAAAAAAAAGAATACAGGATACTTTCGAAACAAACTTAGAGAGAGAGAGAGAGAGAGAGAGGAGGAAAATCGAGGGAGAGGTGTGAGTTGGCGGTCTTGTCTGTTGCTACTGGTAATTGTGGGAAACTCTCTCACCTCCTCACCCTCTTTGTTTTCGTGGATGTGAATTAGGCGCCAAATTTTCACGGAAGAGAGACGAACATTCATTTGGGAGAAGCAGGTGTTGTCGAAGGAGGAAGAAGAGTAGGAGGAGTAGGAAGAGAAGGACGAGGACGAGAAGGAGGAGGAGGGTGGAAGACGAAGAGTTACAGAGGACTAGTCAGTAATATAATGTTTGAATAGTGAAGGAGGAGGAGGAGGAAGAGGAGGAGGAGGAGGAGGAGGAGGAGAAGGAGGAAATAGATGAAAACTGATGTAGATTGGGAATAGTAAATAGAATAATGATGGAACGGGGTAGGGCAAGAAGAGAGAGAGAGAGAGAGAGAGAGAGAGAGAGAGAGAGAGAGAGAGGCAGCTGGACATTTTACGAGGAGGTATACGGAGTGCTAGTAATAAAAGAAGAAAAGGAGAAGGAAAGAGAGGAGAGAAGAAAGATACAGGAGCAATAAAAGGAGAACAAGAAAATGATAACAGACATAGATAAAACTTAAGGGCCTTTCTGACCTTGGCCATTATCCAGACGTCCCTCCTCCTCCTCCTCCTCCTCCTCCTCCTCCTCCTCCTCCTCCTCCTCCTCCTCCTCCTCCTCCTCTTCCATTTACTGCAAGAGCCTTCACTTGATCAACTCTCCGATTGCTTTACGATACTTTCCTTCCATCTTCCTCAATCCTCCTCCTCCTCCTCTTCTTCTTCTTCCTCCTCCTCCTCCTCCTCCTCCTCCTCCTCCTCCTGTGTGTGCTAGTGTTATTCTGGATTTGAGTGCGTTGTACAGAGTGAGTTTGATGTTATGATTTGGATTGGCCATTACTAGTATTACTTTATAATAATGATAATAATAATAATAATAATAATAATAATAATAATAATGATAATAATAATAATAATAATAATAATAATAATAATAATAATAAAAATAATAATAATAATGATAACAGCAATAATAAATTTTCTCCAGTACTGATACTGTTACCTCTATTATTATCACCACCACCACCACTACCATCACCATCACTACCTCCAGCAACACCATCCCCTCATTACCACAGGCAGAGGAAGAACCGGTCGCTCAGGCAGCCAAGCACCACCACCACCACCACCAGCTCGCGCCTGGATGGCTGGCTCTGGCTGGGTCTGGCTGGGTCTGGCCGCTCCCGTTCTCCTCAAATAGATGGCGCCGTATTCGCTCCCTCAGTGCCGCTTCCCAGGGCTAATGTCACCGGGTTATCGCCTCTAATATATAGGGACGTGCAGGGAGAACACGGGAGATGCCAATTACCGTTCTCTATACGTATCTCCCGCTGCACATCTCGAAGGGTAAGCTTAGGTAAACATAAAAACTCCTGACATAATGGTGATTCCTGTTTGGTTTATATTTTTCTCCCCCTCTACTGAATAGCTGGGGCGGCGCGTCTGAATACTTGAACACCTGCCCATCTGAGACTCACACTCGCCCTCATTTGTGTTTATTACGTTTGGCAGGTTTGGTTATGATTGCAATGGACAGACAGGTGTGTTTTGCATCCGTACTCAGTTTGGCAGGTAGATAGACTTAATTAGATAGATACACACGGACGGATGGACAGACAAAAAAAGTAAATAGATAGACAGATAAATATGCAAACCGTTCTCTATGCTATGGGAAAATATAGATAAATTTAAGTAGATAGATGGGTAAATAAATATGCAAACGTTTTATATACCATGAGACAAAAATATAGATTACTCATAGAAATTTAAAAGTTTACCTATATTTTTTTCTATATATCTATTGATCTACGTTATTATTCTTTTATTTTTAGTGATGCTGTTGAGAGAAAGAAAGATAGACACTGAGAAAGTAAAAAAAAAAATCATAAGTGTGTGTGTGTGTGTGTGTGTGTGTGTGTGTGTGTGTGTGTGTGTGTGTGTGTGTGTGTTCCGCGTTGTTAAAGGTGACCGAGTGAGTGTGTCATGAGCGGTGAGGGGAAGTTAGAGAGTGAGAGAGTGGGAAAGTAGTGGAGGGGAAGGGAGAGGGGGGTGGAGTATGTTGTGGTGGTGGTGGTGGTGGTGGTGGTGTTGGTGGGTGATTAGTTGTTCCTTCCTTCCTTCTTTCCTTCCTTCCTTTCTTCCTTCACTTATTCGTTCGTGTCACCCTTCTGCCTTCCTTCCTTTCTTCCTTCATTTCATTCATATTTATTTGTTCATTTCTTCCTTCATTTCATCGTTCTTCTTTTCTTTCTTTCGTTACTCATTACTTCATTCCATCGTTCTTTCTTTCTATCTTCTTGTATTCACTCCTTTTCATTTGTCTTTTTCCTGCCTTCTTTTTTTTCTTCATTTTTATCCTTTCTTTTTTTTTCTGCTTTCCTTCCTTCCTCCATTCATTTCATCCTTTCTTCCTTCCATTCCTTCCTTCCTTCCTTCCTTCCTTCCTTCCTTCATTTAATCTTTCTTTCTTTGTCTTCCTTTCTTCATTTCATTTTTTCTTTCAACCTTCCATGCTTCCTACTTTCCTTTGTTCCTTCCTTCCTTCCTTCCTTCTTTCCTTCTTCCTTTTCTTCCTTCCTTACTTCATTTCGTATTTTCATTCTTCCCTATATCTTTTCCTTTCATTTTTCTTTTCTTTCTTTCTTTTCTTTCTTTCTCTCTGGTCTTTCTTCCTTCTCTCCATCCATCTGTTCATCATGTTTTCTTTCCTTTCCTTTTGGTTCCTTAATTTATTTCATGTTTTTTTTGTCATTTTTCTTTTCTTTCTTTTCTTCTTTTCATTCCTTCTTTATTTCTTCTTTCCCTTCTTTTCTTTGTTTTATTGTTGTTATTTATTCTTTCACTCTTTGTCACTTTTTCTTTCATTTATTCCTGTTTTGTATTTTATTGTTATTTTGGGTTATTTTCTTGTTCTCTTCTTCTTCTTCTTCCTTCCATCCTTCCTGCCTTCTTTTTTTCATCTTTATTTTTCGTTTTTTGTAATTCTTTCTTCTTTTACTTCCTTACTGACTTTCTTAATTCACTAATTCATTCATTCATTCAATTTTTTTTTCTCTCTCCTTCCTTATAATGTTTCTCTTTCTCTCTCTCTCTCTCTCTCTCTCTCTCTCTCTCTCTCTCTCTCTCTCTCTCTCTCTCTCTCTCTCTCTCTCTCTCTCTCTCTCTCTCTCTTCGTTTCTTTATTTTCTCTCGCTTATCTTTCTTATTCCGCATTCTTTTTCTTCTATCATATATTTTTCTAAGTCTTTTATTAACCGTTTTTATTACTTTATTTTTTTCTCTCCCTTACCTTCCTCCTTTTTTTTTTTTTTTTTTTTAGCTTCATGTGTTTTTCCCCCTTTTTTCTGTATTCGTGTACACATTTTCCCCTCACACTGATGTATGCATTTCCTTCCCTCTTCCCGTCACGCATTTTTCCCCCTCTGATGTGTTTTATTGCCTCTCATATTTGCATTTAATTCCCCTCTCATTTATGTGTTTTCTTCTCCCCCACCCTGTTTTCCATTATTGTTATTATTATTATTGTTGTTGTTGTTATTTTTGTTGTTGTTGTTGTTGCTGTTGTTGTTGCTGTTGTTGTTGTTGTGTTTCTTCTTCTTATTGTAGTTATTATTGTTATTATTATTATTATTATTATTATTATTATTATTATTATTATTATTATTATTATTATTATTATTATTATTATTATTATTATTATTATTATTATTATTATTATTGTTGTTATTATTATTATTATTATTATTATTATTATTATTATTATTATTATTATTATTATTATTATTATTATTATCATTATTATTGTTGTTGTTGTTGTTGTTATTGTTATTGTTATCGTTATTATTACCTATTACTATTAATAATAATGATAATGATACTATTATACTACTACTACTACTACTACTACTACTACTATTATTATTGTTATTATTATCATTATTATTATTATTATTATTATTATTATTATTATTATTATTATTATTATTATTATTATTATTATCATTATTATTATCATTATTATTATTATTATTATTATTATCATTATATTTATTATTGTTATTATAATAATTATTATCAATATTATTATTGTTATTAACATCATCATTGTTTTCTTTACTATTGTCATTTTTTATCATGTTTCACGCGGTGCTCTTATTCATGTATTTTCCTCTCTTTTAGCTTCATATTTTTCCTCCTCACATCATTATTTTTGCTTCCTCCACCCATGTATTTTGCCTCCCTCTCATACTTGTATTTTCTCTTCCCTCTCCGTCATGGCGTTTCTCTCCTATTTATATTTCCCCACACATTTTCTTTTCTGTGTGACACGTGTCTCTTTCTTTGCCTTTCTTTCACCTCTTCCATTTTTTTTCCTCCTACATTCTTGCATTTTTCCTTTCTCATCTATTACTATACATTACGGTACATTTTTACCTCTCTCTCTCTCTCTCTCTCTCTCTCTCTCTCTCTCTCTCTCTCTCTCTCTCTCTCTCTCTCTCTCTCTCTCTCTCTCTCTCTCTCTCTCTCTGGACGTGTTTTTTCCCTTTCCTAGTTTTTTTTATTGAGCTTAGTTTTCTTTTTTATATTCTGTTCTTCTTTCGTCTCGTGTTTGCATCCACCGCTTCCTCTCATCCATGTTCTCTTAGTGGTATTCTTCTTGTTTTGTATAATGAATTGGTTTTATATTCATTCTTCCTTCCATCGATCCGTCTTTACATACATTTATTGTGGTATATTGCATTATTCACTGTGATATAGAGTACGATAATCTATGTATTTTCTTTCTTGCAATCTACGTTCACCTTATTAAAGCACATACAATTTCCCTTTCTTTTGAGTATCTAATGCAACCCTTCACTCAGCAACACTGCCATGACTGCCACGTGTAAAAAGAAAATATAGTCACTCAAAACAGATAGATTCAAAACACGTCTTAATATGAAAGTTTAAGCCCTTTCATTACTGGGACACATTTTTTACCTTGAGTTTTGGAT
>NC_059302.1:25632418-25654918 GCF_017591435.1 Portunus trituberculatus | reverse complement strand
GCGCATCTGACAAACATCCCCCCTCAGAATGTGCGTCCCGCGCATTCAATGTAGGAAGGGTGGGTGGGTGGGCAGGGTGTGCATGCCTCCCGTAGGAAGGATGAGGGCTTGGGCGACCGCGCACCTGATAGCGGTACTTTCCCACACCCATGAAGCATGTTAGCACCCGCCAGACCCCTGTCCTCTAGCCAGCATCCAAGTCTCCAGCCAGC
The DNA here is from genome assembly GCF_017591435.1 of Portunus trituberculatus. Taxonomy (NCBI): domain Eukaryota; kingdom Metazoa; phylum Arthropoda; class Malacostraca; order Decapoda; family Portunidae; genus Portunus; species Portunus trituberculatus. The sequence goes on along the minus strand of NC_059302.1, from coordinate 25,654,706 downwards.
TATGTTATATACGTAGGAATGTAGGGCAATGGGTCCAATACTTTCTGCTAAGAAGGCATATATTAGAAAAATGCGTCTGCACCTCAATATTCACAAAAAGGGCTTTGCAGAGAGAATAATTTACTATATATATGTATGGTCAGGGAGAGATCATGATATTGACCAGTAGTGGAAAAGATATGTCAACACACAAAGCAAGGTAATGGAAAAGATATGGCAATGCAGTCGATACTCGTTACTTTGATATGAATATATGTCTATAACTAGGAGGAAAATATATCATTAGGTAGTATAAATACAGCATTAATCATATAAAATTAACTCACAATCTCAAATCATACCTATGTTATTCAGAGGAAATATGACAACATTTATCATAGTATTATGCATATATATGTCCATAACTAGGAGGAGTGTATATCATATCATAGATTGTAAAAGAAATCAGCTCATTATCCCAAATTATATCAATATTATTCAGAGGATATATATCAACATCTTACAAGATACAGAAACAATCAAGGGAGAGCATCTGTAGACATCGTTCAGGTGTCGTCAGAATTTCTCAATAGAAGTAAGTTGGAACTCAAGTATGCAATGCAGTCATAATACATCACTATTAAAAGCATATTACATGGTGAAACTTCTAAGTGTATACATAAATATGGAGGAATTACTATCTCATTATCTCAGATAAGGGTGACGTCTCATACAAAATAACAGAAAACACAAGAAAAATTATTACATCCCGTAAGCATGCACAATATCACGATGTCGAAAATGAACTGACGCAATGGATTCAGAAGTACTGATATATAGATTGCATTAATCTTGCAATAAGAAATAGCTGCTCTCAGATCCACGTAATATGTTGATATAAGCACTTGAAACACTGGAAAATCCATCACTTGTGAAAATGTTACCACACCAAGAAATAAATCTGATTCTGAGTTGCCGTGTAAGGAATACGCTGTTATTTCTCACCTTAAGTCACGATATCTATCTTTATATGTAATATACGCACTATACTCGAAAATCAAAATACAAAAAATATATTAGCTTGCTGTTAAAACACTCAACCATTACCGTTCTGTATCATCACCAGCACACAGACAAGAAACACACCATGTATTCCACAGGTTAAACATTAATATTTACTTCATTATTTAGTTTCAACTTGTACTCCTTTCATATCAGTGTTTTCCTACTACATCATATTATATAATGTCCATATTAATCTCTTGATAGTCAACATCCATATCGTATTTCTTTAATATATTTTCGTCTTGTTTCACCTTCAAGCCTTACCATATAGCTAACGATAAGATGGGGAGTAATGTCCTTCTATATATTTTTCGCTTGATACCTCATCAATAGCTCTTCTTTCCTCATTATCGTCGTTAACTGATTACCTTTACAATCCTTGCATTAACTTTAAATCTTCCTTTAAAATGTTATATAATCAAGTGAAAGCTACTGAAACCACTGATGATTTCCTACGATATCACGATAGCTCAACTCAGACTTGTAACCAAATGTCCTGTGTTGTGTTAAGTACGACATCTCACATTGTATCTATTTTCAATCCCATAGATATACCCCTTATTTCACATATATCGTCAAAATCACAGATAAAGGCATTCATTAACACTCATTACTATACATTTATCCTAATCTCTATAAAATCTTCCAGATCGCCATATATCCCTCCAAATTATATAGAGACACCTTAACTTCCATGTTAGTCATATATCTTCGTCCTCATCAACAAGAAACCTTCAAATGCCTGCATATTAATCTAATATCAATATCACTGTCGCCAGTTTTCTGCCTTCGGAACATGTATAACCACTTTACCTTTGCATATGTTCACTATATCTTCATCTTATTTTATCAAGTTGCTATCTCAATAATAATATTTGCCCAATACAGTCATGACCTACACAGACGTATATATGCATATGCACCTTTTCCTATATCCTCACCGCAACCTTTTCTAATATACTCAATATCTTCACCGCAAACTTTTCTAATATACTCAATATCTTCACCGCAAACTTTTCTAATATACTCAATATCTTCACCGCAAACTTTTCTAATATACTCAATATCCTCACCGCAAACTTTTCTAATATACTCAATATCTTCACCGCAAACTCTTCTAATATACTCAATATCTTCACCGCAAACTTTTCTAATATACTCAATATCTTCACCGCAAACTCTTCTAATATACTCAATATCCTCACAGCAACTTTTCTAATATATTCAATATCCTCACAGCAAACTTTTCTAATATACTCAATATCCTCACCGCAAACTTTTCTAATATAATGAATATCTTCGTCTCACTATCTCATATTTACCTCATCGTAACCTTTCCAGAATCCACATCCCATGACCATATATTCATATATTTACTTTGGTATTTACTATTTGCCTTCATATCTCATATTTACCTCACATCCTCTCATCTATATTCATAAGTCAGACTACTCTTGATGTATTAATTTTGACTCGAGTACGCACATGTTAAAATCAATCCATGGATAGATATCTTTACTCAACATATTCACTAGTGGGCCCACTAATATCCTTGTGTATCACTCAACACTACCATGCCGGGTACTGTCGAAACGAAGCTTTCAGGGCGTCCCCCACTCTTCTGAATCGGCAATCCCCAGACCGGCATTCACATAATGTATATTAATATTTACTTCTGGCCAGAGAGAAACAACTTGTCACCTAGTTGATCACAACCACTTGTACACGCCTTATGCCCCTAGGTTGGCACGAAGTGTTCAAGTGTTGCTAGGCACAAGAGTCAATGTACACACAAGGAATGATATGTTTGACGCGTCTTTCTTCACATTATAATTCGCAACTTTAATGTCTTAATATCATGTGCTTACTCCGTTTTACCTCACTCTATATCAACCTTCATACTTACACTTGTTTCCTTACTACACATATATATCATATTTACTATCATATTTACTCTGATGTTAACATTATTAGTGTAGTTCCGGGAATGACATCCTTATGGCTCTGCAATATCGATTTTTACGTCTATCTATATAAGATCTTAACCTCATGAATTTTAATTCCTTTTCATATGTCAAGCTGATCTATGATGGTCTTGTTAACAATTATCAATGCAATATTATATGTTTTCCTTCCTGACATATGAATTCTGACTCAGTCCTCATATTATTTACCTTGATATATATTTTCCTCACTCAATATGAATTACCTTATAACAAATATTAAGTTTTTTTTTTTTCTAACCTATATATCTATCCCCACTTCGTTTTCTTCCTAGATATATATTTTCCTTGACTCAATCCTCACATTGTTTTCCATGATATGTATGTTCCTCAACTCATTATTAATTACCTCTTAACAAATATCAATATATATTTTCTAATCCAAATATCCATCTTCATCCCTTTCTTCCTAGATATATATTCTCCTCACACCTATTCCCTCACGCAGTATAGATATGTATCTAATTCCTCCCAATATTTTCCTTCCTAAACATTCCTCTCACACAATATTGCAACCAACATATTATATTCTTCATGACATAAATATACCTCATGTTGCCGAATATCAACCCTCACATTCCACGATATTACTGACTCAACGATATTATCATATCAATGTCAATAACATTCGCCAACTTACTGCCCATCCGTAGCTACTTATATTTGCATATTTGCTAATATGTATAACATCTCGAAAGCACTCTTTTTATATTTCAACCTAGTTGTTCTCAATTCTTACAACCACATTAGAACACTGTAAATTACTTCTTATATTTGCATTTACTGATGTTATTCATATCGTCTCTATTACAGCCACAATAGTATCATAATGACATTAATTTACTTCTTATTCTTGCTTTTACTGATGTTATTCATATCGTCTCTACCTTTATGAACTGAATAACGCCTTAACCAAGTAGCTACATATACTACAACTCACATATAATTTCTTGTACTTATAACTTCGGGCACTAATATGATGTTATCCAACATGACTTTACAACAACAATCGTCTTCTGAAGTGAACAATTGAAGGTTGGCCTTGCCTTACACATGTACTTGAACATTTAACATATATTTTGCTTCTTTTCTCACCTTATCGCTTAAAAACTCCACTACTTTATATTCAATTAACCCACTGAGAGAGAAAAGACATGAGGGGAGGCAAGTAACCTTAAGGTGGTGAGAAAAGAAACTGTAAGGTGAACTAGGATCTAGCCAGCAACCTTCAATTGCATGAACTAGCACTGTTACAACAGTGTTACCTACTCAACTCAACTACTACCCAGCACGTGGTAGCATCCTCAACTCGACATAATATATGTATATATTAATTCATCTTTATATCCTGCCATCATTTCATAAAATTGACCCGCAACTCACCGTTTCCTTTTCTCCTTAAATATTTTCATCTACCTTTCATTAACCCAAGAGACTCACAATACACGTATGATCAATATGTAACAACAAAATGTCTTTCTCTGCTCTTGATTCTCTTCAATATTAACACTCTCCAGTTATGTCCTCTATTAACTTTTTACATAGATATCCCATTTTAATACTTACCTCATATATCAGTCATATTTCTTCTTTATTTTCTATACTTCTGATATTGATATTTGCCTCAAACCTTAACCGCAGTGATGTATATCTCAATCATATTTCTACTATGTTTCTATTATTCCCTCATACTATATCTTCTTCCTCATATACTATTCTCACGGAAAAATTCCTTGCATCAACTACACACAATATCCCTCTTTTACTTGACACTCACTTTTTGTTCCATATCCTTCATCAGAACCTTCAATATTCTTTCATCTATAATCCGACGAACTCCCAAACATGATACAATTTACACATTTTTTATTCGTCTCTATCGCTATGGGGCAATTAAAATCGTCTCACACAGTACTTCATATTTTCCTGCTATAAACCACAATATATGCTTACACCCCTTGCTATTGTCCTCTGACAGTCGACACTCGTGTGAAAAAAATTACCCTTATATGTCACGTCTCTTATATATGATAAGTTTCCTTCACATAACGACAACAAATTCGTCTACCTTTGTGAATTTTGCCGCATATCCGTAATATTTATGCCCTTGACACTCAGTTATCGTTACTCCATTGACTACTTTATGATACACATATTATAATGTAGACGAACCTTAAATAATTTATTAAAACTCTTTATATCTCATATTTTGTCGCATTTCTCTCCCGCTAATAAGACTCCTCGTTTACCCCTTGATTTGTAAAGGCTTAGGTGAAACAAGCGACAGGTAACCGTACAACATATTACTCAGATATCGTCCAATCAAAATATAACCTTAAAGCATCCACTTGAAAGAATAACCTCTTACACGCAACATGATCTTTAATGAATATCGAAATTAATTACTAAATAAAATCTACGGATTTTACACAAACCTTATGATCGTCACGGGCGACTCAGCTTCAGACAAAATAGTGATAATGATATGCATTCATATTATAATAACCATGCCACTTCTGATGTTGACAACAGCTACTTCGTGCACTTTCAACCAATTTACTTTAATCTTCCATCAATATGACTGTCCCTTGCGCCAATTCCAAGATTACACTTTGCAACATTTGGCAATATATTTTTTTTGCAATGCAACAATTTGTGCAACATTTAGATCCCACCGCTGCCACCATGTCGTGCTCCGAGCTGTTGCACGACGTTGCACAAATTGTCTAGCTACTGGCTATAAATAGTCAAAGGTTTTTTCTATCTTTAATTAACAAAACTAATATCTATACATAAGGTGTTCGATACGGCGCCGACAAGTAACAATCACAACTCTTTCTGTTGCCTTCTCCACTGCAATTATTACAATTTCTCTTACAAACATCCTTAAGAACTGCATTAATCTCGTAGATATTCTCGCATCAAAACGGATTTCACTTCAAACATCATCCACAATATCTTCATAACGTATTACAACATCTGAACCCGGTGCTTTATTTCTCCGTAAATCTCATACGTAGTACGTACAATATTACCCCTTTTTCCCAGCTACCCGTATATAAGGATGACCTTTACTTGGTACATGAATGCAAGCAACCACATGACGTACCACCAAATATATTACCATACACATATAATTACCAGACTCCGTTCAACAAAATGACAACGTAACACCACCGAAATATAATGACAAATATTGATATCTCCACACAAGTGACTTCCCTCAAATAATCTCTTTCTCTTGGTACCCATACATGGAACCACGTTAACTTCGTACACAATTACACACTAGTAAATATGTTATGTAACTTATTCGTCAGAGCAACACACATGCACATACGTAGGTAGCCGTATACAAATTCCCTTACTCATAGATGAAAACGCAAGTATATAACGACGTCATTATGAACCAAAGTACAACCACATAAACCATAATAAACTAATACCACATAATACCTAAACCTCCTATCATGCTTCTTCCTCCATTCTAATTTACCTCAAAGACTGCATTACAACTTATAGTTCCACTTACTGGTTATATATGAAGTACAAAACGCCGCCCTCAGCTATGCAGCCGAGGGTGGCCCGCTTAGAGCCGCGGTTGTCCTCTCTGCTTCTCTCTCTCTCTCTCTCTCTCTCTGCCCCAAAACTCTACAATTTCCTTCAGGAACTTATGGGGCGTGTCTTGACCCACACAACACGCCCCTCAGAATGTACCATTCACCAATCAAGTACAAGCTCAAATGAACTCCACGTGTGGTACGAACAACATCCAAGACGACAACACTACCACCGGATGTTTACATGACCTTTGACCCTCCTGCCCTTCCTAATCTCTTTTATGGCTGGATACTGTTACACACCCCATACTGGCGAACTAGCATACTTCCATATATCTTTATTTCTTGTTTCTTATATTTTCATATTTCACTTATGCTGTGCTACTATTTGTGTAGCATCTGACATTATTTATCTCGCTTTCCTTTATTTCACTTTTGCTGACACGCCAGATAAAAATAAAATGACATAACAGCATTTTCTCTCTCTCTCTCTCTCTCTCTCTCTCTCTCTCTCTCTCTCTCTCTCTCTCTCTCTCTCTCTCTCTCTCTCTCTCTCTCTCTCTCTCTCTCTCTCTCTCTCTCTCTCTCTCTCTCTCTCTCTCTCTCTCTCTCTCTCTCTCTCTCTCTCTCTCTCTCTCTCTCTCTCTCTCTCTCTCTCTCTCTCTCTCTCTCTCTCTCTCTCTCTCTCTCTCTCTCTCTCTCTCTCTCTCTCTCTCTCTCTCTCTTACTTATTCACCTTTAACCTTCTTCATTTCTTGTCTTTCCTTCCTTGATTGCCTTTGCGTAATATCTCCATCCCATCTTCTCTCCTTTCACCTCCTCTCTCCTTTTTTTCCTCATTTCCTCTCATTCACTCTCCTTTTCCACCCATTCTAACTCCTAATCCATGCTCCTTTTCTTCGTCTTTTCCTCTTTTCTTCCTCTATCCCTTCTTTTCTCAATTTCTTTCCTTCTTTTTCTTCACCTGAATACTTTCCTTCCCGTTCTTTTCTCTCTCTCTATCTTTCTCTCTCTATCTGTCTCTTTTTTTTTTTCGTTATTTCTCTATTCTTATTCCTTACACTAATATATACCACTTAATTTTTTGTTCTCTCTCCTTCCTCCGTTACTTCTTCCTTTCAATTTCCTTCTGTCTTCTCTTCTTCCCTCCTTCCTCTTTCCTTTCTCCTTATCCTTCCTCTCTCTCCTCCTCCTCCTCCTCCTCCCTTCTTCTACTCGTAATATTCCTCACCACCTCCCATTTCTCCCCATCCTATCCTCAACCCACTAGAGGATTCAGCGTGACAATCCTAAACAAGTGTGTGTAATCCTCTTCCTCCTCCTCCCCTCCTCCTCCTCCTCCTCCTCCTCCTCCTCCTTCCCTCTAAAGTGATATACGTAGTGAAGGTGAATGGTGAGAGAAGAGAAGGGAAGGGAAGGAGAAGGGAGAGGACAAGCAGATGAAAGGGAGATTAAATGAATGTAAATGAGAATGGGGTTGAGAAAAATGGGACACACGAGAGAGAGAGAGAGAGAGAGAGAGAGAGAGAGAGAGAGAGAGAGAGAGAGAGATTGAATAGATGTGGTGTTCTTTTTTTCAGGTTAGGTTAGGTTAGGTTTGATTAGATAAAGTTTAGTTAGGTTAGATTAGGTTAAGTTAGATAAAGTAAGGTTAGGTAAGGTAATATAAGGTGTAGTTAGGTTAGGTTAGATTGCGTAAAGTTATAGTTATGTAAGATCAGGTTTGTTATAGAGTGAGGTTAATTTTAAGTTAACTCAGGTGAAGTTGGTTACGTTATATCAGGTTAGCCTGAGTGAGGTAAGGTAACGTTAGGATAATCTAAGTCAAATTCATTAGGTCATCTTAACTCATATACGTTTAGATAAAGTAAGATTAACCCCTTCAGTACTGAGATGTATTTTCACCTTGATTTTTGAGTATAATTAAACGATTTTATTTGCATTAGGATGGGTCTGTGGATGTTAAGAGATTAATGGCCAGAATTTTTAGGTCATGTTAATTCATATACGTTTAGATAAAGTAAGATTAACCCTTCACTACTGAGATGCATTTTTACCTTGATTATTTAGGATTATTAGACGATTCTATTCGCATTAAAATAGGTCTGTGGAGATCAAAAGATTAATTGCCAGAGTCTTTACTATTCTAAGCCAGGTAATTCTGAAACTGTATAAAATCGCCAAATGGTAACCAGAATGAATATGGAAACACATCCTGGTACTGAAGGGGTTAAGTTCATTAAGTTAAATGGCGTTGAATAAGATGGATTTTGTTGAGTAAGGCCACGTTAGAGTAGCCTACATTTGGTTAAGCTGTGTAAGGAGAGTTAATGTAAGATAAGGGTAGGTGAATCTAAATTTTGCCAGTAAGAATGAGGAAAGAGTGCGTGTGAAGTAGTGAAGTGTGAGGCGTGGGATGGGAAAATGAGGGAAGCATGAAGATGTAAAAGTGGAAAAGATGAGGAGAAAATGAAAAAAAAAAATGAAGTAAGAATGAGAGGAATGAGGAAAAAAATCAGGAAAAATGAAGACGTAGAAGTGAGAAGGATGAAAAGAAAATGAGGGAAGACTGAAGATGACTGAAGAGTGAGAAGAATAATGAGAAGAAAATGAGAGATAAGTGAAGATAACGTAAGAATGAGGATAAAAAATAAGGAAAAATCAAGACGTAAAAATGAAACAGATACGAAAAAACGAGAGAAGACTGAAAATGACGTAAAAGTGAGAAGAATGAAAAGAAAATGAGGGATAAGTGAAGATGACGTAAGAATGAGAAGAATGAGGAAAGAATTCAGGAAAAATGAAGATGTAGAAGTGAGAAGATGAAAAGAAAATGAGGGAAGACTGAAGATGACGTAAAAGTGGGAAGAATGAGAAGAAGATGACGTAAGAATAAAAGAAGGATGAGGCTGAGAGGAGGATGAGGATGAGGTAACATTCATCATGGGTAATTAGAAACTTTGGGGAGACGAAAGGCTGGCTTGGTGGGAAGGTAATTATGAGTTTTCTGCTTCTCTTAAATCACCGAAAGCCATTTCGATATAATTTACATGCAAATTGAGCAGGTGGAGGTGTTGTTCCCTTGGGGGCGGAGGGGGGGAGGGGGATCGATTTGTTGTGAGCAGGGGGGGTATGTGTGTGTGTGTGTGTGTGTGTGTGTGTGTGTGTGTGTGTGTGTGATGTAATGTAAACAGCTCAAGGGAAAAGTAAGATTGTGTTATGATTCAATTAAGATAGGTTAAGTTAGGTTAGGTTAGGTTAGGTTAAGTTAGGTTATGTTAAGTAAAGGTTTGGTTAGGTTAGGTTAAGTTAAGGTTAGGTTACGATTAGGTTAAGAGTAAACCGCTGGAAAAACACTCAAATACCATGATAAAAAAAGAGAGAAAGGAAGAGCAAGAGGATGATTTAACGCTTGTTCTTACAGACTCAATAAAAGAAAGTAATTGGCTTGTTAGTGGTGAGTCAGTAGGGAGCTTTTAAGATAAGATAAGATTAGGCACATTCCTGGAAAAGTGTGGTAGACAGAAATAGGCAGCCTTGTGTTATGCAGGGACTCACACGTGTCGACCTGATTAATTCCTGCAGTTTTCCTTGTTTTTACTTAGGTTAGGTTAGCTTTAATTGGGTAAAGTTGTCTTAGATTTGGTTGGGTAAAGATATGAAGCACAGTGGTACAGTGGAACCGTGCGTGCTATGGGGTCCGAGGGGTCTCCAAGCGCACGGGTTCGAATCCTGTCCATGGTCCGAATGTAGTTTGGGCTTCCTCACTCGAGGCAACGGTTTCCTAGCGGGTGGGCTTTGAGATAGGAGGTACCCCCAAAAAGTGTCCCCTTTAACCCATAAATTCCCGTGAAAAGCCCACATGGTAGAAAAAAACTTATTGATACAGCAGGATAGTTTTTTTTTATATACCATGTGGTTAAGTTAGGTTATGTTAGGTTAGGTTCGTTTGGGTTGGGATAGGTTGGGTTAGGTTAGGTTAAGTAAGTTTTGGTTAGGATAGGTTAATAAATTACTGTTGTCATCCCAGCATTGTTAGAGTTTCGCAGATATGAAGCAGCTTTTAAGATTCACTCATCTTTTCGTTCTACACATACAGGAAAGGAAATGAACGTGGAATTGGTTATTTTAAGTCACTTGAAATATTCCAGGTAAATAGAAACAAAAATCATAAATCATTTTGAAATCCACAAGAACCAGGAATAATTTTTTTCTCTTTCTCTCTCTCTCTCTCTCTCTCTCTCTCTCTCTCTCTCTCTCTCTCTCTCTCTCTCTGTCTCTCTCTCTCTCTCTCTGTCTGTGTCTGTCTGTCTGTCTGTCTCTCTCTCTCTCTCTCTCTCTCTCTCTCTCTCTCTCTCTCTCTCTCTCTCTCTCTCTCTCTCTCTCTCTCTCTCTCTCTCTCCTTTCTATTTTTATTATTACTCTTTTTTTGCCTTCATTTCTTTTCCTTTTCTGTGGATTCTGTTTATTCCGTTAGAGAGAGAGAGAGAGAGAGAGAGAGAGAGAGAGATTGAAGAGGCGATGAGGATGCACCAGCGGTAGTGAAGAACGTGAAGAGAGATCAAGAGATAGTCACAATGTTCTCTCTCTCTCTCTCTCTCTCTCTCTCTCTCTCTCTCTCTCTCTCTCTCTCTCTCTCTCTCTCTCTCTCTCTCTCTCTCTCTCTCTCTCTCTCTCTCTCTCTCTCTCTCTCTCTGTCTCTTTCTCATGTCGAAAAATATCTCACTCCGTCTTTATTTTCTTTTTGTCCATTGTCTTTTCTTTTTTTCTTTTTTTTTAATATTGTATGTCTTCCTTGTTCTTTATTTTTCTTTCTTTGCAATTCCTGCTTCCCTTCTTTCCTCCCTCTTTGTCTCTATTTCCTATCTGCATCTGTCCCTCCTTTCTTCCTCTATTTTTATCAGTTCTCTCCTTTCATTCTTCCAAATTTACATATTCCCCTAAAGTTAGTCTCTCTCTCTCTCTCTCTCTCTCTCTCTCTCTCTCTCTCTCTCTCTCTCTCTCTCTCTCTCTCTCTCTCTCTCTCTCTCTCTCTCTCTCTCTCTCTCTCTCTCTCTCTCTCTCTCTCTCTCTCTCTCTCTCTCTCTCTCTCTCTCTCTCTCTCTCTCTCTCTCTCTCTCTCTCTCTCTCTCTCTCTCTCTCTCTCTATTGCTTCATTCTAAAGTTTTCTCTTCCTGTTTTTCCTCCACATTTGTCTCTCCTTTCTTCCTTTCTTCTATGACCTCTCTCTCTCTCTCTCTCTCTCTCTCTCTCTCTCTCTGTTATTTTCACACCAGCATTAAATATCTCTCTTTTTTTTTTTTTGCATCTTCTCTTTGTAAGCTCTTTCCATCTCTCTTCCTCCCATTCTCCTTTCCTCTTTCCCTCTTCCATCCTTTCCTCGTCCTTCTATGCCCATCCTTACTCATTCTTCCTCCCTCCATTCTTTCTTGTCTTCCTTTTCCTTTACACATATCTCACCCCTTCACTTCATCACCCCTTCTTCACTTTTCTTTCTTATCTTTCTTCGTTTCTGTCCTCATTTTTCTTCGTCCTTCTCTCAATCTATCTGTGTTTATCCTTCGGCTGTTTATCATTTGGAATTTTTTTTTGTGTGTGTGTATATACCGATCTTTCTTTTATATACCTCATAGGCATCAAATTCTATACCATCTCTTTCTCTCTTTTTTTTTTTGTTTAGTTTAATGCCTCGGCAGTTTTAAAAAGGTCTGTTCTTCACACACACACACACACACACACACGCTATACATCCATACATAGACCAGTTAACTCTTCCTTGCATCCATTCTCCTTTTTCTCTCTTTAGTTAGATATCTACTTCCTTCCCACTTGTATTTTCACCCATTTAAACCACCCTTTTATGAATCAAGACCCTTAAACTCCCTTGCACTCTTCCCTTCCTTTATACCCTTACTTCAGGGCCTGCATATATGAAAATCTCTTAGTTCTGCACCCTTTGTTCCCTTTCTCTCCTTTAAGTTTAACGCCACGCTAGCTATTTTATTTCTGAGAGCAATATGGAAAGTTTACGGCTGGCACTTACGTTAGAGGCGGGAAGGGGCGCGGGAGGCGTGAAGTGATGGACAGCACACGTGAAGGTCCAAGGAAAACGTCGTCGGGATTTTGAGAGTGAAGGACAGAGTACATAATGCGAGTGTGTTTGTGAGGTTGATTTACCGGCGGAGCTATTCTGTATTGGCTCTATTTTGCTATTCTGCTCCACTCGTTTCTCCAACTCCTGCTCCTCCTCCTCCTCCTCCTCCTCCTCCTCCTCCTTCTATTCTCGCTTGCTGTGTTGTCTTGTTTCCTTTTATTTTTTCTTTCTGTCCCTTTGTGTTGTTTTTTTCTCTTACTTACTTTTTTTTTTTCTTATTCTTGTGTCTTGTTGTTCTCTTGTTTCGTTTTTGTTTTGGTGTAGTTTTGTTTTGATTTTTTTTCTTTAGTTTTTCCGTACTAGATCTTGTTTGTTTGTTTTTTTATAATCTTGTGTTTCTTTGGGGGCAATCACTTATTTTTCTGGTTTCTTTTCTTCTTATGTCTTGTTTTGTGTTTGCTTTTGTGCCATTTCGTGTCGTGTATTGCTGTTCCTGTCATTCCCCAGAGCGAAACTAACTAACTAACTCTGCGTGCTGTTTGAAAACACACACACACACACACACACACACACACACACACACACACACACACACACACACACACACACACACACACACACACACACACACACACACACCGCGTAGTGTAGTGGTTTGCACGCTCGACTCACAATCGAGAGGGCCGGGTTCGAGTCCCGGTAAGCGGCGAGGCAAATGGGCAAGCCTCTTAATGTGTGGCCCCTGTTCACCTAGCAGTAAATAGGTACGGGATGTAACTAGAGAGGTTGTGGCCTCGCTTTCCCGGTGTGTGTTGTGTGTTGATGTGGTCTCAATCCCACCCGAAGATCGGTCTATGAGCTCTGAGCTCGCTCCGTAATGGGGAAGACTGGCTGGGTGACCAGCAGGCGACCGAGGAGACCGAGGTGAATTACACACACACACACACACACACACACACACACACACACACAGACACGCACACACATGAACACACACACACACACACACACACACACACACACACACACACACAGACACACATACACACACAGACACACATACACACACACACACACACACACACACACACACACACACACACACACACACACACACACACACACACACATGCGCATAGGGTCTGAAAGATGAGATGAAATAACTCGATGAACAACGTAATAAAACTGATGCAAATATATCCATCCGGCAGACTTTCCGTGGGAGGGGGACTAAAGGGGTGAGGGGAAGAGGCAGCGTCCTCGGCCCTCTCGTCCCTTTCACTCGTCTTTCACGACACCCTGGAAATATGGAGACACGTATTTTAAAATCCTCGTGTCTTGAGTTACAATATTTGTTGACCTTTTAGACGAAAATTGAATTCTAAACATAGAGCCATTTCTGAACAGTTATTGAGGCGCGGTGATGGAAGTCAGGCGTCACTTAAGTTATGTGCCTCGGATATTTGTAAATTCTTGTGTGCCGGGAACAGCAGCTCCGCCCTGCCCTCCGTCATGAAGCAGCCCCGCGTTCCCAGGGCATTGGATGGATGTGACACCACCGGAAGTTTCTACCTCCTTCGTGAGTTCTCAAAACAGGGCCACATGGAGCCTTGAAACTGGCCCCGTGCCTACCGGGTGCCTGCAGGCCACGTGGTTCCTCACGGCAAGGCCAGCAGTTCCTTCTCGAGGCGGAGTGTCTCTTTGTACATGCGTTTACCCCCAACTGGTTTGTTCTTCACAGGCAAGTCTATTCCGCAATAGTTTGGCATAAAGTGCCGCTCCGGGGCGCCTTCCTCCTGCTCCGGCGACCACCGCAGCACCCCGAACAGTTTCATGAAGAACTCCTGCCCACGTTCACAGAAGCAAGGGAAGGAGCTGGAGTCGTCCTCTAAAGTGTGAGGCAAACTGTTTGCTTGAGGAAGCACAGCCCACATTCTGCGGCGGGCGTGGCATGTAACGGCAAGGTGTGGCAGTGACGAGTGTGGCGAAAGTCGTCCCTCCCGCAGCTTCAGGTTGTGTTGTCTCACCACCCGCAACAGCCTGCTGAGCGGCACCCTCCTGGCACCGTCTCCCAGCCGCTGCCAACAAGATCCCACAGGCGCCTTCATCTGGATCAGGCACAGCCGGCCCCTGCCTGCCGCCCTGTATGCCTGCTCTGCCGTGGCCGCTGCTACCACCGCCACTCCCACCATGACCATCGCCAACATCACAACTAACGATCTACTCAAGCACTGCTGCCACATCTAAAAAGTCAATGAATATTCACTCGGAAAAGTACATTTTGGTACTTAAGAATACATAATGGTAGGTGAATTCTCCAAACTTTCCTGAATATTTATATAAAGTGTGGATAAGTTCTCTGTGTGCCCTGGAATCTGCCGCGTCGGCATGAGTAAAGATCTTATTGAAATAATGGAAAAATTCTGACTCAGAAAATCTATATAGGTTTAAAAAAAATATCGGTATTTATCCATTCACAGTAACCACACGTTACAAATCACAGAAATCATAGCACACATTAGAAGCGTCCCTCCCAGTAACAGCCGTGTGCGCAAAGGGTCGGGCCGGCGGGGCTGCCGCGGAGGCTCCAGTAGCCACGCGGCCCCGCGGCGCCGTCTGGGGCAAGGCCGTAGATTACACTGCTGGCTGCTACTTTCCTCGCGGCTCGAGGGAAACAAACGACGCTCAGACCATTCTCGGCGTCGCCCGGCCGCTATCTCACGCGGGGAGTAGCTGCTGCATGATGACCGTCCATATCCGGTTCCTCAGAGACGGCTCAGTTCGAGGAGGCCGGAATGTGTGCCGCCCCGCAGGTGTCCGTCGGTACTTACCTCGCGGCTCTTGTACAGTGGACAGTGGCGATCGTTCAGAGACTTAGCGGCCACTAGTCTTCCGTCACTTCGTGCTGCCGGACTTGACAAAACTTTCCTTTTCCTGTTATCCACCGCACTTTGGTCAGCGCAGACTCTCTCCGGCAGCGTAATGAACTGATCTCATTAGCATCGTGATGTCTCGCCTGTCAACACTTTAGGTATTACTTCATTTCCAAGCAACAGTTTCCCTAATCAAGTCCTCAGGGAAGCTTCGCGTGCTGTCCTTTGTGTTGGTGTTTAACTCTCTCTCTCTCTCTCTCTCTCTCTCTCTCTCTCTCTCTCTCTCTCTCTCTCTCTCTCTCCCCAATCCTATTTTCTCCCTCCTCTCCCATCCTCGTCCATTCTTTCAACCTTCATCTGTAGAGAGAGAGAGAGAGAGAGAGAGAGAGAGAGAGAGAGAGAGAGAGAGAGAGAGAGAGAGAGAGAGAGAGAGAGAGAGAGAGAGAGAGAGAGAGAGAGAGAGAGAGAGAGAGAGTTAGTGGTGGGTTTCCTACGTGTTCTAGAGTGGCTATTATGGTAGAGGAAGAATTGGCCTGTTTGAGAGCGAGGGCCTGGGAGCAGAAGAGGAGAGGAGGGACGAGTGAGGCAGCCAGTGTGAAGACCCAGTGGTGTGTGGCTGGGAGAGGAACGCCCTGTCCTCCCTGAACTTAATTAGGGCCCAGCTGTAAATCCAAGTCTCCCATTGGCATAAGAATGGAGTACTTACTGGAGTGGTGTTGGTGGTGGTGGTGAAGTATTAGTGGTAGTGGTAGTAGTAGTAGTAGTAGTAGTAAGGAGTGGTAGGTGGGGAGAAATCTTTTTCCTTTCCTATCATAAATTTATTACTTAAGTTTGAATTATATAACCTTATAAGAGTCAATACTGTAAATAGGTCTGCTGCTGTTTTGTCTTTCTTTGGGTTCCTTTGCGTAGTAATAGACACCTCACACACACACACACACACACAAACACACACACACACACGCCCGGTAGCGCAGTGGTTAGAGCACTGGCTTCACAAGCCAGAGGACCGGGGTTCGATTCCCCGGCAGGGTGGAGATATTTGGGTGTGTCTCCTTTCACGTGTAGCCCCTGTTCACCTAACAGTGAGTAGGTACGGGATGTAAATCGAGGAGTAGTGACCTTGTTGTCCCGGTGTGTGGTGTGTGCCTGGTTTCAGGCCTATCCGAAGATCGGAAATAATGAGCTTTGAGCTCGTTCCGTAGGGTAACGTCTGGCTGTCTCGTCAGAGACTGCAGCAGATCAAACAGTGAAACACACACACACACACACACACACACACATCGTCACTCCTTCACAAGCAAAGCCAAGTCTCTGATGGTTCTTTTTCTCTCTCCTCGTCCTCCCTGGCCCCGTGAGATGCGTGGGAGCCTGAAAGTGTCTTCGTGTCATTGTCACTTCATTGCGGTTTTATTCCAGTCCTAAAAAATAAAAGGAGTAGAAGTAAGGGAAGGAGTGGTGGCAGGGAGTAGCACGTTGCCTCCATCACGGTATTCCGGTGGCTGTCAGCGAGGCATTTAGTCTGAACAGTAAAAGGAGTTGAGTAGACTGAACGCAAGTAGTCTGTCGTGACCAATAGAAGGAGGTTGTTAGGGGATAAGACGTTTAATTTTCACATAACTTAACCTAACCTAACCTAACCTAACCTTAACCTAACCTAACCTAACCTAACCTAACCTTAACCTAACCTAACCTAACCTTAACCTAACCTAACCTAACCTAACCTAACCTAACCTAACCTAACCTAACCTAACCTAACCTAACCTTAACCTAACCTAACCTAACCTAACCTAACCTAACCTAACCTAACCTAACCTAACCTAACCTAACCTAACCTTACTTAATCTAACCTAAACTGACATTACCTAATCTAACCTAAACTAACCTTACTTAATCTAACCTAACCTAACCTAACCTTACCTTACTTAATCCAACCTAACCTAACCTAACCTTATTTAACCTACCTTAACCTAACCTTACTTAATCTAACCTTAACCTAACCTTACTTAATCTAACCTAACCTAACCTGACCTTACTTAATCTAACCTAACCTAACCTTACCTAGGCAATACTAGAATGGGGTTCGTGGGATAAGAGTTGTTGTAAGACTACTTAACATAATCTAACCTGAGAGAGAGAGAGAGAGAGAGAGAGAGAGAGAGAGAGAGAGAGAGAGAGAGAGAGAGAGAGAGAGAGAGAGAGAGAGAGAGAGAGAGAGAGAGAGAGAGAGAGAGAGAGAGAGAGAGAGACTGTTACAAACTTAACTGTTGAGAGCAAAGTTTGTTAGAAAGGGCAACTAAGGGACTGTTACAAACTTAACTGTTGAGAGAGAGAGAGAGAGAGAGAGAGAGAGAGAGAGAGAGAGAGAGAGAGAGAGATGTGTGTTAGTTCAATTCCAGTGGTCTTTACTGCTAGTGGGAAGGCGGGATGGAGACGCTGGAAGTAGACGAGGCGAGGAAGGAAAGAAAGAAGTTCCCAAGGATAGAGAAAAAAAAATGTGCCTTGGAACGAATTTTTGTGCAAGAAAAGTACTTAATTTAATGAAAGAAAAGTAAAGAACTGTAGATCCCTGTACTTGTGTGTGTGTATGTGTGTGTGTGTGTGTGTGTGTGTGTTTTCGTCTCACTTAATATTTTCATTCTTTTCTTTTTTCTTCATTTTCCTTACTTTTTTGTTATCTTTCCTCAGTTTCTTCCTTTTCTCGCTTTTCTTCGCCACCTATCCATGTTACAACTTAGTGTGTGTGTGTGTGTGTGTGTGTGTGTGTGTGTGTGTGTGTGTGTGTGCGTCGGGTCAGAGTAGAAGGCGGAGGCGGTGGGAGGGTTTTAGGGCAGTGGTGGGTCTTGAAGGGATGCTCCGTGCCAACACCGCTATGCTTTTATCTCTAAGACGCTGGAATTTTAGAATACACGCCTCAGTTTTTTCCCGCGTGTCGTAAAAGGGACCTAAATGTAATGAAAGCCCCTGCCCGGAACCTCCACTTGAGACTTGCTTATTTACCTTCTTTAGTTACTTTCCACGACACTTTCAAGACATTTGTCCTTATCCTTTGGCTAATTCTGTCGGCTCTATAACTGGTAACTGAGTGGGTCTTTTTTCTTGATATTTTTGTTGCCCTTAGCCAGTCCTCCTCTCTTGCATAAAAAAAGATAAAATAAACTGATTCAGAAGACGAGCATCGGAGTGTTGGGCTCTAAATTGGCCTTCGTTTTGAAAATCTTTGTCTTGCTTCCTATTTTTTCTTATTTTTTATTTCCTTTTTATTTATTATTTTCTACTTCCTACTTTTCTTATAATTTTTACTCCTTACTTTTATTATATTTTATTTCCCAATTTTTTTCTTATTTTTGCTTCCTACTATTTTCTCATTTTTTCTTCCTACTTTTCTTCTTGTTTCTTACTTCCTAATTTTTTTCTTGTTTCTTACTTCTTCCTTTTCTCCTTATTTCTTGCTTCCTGCTCTTATTATTTTTCATTTCCTACAACAATTAACTGTTTCAGAAGACTAGCATCGAGGCATCTTTGGTTCTAAATTGTCGTTCTCTTTGAAAATCTTTGTCTTTTTTCATTATCTTTTTTAATGTGAGAGGGAGAGGTTGACTGACGCAGTGTTTTCTCCTTCCTATTTTGTGCAATTGTCAGCCTCCACGAAGACAGAAATATCACTCATCGTAGTTATTGTGGCAGGTTTAATTAAGTTAGGTCAAATTAGGCCACTTCAGATGACGTAACCCCAATACCTTCCCTACGCCTTCCCAGACCTCCATACTCTGTAAGATGGTGCGATACTGACCAGTATTTAGAAACGTTTTGCTGTCCCATCACGCCTGTTTTCAAAGGCCACAGAGAGGAACAGCCGGGTATTCAATAGTGTTTCTCCAGTTGATAATGTAGAAATCTTATTGATGTGCCTCTAGAACCGTTAAATAGCCTTAAAAAACTCGTGTAAATTTAAGTAAAACCTTTTTAAATAGTGACGTTGAAGCGCAGAAGTGTTTGAGAATACGAGGTGTTATGCAGTACTTCAGCGCTGCCCCTCCACTACTATCAAGAGGCTGTAGGTAAGGAAGTTAGGTCAGGTTAGGCCCTTCATACATATTCAAAGGTGACGTAATTCAAGCCGCTCTAATGTAAGCTAGACGTGGCTGATATTCATGTGATTCTCCTTTGTATACATCCATCAGAGGCAAGACTCAGTATATTCCATCACATTTCCACGCTTCACAGTTCTGCCCTCGTCTCGCCACACTTCTCCACGCCTCTCCAAGTCCCTACACGCCACAACACATCTCTCCATGACATTCCTACAACGTCTTATGCCTTCCTCATACTTACATGCCTCCCCAAAGTCTTTATACGTTACATCATATCACGCTGTTATTCCCACGCTATACCACGCCTTCCCACACCTCCACACACCTTCCCAAGTGTTCCCAAACCTCCACACATCTCCCAAAACCTCCACACATCTCCACACACCTCCCAAAACCTCCACACACCTCCCCACGCCTTCCCACTCCTCCCCACACCTTCCCACGTATTCCCAAACCTCCCCACGCCTTCCCACACCTCTCCACACCTTCCCACGCCTTCCCACACCTCTCCACACCTTCCCACGCCTTCCCACACCTCTTCACACCTACCCACACCTTCCCAAATCTCCATTATCTATAGCATGATACCATATACTACATTACTTCAGCGGTGCACTTCGACTGCTTTTTAAATGCTGTAGTTTATGTTACACTGATTTTTAAAGGCGTTTTTTTTTTTTTTTTAGTTTTAGAGACAGGTAAGCAAGAATGTGGTCGTGGGGAAAGAATAGTGTTTCTGCTGTAGCTTATGTTACACTGAATCTTAAGGGCGTTATTATTAGTTTTAGCGACAGGTAAGCAAGATATTAGATTTCTACGTCATGAACTGGGGGAAACTCTTGGAAATATTGATAACTGGTAGAGCGAGGTAGTGGTAAAAGTGTTTTTTTTTTTTTTTCTAATATCGACCTTTAATTGTCCATTCTATCGCCTCTCCCTCCTACTGGCACGTTTTCCCACACCTGCATGCACCTGCCCACACCTTAAATTTCCTATTCGCCTCACTATTCTTCTCCACACCCTCTCCACGTCGCCTTAAGTTTTCCGCACACACACACACACACACACACACACACACACACACACACACACACACACACACACACACACACACACACACACACACACACACACACACACACACACACACACACACACACACACACACACACACACACACACACAGAGAAAGAGAGAGAGAGAGAGAGAGAGAGAGAGAGAGAGAGAGAGAGAGAGAGAGAGAGAGAGAGAGAGAGAGAGAGAGAGAGAGAGATTAACGAGATACAGACGATTCAAGAGTCTCTCACGTGCATCTCTTCTATTAATTTCCTCCCTATTCATTTTTGTGTTCCGAGCTGAACAAACGAGATTGCTAATGTATTTTGACGGTGGAGGTTAATTAAACTTCAACATACATACAGACACACAGACACAGACACAGACACACACACACACACACACACACACACACACACACACACACACACACACACACACACACACACACACACACACACACACACACACATACATACACACATTCATGCCAGGTATATATCCTGTGTGGTGGTGTGTGTTATATAATGCTGGTAGATAAAAATTTTTACATTGTTGTGTTTGAATTTTATCCTCTGTGTTGTGTTGTGCTTTCATGTCATACCAGGCTGCTCTACGTATTTCATTTTCTATTTTGTTTTCATTCCCTGTTTTTTTTTTATATGATTATTTCGTATGTGGAGTTTACAGGTAAAATTTTGTTAATGTTCCTCGTCACAGCTGCGATAAATGAGCGTATCGACATGTCGGTCTTGAGAAATTCGTCTATTTGGAGCCAGAAAGTCGATAGTGATTAGCTAAGGTTGTGATGCATTGCGATAATTAATTACGAAGAGAAGGAGGCCGAGAAGCAAGAAGAGGAAGAAGAGGAGAAGGAGGAGGAGAAGGAAGAGGAGGAGAAAGAGGAAGAGTCGTACTAGGAGGAGAAGTAAATGGAATTGGTGATAAAATAGGAAAGAAGGAGGCCGAAAAGTAAGAGAGGAAAAAGAGGAAGAGTAGAAGGAAGAGGAAGAGAAAGAGGAAGAGGAGTAGTAGGAGAAGTAAATGGAGCTGATGATATAACAGGAGAAAAGGAGGCAGAGAAGCAAGAGGAGGAAGAAGAGGAGGAGGAGGAGGAGGAGGAGAAGGAAGAGGAGAAGGAGGAAGAGGAAGAGTAGTACTAGGAGGAAAAGTAAATGGAACTGGTGATACAACAACAGAGAGGGAATAGGAGGAGGAGAAGGAAAAGGTAGAAAAGAAAGAAGTAATAATGCAGAGGAATGAAAGGAAGAGGAGGAGAAAAAGGAGAAGAAAGAGGAACAGTAAGAGTATTAGTAGGAGAAGTAAATGGAACTGGTAATACAAAAAGGAGAGAAGGAATAGGAAGAGAAGGAAGAGGTAGAGGAGATGTGATAATACGACGGAATGAAAGTAGAATTAATAGAAATATAAGATAGGAATAGTGGAATGAAGTGTGGGTAAAGGAAATAGAAAGAAAATAATGAGAAACAGAAGAGGAAAATAGTGAGGAAAACAGAAAAATAAGAAGGAAATAAAGGAGAAGAAACATGAAGAATAAAACTTA
>NC_059302.1:25627418-25629918 GCF_017591435.1 Portunus trituberculatus | reverse complement strand
AACGCTACAATCACAAATTCTCTTTATGTTCCTACAGCTGCTTTAACTCTAAATATTGCAAGCTCTCTCTCTCTCTCTCTCTCTCTCTCTCTCTCTCTCTCTCTCTCTCTCTCTCTCTCTCTCTCTCTCTCTCTCTCTCTCTCTCTCTCTCTATCTATCTATCTCTTTGTCAATCAATCAATCTATCTCTTTCTCTCTCTCTCTCTCTCTCTCTCTCTCTCTCTCTCTCTCTCTCTCTCTCTCTCTCTCTCTCTCTCTCTCTCTCTCTCTCTCTCTCTCTCTCTCTCTCTCTCTCTCTCTCTCTCTCTCTCTCCCCCCTTAATGAACCAACCTATTGAAACGAAACTCATTTCTTGCCAAAGGAGACTGAAACAGAAACTGAGCCGCAAAAAATGGTCATGGAGGAGGAGGATAAGATGAGGAAGGACCAGACAGAGATCTGATCACGAACCGAATGAGGAAGGAAAAAGAGAAGGGAGCTAAGACGAACAGATGTCAAGGAGATTAGATAGTAAAGTAAGGAGTAAGAGGGAAGGGGAGAAATACGAACGTGGGAAGGAATAGTATATGAATAAATGAGGTGAATGAGAGGAAAGTGGTAAAAGGAGAAGGGAGAAGGGAAAAGTGAATAGGGAGAAGAGGCTCACGGAGGAAATGAAGGAAATGAGGAGGAGGAAAAGGACGAAAAACGAGCTGATAAAGAAAATGGGGGTGGAATGAAAGGACGGAGATAAGGACGATAGAATATAAGAAAATGGAGGAAAAATGTGTAAGGAAAGAAAAGAAGACAAAAAAAGTAGGAATATGAAGTAAAGTTTGATTATTTTGCACCTTCTCTCTTTCTTTTATCTCTATATATTTCTTTTCTTTATTGGGCTGTCTATTTATCTCTGTTCTTTACTCTCTCTCTCTCTCTCTCTCTCTCTCTCTCTCTCTCTCTCTCTCTCTCTCTCTCTCTCTCTCTCTAACAGCTGCAACACAGTTATATATATATTTTCTGTCAGTATTACTTTTGTCTATCAGTCTGTCTTTTCATCTACGTGTATGTCTCTATTCTCTCTCTCTCTCTCTCTCTCTCTCTCTCTCTCTCTCTCTCTCTCTCTCTCTCTCTCTCTCTCTCTCTCTCTCTCACTAACAACTGCAACACACCGCAAAACTAATACGAGAGTTAACGATTTCTCTCAATCATTCATACCTTTCTCTAATAAATTCTGGAACTCCCTGCCTGATTCTGTATTTCCAACTTCCTATAACTTGACTTCATATAAAATGGAGGTTTCAAGACATTTCAAGACATTTAGCCCTTTTTTTTTGCGGGAGGCCTAACTCTCTTGGACCTGCAAGGGGACTGGCAACTTAGTGGGCCTTTTTATTTCATTTTATGTTGCCCTTGGCCAGCTTTCCCCTCTAACATAAAGAAAAAATCTCGACTCTCTGTTCCATCCCTTCTGCACACTTGTTTCCCGCTTTTCTCTCTCTCTCTCTCTCTCTGGCCTATAAGCCACCACACCGCCCCCGCCTGGCCCCCCCCCTGCCTGGCTCTCCCGGCCTGGCTCGCCCTACCACCAAAGGGACGTTTGGATGAGTGGGCAACGCTCTCGGGGACTAACAAGGCGGAGGCAGCGGTGTGGGTGTTCTGTAGTGATAAGCTAAAGGGTGGTAGTGGTGGTGGTAGTGTGGTGGTAGTGGTGGTGGTGGTAAAGGGGACGTAGAAATGATTGTGTGTGTGTGTGTGTGTGTGTGTGTGTGTGTGTGTGTGTCTCTCTCTCTCTCTCTCTCTCTCTCTCTCTCTCTCTCTCTCTCTCTCTCTCTCTCTCTCTCTCTCTCTCTCTCTCTCTCTCTCTCTCTCTCGATTTTCTTATGATATAAATGGTGCTGTATGAGAGAGAGAGAGAGAGAGAGAGAGAGAGAGAGAGAGAGAGAGAGAGAGAGAGAAAGGAGTACACGTAAAGAATTGGTTCCAGTGTTATGGGCTATAATGTGTTCTTTTTACACGGCAAGGAGAGGAAATAGAAGACGTTTAGAACCTTTTACAGAGATATCGGATCCTCCTCCTCTTTCTCCTCCTCCTTCTTCTCCTCCTCCTCCTCCTCCTTCTATTCCTCCTTTATCACCATTATTATCCTCCTCTTTGTCCTGTTTTTCCATGCTTTACTCTTCTTGTATCTTTCTTTTCATGTTCAGAGAGAGAGAGAGAGAGAGAGAGAGAGAGAGAGAGAGAGAGAGAGAGAGAGAGAGAGATGATATTTAAGTAGGAAATTGATACAGTGAGAGAGTGGAAGAGATACCTATAGAAGTAGAAGCATAGATAAAAATAGAACATGGAAGAGGTGAAGAGGATAGAGAGGCATAGAGCAACAGCGACAAAAGAGAGGGGAGAGAGAGGGGACAATGGGAGGAGAGGCATAGTTTGTGGCAGTTTGGAGTGATTTATCTCTTTAATAAAGCTTTCGTGTATGGGTGGCGTAATTTATGAGGAGGCGGTGAGGAGGAACCGTCT
>NC_059302.1:25612418-25622418 GCF_017591435.1 Portunus trituberculatus | reverse complement strand
TTATCGAGGTGGCGTGTTAATGTGCTGCTCTGGATTTTTCGGCGACCACCCCAACAGTAAATGCCAGGAGCCAGCAACGGCATGGGAGAGTTGTTCTCGAGGTAGGCAGAAGTTACTTCTTACAGCAGACTAACCCACATCTTGAAAGTCTCCATGACACGCCGCGTCTTTCACCAGCTTCATTCTATATTTCCACACCAAATGCCGGTGATTCATCGTACGCCTTCGGCCGCACAGTGCATTGTTTCTCCATAGCGGGATAAGAACAGCTTAGAAACATGTACAGAGGCCGCCGTGGTACAGTGGAACCATGCGTGCTTTGGGATCCTAGAGGTCTCCAAGCGCACGGGTTCGAATCCTGTCCACGGTCTGAGTGTAGGTTGGGCTTCCTCACTCGGGGCAACGGTTTCCTAGCGGGTGGGCTTTAAGATAGGAGGTACCCTAAAAAGTATCCCCTTTAGCCCATGAATTCCCGTGAAAAGCCCACATGGTATAAAAAAAAAAAGAACTCATGACTGGTTTACTAATGAAGCTAATAATAGTTATTGCTGTATTGGTCTGTATTCCTCTCCCTTTACCTGCCATCTTAAGCACATCACCCATCACCCATTGCCATTTATCAACCACCACCATCACCACCACCACCACCACAACCAATTTCTCACCACCCATCACCCGCCACCCAAGACCCCTGACCAAGAAGGGTGACGAAACAGCCTCAGCCTCTCGGGACCTCCTGCTACATTGGGGGTGAAGAAGGAAGCTTTTAGTGTCTTCGAATCCATGCGTGAAGAAAAAAAGATAACAGTCGAGAGATTTTTATAAACATTCTGCAGACACAGTGACGTGTTATGTGTGTTGTGTGGGTGAGAATAAGTACGAGAAGTGTGGGAAGTTTGGGAGTAGATAAGTGTAATCTCTCTCTCTCTCTCTCTCTCTCTCTCTCTCTCTCTCTCTCTCTCTCTCTCTCTCTCTCTCTCTCTCTCTCTCTCTCTCTCTCTCTCTCTCTCTCTCTCTCTCTCTCTTTCCCTCACTCTCCGTCCTTTGTCCCTGTATCATTACACTTCCATGCATTGCAGTACATTATGTATTGGTGTATCAACAGCTGTTATTGTTACCATGACGAGCAATTAGTAAGAAACAAAGCATCTTTTGTGTCCGTGTGACAATGCAAATTGGTCGTTATTGTTATTATCATTATTATTATTATTATTATTATTATTATTATTATTATTATTATTATTATTATTATTATTATTATTATTATTATTACTCCTGTTACTCTTAGCTTTTTTTTTTCCTTTTTAATGACTACATATATTGTCATTGGTATTCTGATCCTGAGTGCCATTAATAGTTACAGGGTGAGGCGCCAATTAGTTACCTTTGATGGCAGGTGTGAAGGTAATGAAGCGTATGGGGGAAAGAAAACACTTTTTGTCCAATAATAAGGCAATAAATATTAATCATAAATTTGTAAACGAGAACAAAAAACCCGTATGATTGATTGACACTGATAAAGAAAAAGCAAAGGTCATAGTTGGTGTGACGATATTGGTTATTTTCTTTGTTGTTTGCATGTTGTTTATTGTTACCTTCTTTTATTGTTGCCTTGTCTTTGTATAGGTTTTGTTCTGTTTATTTATTTATATATTTTTACTTGTGTTTCAGAATTGCTTTCCTGAAAGTGATCTACCTCAGGTGTGTTGCTCTTTGGGGAAGTGTGAGAATTATTGTTATTGTTGTTGTTGTTGTTGTTGTTGTTGTTGTTGTTATGATGATGGTGATGATGATTATTATTATTATTATTATTATTATTATTATTATTATTATTATTATTATTATTATTATTATTATTATTATTATTATTATTATTATTATTATTATTATTATTATTATTATTATTATTATTATTATTATTATTATTATTATTATTATTATTATTATTATTATTATTTACTATTATTATTATTATTGTTATTATCATTCTAATTCTTTTTATTATGGTTGATGTTGTAATTATCATTGTCAGAGAGAGAGAGAGAGAGAGAGAGAGAGAGAGAGAGAGAGAGAGAGAGAGAGAGAGAGAGAGAGAGAGAGATCTAATATCATAATGAATGAAAATAGAAGACTAGAAGAGGAGACAGAGGGAGAGAGGAATTAGGTGAGACAATGTAAGAGAGAAATAGATAGATAGATAGATAGATAGATAGATAGAGAGAGAGAGAGAGAGAGAGAGAGAGAGAGAGAGAGAGAGAGAGAGAGAGAGAGAGAGATGAAGTGTTACTGTAGGAAATGTGTTTTGTGTGAAGAGTGAGAGAAAAAGTGATGGTTGTGGTTTTATCTAGATTTCAAGGGAGATATGTGTATTAGGGCTGGGTGACATGAGGTATAGAAAGAGCAGAGGTTTTAAAGGGCACTGTAAAATAAGTATATACGTAGTAGTAGTAGTAGTAGTAGTAGTAGTAGTAATAGTAATAGTAGTAGTAGTAGTAGTGGTGGTGGTGGTGGTGTTGTTTGCAGCTTAAGAGTATAAAAATTGAGGTCAGTAAGGAAAACAGTGCTGATGAGAACGATATGTGAAGACGAATAAGGAATGTAGAGATGTGTGGAAAGTTGTGTAGGTTGAATGGAAGCACAGTGGAATTGATTAGTAAAGGTTTCGAGTGATGATGATGAGAATTATAATAGTGATGATAAAAAAAAAAAGATCATTGTTATCATCAAACTCACCCACACCCACACACACATACACACACACACACACACACACACACACACACACACACACACACACACACACACACACACACACACACACACACACACACACACACACACACACACACACACACACACACACACACACACACACACACACACACACACACACACACACACACACACACACACACACACACACACACACACACACACACACACACACACACACACACACACACACACACACACACACACACACACACACACACACACACACACACACACACACACACACACACACACACACACACACACACACACACACACACACTCTCTCTCTCTCTCTCTCTCTCTCTCTCTCTCTCTCTCTCTCTCTCTCTCTCTCTCTCTCTCACACACACACACACACACAGTCATAAATATTACGACCACCACCACCACCACCACTACCACCACCAGACACTTCCTTATCAAAGTAGAATCTCTTCTCTTTTCTCACGCTCAGAGACGCTAAATCCTTTTCTTCTCTTTCCAAGTGGTACTGGTTCCCTCGCCCTCACCCTCTCCTCTTCTTCCCCTTCGGCGCCACCGGCAGGAGGGTGAGGGTCCTTATACCTATTTTTTTTTCTCTACATGCCTTTTCCGCCACGGCTTTTGTGAGCGGGAGAAAATAGGTGGCGCGTAAGAAAGACGAGGAGGAAGAAAGCGTGAGTGAAGAAAGGCGTAGAGGGAAGGGTAAGTGAGGGAGTACAAAGGGAGGGCAGCGGTGTGAAGGGACGGCTGAATGGAAATCTGAAGTAAGAGAAATGAAAATGGTGAGTCATTTGTATGGGAAGAGACGCAGTATTGATTGATGATTTGTGTAACTGTACGTTAATGAGTATATGAGAGAGGAAATACATTACTCAAAGGGGAGTTAATGACTACTGGATATTGCTGCTGTGAGATTGTCTCTTCTGCTTCCATCCTTCGTGAGCTACGCTGATCTGAGCCAGGCACTGCAGGCCACCGCGGGAGGGCGAGGCTACCGGCGCAAGAACACAAACGGATCACACGGCTGACTGGAATCATAAAGGATGTGCAGAGGCGAGGCTGACGGGACTGGCTCCCTACAAGATAGTTTTGCGCAGTTTCTCATTCATTTCTGTGGTCTTGGCGCCCATGCGGTTTCTCACGTCGCTGTCGGTGGATTTCAGTGGTAGGTCTTTGCCGCAGTAGTTCTTCATGTACTTGCGCGGCGCAGCGCCGGGGGTCTGCTTGGGGTTTTTGTTGATTTTCCCGAAGAGAATATTAAGAGTGTCGAGGAAGCGCTCCATCCAGCAGGTCAAGATACTCTCGTCTTCGCTGCGTGAGGGAAGACTCACCCACATGTCTCCCATGTGCTCGCAGGTGACGTCAATCCTCGCCTCGGCACCCTGCGGGGGCGGGGACCCCTTCTCCAGCTTCAAGTGGTGTTTATCCACGAATTTCATCAGTTTCCGCAGCGGCACCTTTTGAGAAACCATCTTCATCCTGCTCCAGGGTGACGCCTCGGGCGCCTGCAGCCTTACTGTGCACTCCTCCTGGCCCAGGCCGCACCTCGCCAGCCCCACCACTATCGCCGCCACAACCACGAAGGTTCTCAACCCATGGATGCTCATCACAAGTGTTTATTATTACCAGCGTGGTGGCTGTGGTACGTTTGTATTGTCACAAAACTACCGTTGTAAATTCAAATTTAAATTAATCCCCAAATGTTGCATACGTGAATCTAAATGTGATTCAGTACGTTATCTTGCTTTTCCATTGACCGTGTGCAATATCGTTCATTAAAATGCAGGTGCCTCGTTATGGTGATTAATGACCACCAGACATGACCTCACGTCTCCTCAAGTACGCGTTTATTGACTTGCTGTGTGGCGGCGGAGTGATGGGCGGGCGGGCCGGCGCTCCACTGTACAGCTGCCATCTGTAATGGATGAAACACGGCTCAGTGAAGTCATGTTGTCTTGAGTGATACACAGTTATGGTGATCACTAAAACATTCCTCCACCGATACCGTTTTATGTACATCGATTACTGTAGGTCTTGGTCAGCACGTTGGCTTAATGTTAGGTTAAGTTAAGGCAGGTGACTAGAGGGTAGGACTGGACTAAGGGTGAAGACGATGGACTCTATCGACCTCTACTGCTTCTTCGTCACGAGCACTGCACTGTATTGCCGTCTAATAATGGACTCAGTCTGCTTCCCATTGCTCTATTTCCAGGACACACGTAGCTACAGTCAGGGTCAGAAGGCAGGGAAACTGCATCTCATTTCCACTCAACTGTTCAGTCACAAGTCCACTGATCGACTCCCACTACCTGTGCAAAATATATCAAATAGTGTATTTTGTGTAGATTAGATGACGATTGATGGATTTATTGATGCCCATATACAACAAAAATATGTAGATAAATATCCATACACGTACATATCTATACTTTCGGCATATATTTGCATTCTCCCGGCATTCTACGTAGATAGCGTAGATTATCATAGACCTAACTATAGTGGAAGGATCCGTCAGGTAACTCACCTATCGACATGACGGTACCTGCAGACTGCCTGGCGAAGGAAGCAAGTAGAGTTAGGAGAGGCGGCTGGAACGGTCATGGGGTGCTGGGTCAGGATGTCCCTCGGTCACCCTACACAGACCACCACACCCAGTTCACCCTTCATGAATATTGGCCGCGGTGTAATACTAACGGGAGTCTGTCATGAAAGGGTAAATTTGCTGCGTTACAAACTCATGGGTGTGTTAGGGAGAATATCCTTTATTTAGGTGATAGATTCTAAAAACTTTACTTGTTACGTTTCATGTCTCTACTTCGAATGTGTTTAAGTGTTTGTAAGTTTTGGGTTTATGAGTTTTTGTTCCTGTTTTCTTAATGTGGTGTGTGGGGAACGTTGATTATTCACCTATATTGTTCGGAAAAATTCACCTGTTGCGATTCTGTATGTTGTTACTTAGCAAACTTTTTCTATTTATACCTGCAGTTGTTAGTTTTCTTTTTTACTTTATTTCAATATCCCAAACTCATGAAGCGATTTAATTTCACGACAAACTTAAACTTGACCTCCCATACCTTGAGGTCTCTTTGTTCTGGCTTGGTTGGGATTCTTCATATTTTCATCTCATCCTCATGTAACGATCAGAATCAATGGTAAACTTAACTTGACTTAACCTAACGTAACATGTAACAACGTAACATAGGAACGTAACTTGATATTATAACATTGATTAATAACATAACGATATTACCTGGCTTATTAAACTTAACCCCTTCAGTAACATGACGAGTTTCCATTTTCATTCTGGTTACTATTTGGTGATTTTATACAGCTTCAGAAACTCATGTCGAGGATTAAGAATAGTGAAGACTGTGGCCATTAATCTTTTGACCTCCATAGACCCTTCTAATGTCAATAAAATGGTCTAATCGTACACAAATCTCAAGGTAAACATGTGTCCCAGTATTGAAGAGGTTAACCCAAACAAACAAGCTTTAGATATTAACCTCACCAACCTTACTTACATAATTAACTGACGTTCTTCTCCTCGTCCTTATGAACAATTGCAACTAAGCTTTATTCTCACACAATCTTTTGGACACTGAAGATTCTTTCCTACATGACAAACTAAACTTGGCATCATCATTAATACTACATCGGTGTCTTATCTCAACAAAGCAAATAAATACGAAAATAAATAAAAAAGAAAATAAAGCTTTGAGTGAAGATAATATTTATTTTGCTTTTTCTTGTTATTTTTTTTATCTTGATTTTTGTGTTGTCTGCGTACAATTTTTGCATCACCTTAAAATGTGCAGCGTTAAAAATAAGTAAATAACTCGCTATTATTTATTTATTAATTAATTCATTTTCTTTATATTTCTTGTATGTCACTGTATTCCAACACCTTTAATCTCTCTCTCTCTCTCTCTCTCTCTCTCTCTCTCTCTCTCTCTCTCTCTCTCTCTCTCTCTCTCTCTCTCTCTCTCTCTCTCTCTCTCTCTCTCTCTCTCTCTCTCTCTCTCTCTCTCTCTCTCTCTCTCTCTCTCTCTCTCTCTCTCTCTCTCTCTCTCTCTCTCTCTCTCTCTCTCTCTCTCTCTCTCTCTCTCTCTCTCTCTCTCTCTCTCTCTCTCTCTCTCTCTCTCTCTCTCTCTCTCTCTCTCTCTCTCTCTCTCTCTCTCTCTCTCTCTCTCTCTCTCTCTCTCTCTCTCTCTCTCTCTCTCTCTCTCTCTCTCTCTCTCTCTCTCTCTCTCTCTCTCTCTCTCTCTCTCTCTCTCTCTACTAGTTTGGCATCGGCACCTTGCACGACTGGGAGCGGCTTTCATTACTTCTCGCTTTACTCCTCCCAAGGTGACCCTCTGCTGGGAACCGACGAC
This sequence comes from Portunus trituberculatus, assembly GCF_017591435.1. Taxonomy (NCBI): domain Eukaryota; kingdom Metazoa; phylum Arthropoda; class Malacostraca; order Decapoda; family Portunidae; genus Portunus; species Portunus trituberculatus. The sequence continues at coordinate 25,615,285 of NC_059302.1, read as the reverse complement.
TTTCTCTCGCCGACACCTGATTCCCTAATGGGTGTCCTGGGGAGCGGTGTTTGTTTCCTCTCCGCGGCCCAGGTAAAAGAGGAGGTGGCAGAACGGGGTCTCCTCCAAGCTGGTGTCTTGGCGAACCCAGAAATAGAGCCTCGTCCGCAAAGAAAAACGAGAGGGAGGTTTAGTTTGAAGGTCAGGAGAGAGAGAGAGAGAGAGAGAGAGAGAGAGAGAGAGAGAGAGCCAGCCACACATACACGTTGCACCCTTTCGTGACGGACGCACCTGCCGCCAAGAGGACGTGCCTCATTTACTGGCAGACAGGTGGCCCATCACAGCCCGGCCAGACTGTACTAGCGCTTCAAGCTGAGTGTTTACCGGACCTCCATATTGCTGCTATCATCAGTGGTGGTAATAGTAGTAGTAGTAATAGTAGTAGTATTAGAGAATGGGGCAGTGTGAATAGTGGATAAGCAGCAACCGTGAAGATTCAAGCGTAAATAGTGTCTTTGATGTTGGTCTTCTCTCAGGCTTTTCTGTCTTTTATTTTAGGGATGTGCGTTTTTTCCTATTTTGGTTAATCTAAGAAAACAACAGAAAAAAAAGAAGCACACGCAGTTCGCTTTAAAGATAAGTCCTTAGGAGCTGGGTTGTTTATTTGATGGCAGACATGTTCTTCATGTAAACTGGAAACACGGCCGGGAGTGTGTGTTGTTCTGGGAATTCGTGTTGTCCGTACCAACTCTGAATACGCAAAACTTGCTGCACAAAGTCGTTGGAAAGATGCAGAAGACTTTCCAAGACAAAAGAAAATAGTTAAGATACTGGCAAGGCTGCAGGGCGAGCGAGGGAGGCCGGGGAGGGAGGGGCAGATGGAGGAATACCTTGCCTGGCCCGCCCTTCCCGCTCGGCTGCCAATCCCTGTAACCAGAACGTTAATTCCAAAAAGAAGATTTACATTTCATGATTGAATCGCTAGAAAATGAGGACGAGTAAACCTTGACTAGGATAAACTGTTGACTTGTGCTAGATTAAGGAAGGACGAGGATGGGTTCTATCTGAAGGGGTTACAGTTTCTTCCAGAGCTCAGAGGCGGAACGTGCCGCCTCCCTCGTGTTGTTCATGAGCCGCTGCCGCACGGAGGTCCCGCGGGTGACAGGCAACCGCCAGTAGCAGTAGTCGACGCTGTATTCCCTGATGTGTGTATCACTCGTCTGTATCGGCTGGCTCTTTTTGATCTCTAACAATTTGAGGAGGCTGTGTAGGATGGGCCTGACAAGGCAGATGTTGGACAGCGGCACGAGACGTCTAGTGGCGGGTATCATAGCCTGCCGGGACTTCCTGGGCTTGGTTCTGATGTCTCGGTGTGTGGCCCACCAGCGCCGCGGGGACACGTCACACTGGATATCGAACAACGGGTAGTTCACCGAGCGGGGCGGCGCCCCTTCCATCAGCACCAAGTCCTCCTCCTTCACCACCGTCAGCAAATAACTCCGTGTAACACTTGAGGGACTGCCCGCCCAGTGCCACGGCTTGCCTCCAGAACCCACCGCCTCCACCCTGCACCGCCCCTCCCAGCCGCCCACCCTGCCCTCACACTCCCTCAAAGCAGCCAATGACACAATAACTAATACAATATTTCGGGAAATTGTAAATGCCATTCAAATGACATTTTTTTATGCTTAATATAAAATTTCAGTTGGGCAGGATGTGGCAGGGGTCTCTGGGGACGAGGCGGCCTGACTGCGCCAGTCTGCACCGTTGTGGCGATTTTTCTGGCGAGAGAGAAAAATAAATGTATAAAACTTATTCAGTCATTTCTCTGTCGCACCAAAACTAGATATCTGGTGGTGCTGAGTTGCGCCACTGGGGAGGGAGGCGTGGGCGTGCGCGTGATAGTGGCGTGGGTATCACACGAAAGGTCTTCACCTTTACATAACTTTTCAAAACATCATTTATTTTTCCAGCATTATTGCAATATTTCATATGAATTTTTAACGATTTTTCAGTAAATTTTTTCTCAGTGTTTCTTAATTGCTGAAGACGATCCGTACACTTAACTAAGCATTGTCAGCATATCTTGAGCACCTCCACACACTTGAGCCAAAAAAGACACGTATGTAGTAAAAAACACACACCTGTTACTTGAATAACGCTTGAGAGCAGGTGCAGTGTGCTTAGGAGGGAAGAGCGTTGTGCGGGGAGGGGGAGGAGGGAAGGAAGGGACGGGACAGGAGGCTGAGGGATGGAGGACAGGGAGGGTCGAAGCGTTTCCAAGAAGTCAGAGCGAAAGGAAGGGTGAAAGCAAATTGAACAGCCACTTGTGTGTTGTTGTGAGAGGCGTTTCACCGTCTGGAGTGTTGTCGAGTGTTTTCACCTGAGTTTTGTTCCATCGCTCTCAGTGTGTGTGGAGTTGTCTCGCTTTTTACTCTCCGTGAAGCTGTTTACTCATCTTACAGCATAGAGAGAGAGAGAGAGAGAGAGAGAGAGAGAGAGAGAGAGGGAGATATGAGGATTGAATATGACAGGAACCCACATTTTGTATAGCAGGTGGAAAACAAGTAGACCCAAGAGAAAAGACCCACTGATATACTTGTGAGCATGGAGGGAGAGACGAAGAGAAGGGAGAGGAAAAGAGATAGAGAATGAGGAAAGGGGAGGTGGTGACAGGAGGGAGGAGTGGAAGGGAGGGGATGGTGAGGCTGGGGAGGGGGGTGGGGAGGCTGTGTTAGTGAGGAAAGAAAGAGAGGAAGATGAATGGAAGCTCTCTTTGTCTACCTGATCCTCTCACCAGGAAAAAAATAGGAGGAGGAAGTGTGATTGATTAATTGTCCCATAATATCCTCCGGTGTGAAGAGAGAGATTTGGGAGAATTTTGTCCT
>NC_059302.1:25602418-25609918 GCF_017591435.1 Portunus trituberculatus | reverse complement strand
CTCACCTCTTCTTCCTCTTTTCCTCCTTTACTTTCTCTCTTTCCTTTCTTTCATCAATGCTTTCCATCCTAACTCATCCCTTCACTTCCTCCTCCAGCACTTCCTTTCCTCTTCCCCCTTTTATCCATCTCCCTCCCTTGTTCCTCCCTCCTTCTTCTCCTCTCCCTTCGTCTCGCCAGTTACAGAGGGAGAAACAATAGTCGTATATCAAAGGGCTTAAAGTGGAGAGGGAAAGTGTAAAAAGGATAGCGGTAATTTACAGGTTAAAATTTCAGTTTTTTACTCCTTTTTCAAGATTACCAAGTGAGAGAAAAAAAAGTATGAGGGGGTTGGAGATGGAGGATGAAGGGAAAGGAGGAAGGAGTGGGAGAAAGGATAGGGAAGGTAAGAAAAGGGATGGAGGAAAGGCAGGGTCAAAGTGTGAAGGGATAGAAGAGTGAGAGAGTGAGAGAGAGAGAGAGAGAGAGAGAGAGAGAGAGAGAGAGAGAGAGAGAGAGAGAGAGAGAGAGAGAGAGAGAGAGAGAGAGAGAGAGAGAGAGAGAGAGAGAGACGCTTTCTAAGTTCAGGTAATGATGTTCTTTCCCCATCCATGTCTCTCTCTCTCTCTCTCTCTCTCTCTCTCTCTCTCTCTCTCTCTCTCTCTCTCTCTCTCTCTCTCTCTCTCTCTCTCTCTCTCTCTTTCCCCGGCCTGTAATAAGAGCTTAGTTACTTTTGGATAATTACAAGGGAACTTAATTACTGCGTTCAACTGTTTTAATTCCAGGGGCTAAACTTTTCCTCCTCTCATATTCTCCGTGGGGAAGGAAGGCGAAGGCGGGAATTTTTTAGCTCCTTGAAAACAAAACTCTCTTCTGGAGCTCATGTCCCTTAGTGTGTGCTTCCTTGCCAGAGTGTCGTAAAGGGTGCGAATAGTGATGATTACTTTGAGGTTTATTTTTGTTCTTTATTGTGTTTATGTAAAGAATGTTAGATTGGCCCTTTTAGTCTGGTGTGTGATGAGTGTGATGATTCATAATGGTAAAAGTTATGTGTAGTCTTTATAAGCAATTACAGCTAAGAATAATATGGAGAATTGATGAAGTTTTTGCAGTGTAGTGCTTTGGATTTGGGTAAAGAGCGATTAGAAATGTCACAGATTGGTTATAGTGACTCAGGAGATGTTGTACTAAATGACATGAATGGGTTAGTCCGTTTAGTATATTGTTGTCTTCCTATAGTGACTCAGTAGATGTACTTGCCAAATGACGTGAATGTCTTTTTAATATCCTGTTTTATTCTTTTCTCTATTGTTCTTATTATTTTGTTCACACAGAATTGATTGTTTCATTCTATTTATTCCTTCTTTTTCTTCTTTTGTTTGTTTATTTGTTAGTTGGTTTATCTTCTCTGTTTTGTTCATGTTCTAGTGGCACATACATTGATATCATATTTGTATTATCTTTATATGTATCTACAACATTATTATTATTTGTATATGCTCTGTATATTTCTGTATGTATAAATGATATGCAATACACTCGTAGTTTCCGCTCGTCTCTTTCTGTTTTCCCGCTGGTCTCAAGGCGTCACTCACGCTAGTCGTGGGCTGTCTGTCCTCTGAAGCACCCCACGCTCCTGGTCTGTCTTCGTTCCTGACGACCTGTATTTCAGTCTCCTCTCTTCGTCTCTGTTCTCCGGACTCTGTACTCACTGTACCTTTGAATATTGCAAAAGTTGCCTTTTCACAGGTTGTTTGCCTTACAACCACCTACATTGCTGGCCGCTATGATCCTTCCTATGTTATCAGACGGCAGTGAACAGCTCATCTGGTGGCAGCGGTGGGATACAAATGCAATGTGCATTATTAGTAACATTATTTCTTTATCACTTGTTAATTCCTATTTTTGTTATTTTTAATGTTTTCGTTATTCCTTTTATATTTTTTTCTCTTTCGTTTCTCTCTCTCTCTATCTATCTATCTATCTCTATCTGTGTGTGTGTGTGTGTGTGTTTCACTGTTTGATATGCTGCAGTCTCTGACGAGACAGCCTGACGTTACCCTACGGAACGAGCTCAGAGCTCATTATTTCCGATCTTCGGATAGGCCTGAGACCAGGCCTGTGTGTGTGTGTGTGTGTGTGTGTGTGTGTGTGTGTGTGTGTGTGTGTGTGTGTGTGTGTGTGTGTGTGTGTGTGTGTGTGTGTGTGTGTGTGTGTATTTCTATCTTTGTGTATGTGTGTTGTTCACTGTTGTCTTCACTGTTTTTCTGTCTGTCTGTCTGTCTGTCTGTCTGTCTGTCTGTATGTATGTATGTATGATGTATGTATGTATGTATGTATGTATGTATATATGTATATAGGTAGGTAGGTAGACTCTCTCTCTCTCTCTCTCTCTCTCTCTCTCTCTCTCTCTCTCTCTCTCTCTCTCTCTCTCTCTCTCTCTCTCTCTCTCTCTCTCTCTCTCTCTCTCTCTCTCTCTCTCTCTCTCTTATGGAATTACCTTGTCTTCATTAGGACTCATTAGCATTTATTGCATAATTTTGTGGGTTGTTGTTCTCCGGTTTTGTCCCACTCATCTTCTTTATCTTATTTTCTTCTCTTTTCTTGTGTTTCTTATCTTTCTTTTCTCTTCCTTTGTCTCTTTTGTTTCATATCTTTTTCTCCTCTTTTGTCTCTTTTTATTTTCCTGGTACTCTTCTTTCTTCTCTTTTTCCTGTTTGGTTTTTGTTCTTCATCTCCTTTTTCTGGTTCTTTTATTGCTTATTTCTTTTCTTGTTGTTGTTCTTGTTCTTTTTCTTGTTGTTCTTGTTATCATTCTTGTTGGTCTTGTGCTTGTTCATCATCGTCATCATCATCATCATCATCATCATCATCATCATCATCATCATCATCATCTTCTTTTCTTTTCTTTTTTCATTCTTGTTCTTGCTCTTATTCTTGTTATTATTTTTTTTCTCTCTCTCTTTGTTCATTTACTTCTTTTCCTTTTTCCATTTCTTCTGCTTTCATTTCTTTATCAGTTTCTTCTCCTCCTCCTTCTCCTCCTCCTCCTCCTCCTCTCCTCCTCGTCCTCCTCCTCCTCGTCTATAGCTTTTTGTATTTAAACTTTCCCGTCATAATACCCTAAATCCTTCACCTATTTCTTGCCACCTGAGGAAAAAATGAAGCACACACTACTTTCTTGCCTCCTTCTAACTTCATGGCGCATCTTTCTTTGCTTCTTTAGGACCGTAAACTTGAAGGGAGATTGAGGGAATGGTGTAAGAGAGAGAAAGAGGGCGAAAGAGAGAGATGGAGAGGGAGAGGGAGTGAGAGGAGAGAGGGAGAGAGCAAGGTAAAAGAAAACTCATCTCTTTTTCTCACTCAATATAATTCCATTGGATTTTCTCTCTAGAGGTAGGTGTTTCATCCTCCTCCTCCTCCTCCTCCTCCTTCTACTGTGTCTTCTTGCCCTTCTTCCCCCTAGTTAAAGATAGCAGGGGGCCGGGAGGGGATGGCCACGGAAGGAGGGGGTGGTCAAGGATGGGGGGAAGGGATGGTTCGAGTGATATATGTTTTCAATAAAGGCTATGGGCCGTCTTATGAGGTGAGAGAGAGAGAGAGAGAGAGAGAGAGAGAGAGAGAGAGAGAGAGAGAGAGAGAGAGAGAGAGAGAGAGAGAGAATAGTAGATGCGAAAATGAAGAAGGAATAAGTTATTTTAGTAAGTTTTGGTAATGATAGAAGAAAGGAAGGGAGAGAATAAAGTAAGAAAGAAAGGAAGAGAAAAAAAGAAAAGGAAGATACAAAAGAAGAGAGAAGGTATGAAAGAAGAATAGGAAGAGGAAGAGTTAAGAAAGAAAAGCCGAGGAGGAGGAAAAAAATACAGAAGAAACGAAGGAAGAGAGAAGAGTAAAATGAAGAAGAGGAAGAAATAAGGAAGAGGAAGTGACAACGAAGGAAAATAAAAAGCGTATAAAACTTAAGAAAACGAAAGAAATAAGAGAAAAGGGTAAAATATGTGAAAAGGAGAAAAATAAGGAAATGAAAAAAAATAAGCAAGGATGAAAACTGAAGAAAATGTTTATGAAGGAAAATAACAAATGAAGGAACGGATGAAGAATAAGAAAGAAGAATAAGAAAATAATGGGGAAAAAGAAGTAAAGAATGAATTTAAAGGTGAGGAGGAGAAAGAGGAAGGGAAGAAAAATAAAACCGCGTTGGATGTTAATGAAGAAAAAAAAATAACGGAAAGAAAGAAGTTTAATTTGGTGACGAAGAGAGAGAGAGAGAGAGAGAGAGAGAGAGAGAGAGAGAGAGAGAGAGAGAGAGAGAGACGACAGGAAACTGCTTTGTAAATGAGGAATAAGAGAAAGACGAAACTCATTTTCTGTCTTTTTTAAGGTAAAGTATTCAGGAATGGATTTTAACTTATTTTTCTTCTTTTTATCCTTCCTGATTTTTCTTTAATATGTCTTGTCCTGGTGTAGATTAAGGCCTGTCATGATCTCTCTCTCTCTCTCTCTCTCTCTCTCTCTCTCTCTCTCTCTCTCTCTCTCTCTCTCTCTCTCTCTCTCTCTCTCTCTCTCTCTCTCTCTTTCACCTTTGCTTTACGAGTACTAGTATATTTCATTTTCTCATTTCCTTTTTTTTTTTAATTCTTTTTCCTGATACCAAATTTTTGTTTAACCTTTTCTCTTTTCTTCCTCCGCTTTTATTCGTTCTTCTATTCACCTCTTCCTCTTTTTCCTCGTTCTTCTTCCTTCTTAGCATTGACCTCAGACCCTTCACCACCTCCTGTTTCCCTCTCCTCCCTTTTTTTCCTTCATTCTTTCATTCCTCTCTTCCTTTCTTTAAGTCCATATCACTGACCTCTTAACCTTCATCTCCTCTCTCATCCATTCCTCCCTCTCTTTACCTTCATTTTTCTATCTCCCTCTATTCCTATCCGCTTTTTCTCTCTACCTTCCTTTTTCATCTCTCTCGTCCTGTTTCCCTTTCTCTCTTTCTCTCTTTTCATTCCTCTCCTCTTTTCTTTTCTCCCTTTTTCATCTACCTCTCCATTTCTGTACCCTTCTCTCTCTCTCTCTCTCTCTCTCTCTCTCTCTCTCTCTCTCTCTCTCTCTCTCTCTCTCTCTCTCTCTCTCTCTCTCTCTCTCTCTCTCTCTCTCTCTCTCTCTCTCTCTCTCTCTCTCTCTCTCTCTCTCTCTCTCTCTCTCTCTCTCTCTCTCTCTCTCTCTCTCTCTCTACTTTCTCTTTCATTTCTCTCTCTCCTCCATTTCTCTCCTCTTTTCTTTTCTACTTTTCTCTTTCATCTTTCATTTCTCTCCTCTTCTCCTTCTACTATCCTTTCCTCTCCCTCTATTCCTCTCTTTTGTCCTCTTTCTCTCTCTCTCTCTCTCTCTCTCTCTCTCTCCCTTCCGCCTTCTACTAGCCTACTAAAACTCCCTTAGCTATGGAAATCGACAGCAGTTACCACTCTTACACATGCCCTTATTTTCCTGTCACGACCCTGCTGACTACGCGCCTTCCATTCCTCGCCCTACCTCCCTACACCTGCCTTTCCCCCCTGCCATCCTGCCTCGTCCATGTCCCCGTCCCTGCTCCGTTTCTGCTCCGTCTCTGCTCCGCCCCTTCATTACGTCAGCCAGCAGGATAGGAAATGGAAAGGAGTATTAGGGAGAGAAAGAGATTAATTTTTAGGCAAGAGATAGATGTGATAAATTGTGCGTGGTAAGTGGATGAATGAAGGAGGGAAGGATGGAATGGTAAGGTAGAAGGGAGTAAAAAGGAGAGATATAATGCGGTGATGTGGGACGGAATGATGTAAGGATGGATAGGTAGGATAGAAAGGAAGAAGGGAATAAAAAGGAGAAAGATTACAATAAAAAAAAAAGTAGGAGAGGAATATAAAAGAAAGAAAATCATATGAGGAACGAAATTAACGGATGTGGGAAAGAAGAAAGGTAGGAAAGAAGGAAGGAAGGAAAAAAAAAGGAATGATGGATGGAAGAAGGGAAAAGAAAGGAGAAATATTATAATAAAAAAAATGTTGGAAAGAAATATCAATGAAAAAAAATTCATATGAGGAACGAAATTAGCGAATGTAGGAAAGAAAGAAGGAAGAAAAGAAGGAAGGAAGGATGGAAGGAAATTAAGTAAGCAAGTAAATGGAAATGTGTAACAGGAGTGAAGGAAAGAAAGGGGAACATAGAAGAACATATTGATGAAAACTGTATAGATTAGAAATTAATCTAACACAATAGGCGGATGTGAAAAAAAAGAAAGGAAGGAAGAAAGGGAATAAAAAAGAAATACATTAGTAGGAATAAGACAAAAGAAACAGGGCAATGCTACATAAATACAGAGGAAATTGGACAGATAAATTTTCAGATTAGAAATTAATTTGAATAAATACAAATAGCAGGTCTAGGAAGGAACGAAGGGATGAAAGCAGGAGAGGAAATAGGAAGGAGGGAATGAGTGAAGGTAATGAAAACGGAATGGAAGAGAAAGAATGTTTCGTGAAAATGCTGGGAAGATCAAAGAAGAGTAAATTGCTGCTAAGGAGAAAGAGAAAAAAAAAGAGAGAGACTGAAAGAAAAGGACGAAGTAGGAGGCGAAGAGGAAATGAGAAAAGACAGCTGGAGTGGAAAAGCCAAAGGAGGAGGAAGAGGATGCTGGAAAACGGAGGGAAAATTTAAACAGAACCCAAAGAGAAAATATGAAAAAAAGAACATGAAAAGAAAATTCTTATCATGTTCAGTAGAAATGAGAGAGAGAGAGAGAGAGAGAGAGAGAGAGAGAGAGAGAGAGAGAGAGAGAGAGAGAGAGAGAGAATTTTCATGGGCAAGATAAGCTAGAAGTTAAAAATGTGAAAACAAGCAAAACATTTTAATAGAGGAAAGCAACCTGGACTAGAAGAAGAGGAAGAAGAAGAAGAAGAAGAAGAAGAAGAAGAAGAAGAAGAAGAAGAAGAAGAAGGAGGAGGAGGAGGAGGAGGAGGAAGAGGAGGAGGAGGAGCGGCACTGACAGGAGCGTAAGAATGTAAGGGTTAATAGAACACTGCTAAGGAGGAGGAGGGGAGGAGGAAGAGGAGGAGGAGGAGGAGTAGCAGCAGGAGGAGGAGGAGAAGGAGGAAGGAAAGAAAGAAGAACGAAGTTAGGAAGAAGTTGGGCCGTGAAGGAGCCTACAACACTCAAAGGAAAGGATAGAAGCAAGCTGAAGAAGGAACTAATGAAGGAAGGAAGGAAGGAAGGAAGGAAGGAATGAAGGAAGGTGAAGGAAGGGTGGGTTGGGTGGAAGGCGTATTGTTATCCTAGTCGTCAATAACTCTCTCTCTCTCTCTCTCTCTCTCTCTCTCTCTCTCTCTCTCTCTCTCTCTCTTGTTCAGCAAATTTTGGCCAAACCTTCTTTTAGATTCATGAATACAGGATTTGTGGGTGGTGGGTTCACTAGCGCCTGACTCCTTCCGTCCTTCCTTCCTTCCTTCATTTCTTCCTTCCTTCCTTCCTTCCTTCCTTCATTTCTTCCTTCCTTCCTTCC
>NC_059302.1:25587418-25592418 GCF_017591435.1 Portunus trituberculatus | reverse complement strand
GAAGAAAACAAATATAAATAGATCTAGAAAGATTAGAAACAGAATGAAATCAACAGATAAACAGAAAAACAAAGAGGCAGACAGATAAACAGATAGATAATTAGACAGAGTGACAGACAGACAGACAGACAGACAGACAGACAGACAACTAGATAACCAGAAACATGAAATGAGACACAGAAAAAAAACAAGTATCGAGAATAAAGATAAAGCTCGATAAATAATATCAAAGAAAAAAGAAGAAAATGCTTCATAACACGGATTTCGTCCAGAGAGAGAGAGAGAGAGAGAGAGAGAGAGAGAGAGAGAGAGAGAGAGAGAGAGAGCCTTAATATAGTACCTCGCCGCTTCTTGTCAGCAAAAATTTCCCTCTAATATTATCTCCCCTTTTCTGAAATCTCTAGAACCAAGAAAATGGAGGGAAAAATAATAATGATAACGTGAGAGGGAGAAAAAACGGAGGAGGGGACAGAAAGAGAGAGAGAGAGAGAGAGAGAGAGAGAGAGAGGGAAGTAGAGACAAAAAAGAAAAGAAATGGATATAAAAAGCTTGATTTGAGACTTCCACGACTCCAAACTGTCATCCCACCGGACTTGAAGGATAAAATAGTTTGTCTTAGATAGAGATTCTCAACTCCCTCGTTTTTTTTTTTTTCGAGTTAAAGAAAATGGGCAATGGAGTTGATGCGGCCTTAGGGTGGTGGTGGTGGTGGTGGTGGTGGTGGTGGTGGTGGTGGTGGTGGTGGATCCGTGATGAGCTTCAGAAGATGGATGGATTCAGAGAGAGAGAGAGAGAGAGAGAGAGAGAGAGAGAGAGAGAGAGAGAGAGATCACATTGCCGTCTGAAGAGATAATGTTTTTGAGTTAAAATTTTTGATTCAGACGAGAGAGAGAGAGAGAGAGAGAGAGAGAGAGAGAGAGAGAGAGAGAGAGAGAGAGAGAGAGAGAGTTTTTAATTGGTAGCGATCAGGATTAGAGGCATTGTGCGTTCAATTTTAACTGTAATTGCACATCTACGGTCTGTGATGGAAAGTGATTAAAACGGCGTGATATTTATTTATACGTGTGTCTGTTTGTGTCCGTCCCCCGAGGCTGCCCATTAGCTTTTTGAGGCTGGATATTGGTACGGCTGGTCAAGGTGAGGGTGGTGGTGGTGGTGGTGGTGGTGGTGGTGGTGGTGGCGGTGGTGATGGTGGTGGTGGTGGTGGTCTATTTTTATGTGGGTTGTCTGTGGCTCGTCTGGTCTGTTCTGTTTTCTTCTTCTTTGGTTTTTGTGTAGGAATTTTATATATTTTTCTCTTCATCTTTTTTTTTTTTTTTTACAGATTTGTCTTTATTTCTTTTCTTTTATCTGTAAGTGTTTAGCGTGTTTTCTTTTTTATTTGCTTCTATTAGTTATGTTTTTTTTATTTAGTCAATTTTTTTTTTCATGTTACTGTATTTTTTCTGCTTTCTGTTTTAGTGAATGGTACTTAAGAAAGATTTGATGTTGCGCTGATACATTAATATTTCACATTCTTTTCTAATCCTTTGTAAAAAAAAAAAAAAAAAAACGGAAACCAAACGCTACTTCCACCACCACTATCACCACCACCACCTTCACCATCTACCAATGGACACCACATCACTTACTCTAACACCATTTCCAGTACCACCACCATCACCACCACCCCACCACCACCTAGAACCCTATCATCTCCCTCACCAAACCTGCTCCACCACCACCACCACCACTACCACCACCACCACTACTACCTCCCACACCTCACGCCTCTTGACAATGTGCCACAGGGGACGTGGGATAATGGAAGGCGTGAAGGTGATGTAGGGCCCATAGGAGGAGGAGGAGGAGGAGGAGGAGGAGGACCACCACCACTACCACCACCACCACCACCACCAATATCCCAAACTAGAAGATATTACAGCCACGTTTCTCTACATTTAAAAGTCCTTCTGGTTCAGTGACTATCTACTCTCGCTCTCAGATGGTCACTTTTACATATATTACTGTTTTCACCGACAGTTTTCAGCATAGATCTTTGTCACAGGGCGCGGAGTAAAGGCTGGGAATATTTAGCATAAGATTCATATGTCTAGTGGTCTTTGAAGTAACTATGCACCGTTCTTGATATAGCAGACGTTGATTTAGTGTAATATTCATGTGTCTATAGTCTGTCTACTCTAAATTGGCTACGGGGTCTGGGTTTGAATGGTGTCCCAGAGAAAGCGTGGTTGTCACACTTTGAGGAAAACCATGAGGTATCTTTGTACTGTAGTGCGTTGATCAACAGAAAACAAAGTATTATCGAACCAATTACGTTACCAATAAGCCATTCTAGAGTAGACAGACATTAGTGGTCTATGAAGTAACTACGCACCGTTTTTTATTTAGCAGACGTTGATTTAGAGTAAGATTGATGTGTCGAGTGGTCTCTGAAGTAAGTTTGTAAGTATGTAAGTAAGTTCAGTTACAGCTTACAGATGAATGTAAAGTGAGTTATTATACTGCATGATGGAAAAGGAAGAAAAAGTTGAAGATCTGGAGTGAGAAATAAGAGGAAAGTTACAAGTGATTCTTAAGGTGGAAAAACAAAGGAAGCTTACTGATAAAAAAAAGAATAATAATTTGAAGATAGAGAAAATAAATGAAAAATCGTTATTCCTAATATTCCATCACTTCCCACTATGATTGTTTCCTCTAGTTTTATGATACTCAGGATGGAAATACACAAAAAGTTCACTGTTAAAGAAAAAAGTAAAAAAAAAGAGTTTGAACATGAGAAAAAGAAAAAACAAACCTTATGCTTACCATTCTATCACTTTCTCCCACGACTTTTGTCTACACCTTCATCATATTCAAATTGGAAATATGAAAAAAGTTCTCTAATAAGGAATAAAAGAAAAAAATAGAATTTAAACTGACAAAGAAAAGAAAAAAAACCTGATTTGTACCATTCCATTACTTACAACCTTGATATTTTTCTCTACATATTTCTTGATACTAAAAGTGAAAAATTCAATTATAAAGAAAGAAAAAGAAAGAAAAAAAAAGAATTTGAACGTAAGAAAGAGAAGGAGAAAAGCCCTCAATTAATCGTACCATTCTATCACCTCCTCCCAAATTTTTTCTACACCCTCATGACACTCAAGCTGGAAAAACAAACATAATCATTAATAAAGAAAACAAAATTTGAACCTAACAAAGAAAAAAAAAAAAAAACCCTTATTCGTGCAATTCCATTACTCCCCTCCACAATTTTTTTCTACCTCTTCAATGCACTTAATATGGAAAAAAGACAAGACAAACCATTAATAATGAAAAAACAGGTAGAATTTGAGCCTGATAAAGAAAAAAGAAAAAAAAAACCTTATTTGTACCATTCCATTACTTCCCTCCACGTTTTTTTTCTACACCTTCATGATACTCAAGAGGGAAAAACAAGAAAAGCTCACTAATAAAAAAAGAAAAAATATTTGAACTTAACAAAGAGAATGAATAGAAAAAAAACTTATTCGTACCATTGTATCACTTCCCAATACGATTTATTTTCTACACCTTCATGATACTCAAGAGGGAAAATAACAATGATAAAGAAAAAAAATAATAAGGAAAAGAAAGAAAACAGGCAGAGTTTGAACTTGACAAAGAAAAAAGAACAGAAAAAGCTCTTATTTCATACCATTCTGTCACTTCTCAACATGATTTTTTTCCTACACCTTCACGACACTCAATATGGAAAATCGAAAATATAGGTCACTGATAAAGAAAAAGAAGTAAAAAAGAGTTTGAACCTAAAAAAAGAAAGACTTTATTCATATCATTCTATTACTTCCCCTTCACGATTTTTTCTACACCTTCACGACACCAAAGATGAAAAATAGCAAACTAAAAAATAAAAAAAGTAGAATTTGAACCTAAGAAAAAAACGGGAAAGAAGAAAAAATCCATTATTCGTATCATTCCATCACTTTCTCCACGATTATTTTCTCCACCTTCCTGAGACTCGAGATGGAAAATGATAATAATAAAGATAAAAATGATAAAGAAAAAGAAAATAGGCAGAAAGAAAGGGAAAAAACTCTTATTCGTATCATTCTATCACGATTACTTTCTCCACCTTCCTTTTCTTTTATTCCTTTCCTGTATCTGGAGGGAACACGAAGCTCACGCCAGTCCCCTCTCACTCATGTAGCTAATAACCCAATAAGGTAATGGCGGAGGCAGAGGAACTGGGCGCCGCGCGGGGACGTCTGCCCCATAACACCCATTGCTCTGTAGGGAGGGTAGATTATATCCTTCTCCTCTTTCTCCTCCTCCTCCTCTTCTTCTTCTTCTTCTTCTTCTTCTTCTAAGTTTTGTTGTGGATTTTTTTTTCTGTTTCATTTTCTTTTTCTTCCTCTTTTTCTTCTTGTTCTCGTTCTTGTTCTTGTTCTTGTTTTTGTTCTTTTTTTCGTTTTGTTGTTGTTGATGTTGTTATTCTTTCTTTGTCTTTTTTTTTTCTTCTTCTTCTTCTTCTTCTTCTTCTTCTTCTTCTTCTTCTTCTTCTTCTTCTTCTTCTTCTTCTTCTTCTTCTTCTTCTTCTTCTTCTTCTTCTTCTTCTTCTTCTTCTTCTTCTTCTTCTTCTTCTTCTTCTTCTTCTTCTTCTTCTTCTTCTTCTTCTTCTTCTTCTTCTTCTTCTTCCTCCTCCTCCTTCTCCTCCTCCTCCTTCCTCTCCTCCTCCTTCCCCTCCCTCCTCCTCCTCCTCCTCCTCCTCCTCCTCCTCCTCTTCCTCCTCCTCCTCTTCCTTTTGTTTATCACACTGTGAGAGAGAGAGAAAAAAAAAGTACACATTTGTTTCGAAGGAAAAACAAAAAAGACGGAAAGACTTTCGTGTTTTTGTTATCGGAGAAACATTATTTGATTATTACTTCCTGTTTTTACCAAGGTGGCGGAGGGAGAGTAGGCGTAAAAATGATGATCAAATAATAAGAAAAAAATAAAAAGTAGATGATGAAAAAAAA
>NC_059302.1:25582418-25584918 GCF_017591435.1 Portunus trituberculatus | reverse complement strand
TATTTTTCTTTTTTATTTCATGTTTTCATTTTTCTTTTGCTTCTTTCTCTTTCCATCCTCTTTACCTCTCTCTCTCTTTCTCTCACATCTCTCTCTCTCTCTCTCTCTCTCTCTCTCTCTCTCTCTCTCTCTCTCTCTCTCTCTCTCTCTCTCTCTCTCTCTCTCTCTCTCTCTCTCTCTCTCTCTCTCTCTCATTCCTTGCGTAACTTTATCAGCAACTCTTCAAAACTTTCCATCTCACCACTACCATCACCTTCTCCTCCTCCTCCTCCTCCTCCTCCTCTCATCACTTTCTCCTCTTACCTTCCTCTCCTGCTGCTGCTCTCGTCCCTCCTTCTTTCCTCCCTTCTTCTACTCTTGTCCTTACTCTCTCCTCTTCTCTTTACCTGTTCCTTCTTTCATTAATGTCTATGCTTTCTCCTCTTCCTCCTTGTTTTTATCTTTTACTCTTACATCACCCCCACTTCCTTTCTTTGCCTCTTCCTCCGTTCGCCTCAAGCCCTGTATCCTCCCTCCTCCTCCTTCTCCTTGTCCCCCTCTTCCTTTTCCTCTCCTTCACACCTAATCTTCACCACCCAATCGAACCCTCCATCCCTTCACACTTCTTCTCATCCCTGTCAGTGGAGTACGCCTTCCCACCCCGTCCCCAAAATGATTAATGTCCCTGCATACACTTATATATATTTTCCCGCCCTCCTCTTCCTCTCCCTCTTCTCGCCAGCCCTGCTCCTCCTATTCCCGAGAAGAGCGACGTGCTAGGTAAAGTAGATGAAAGTAGGTATTCTGTAGTTTGGTGTTATTTAGTGTTAGTGTTCTTTCTTTGGGTGTCACAGGAATAGAAGCAGTGGTGGTGGTGGTGGTGATAATGTGATGAAGTGGTAGATGTTGTCGTTGAAGTTGCTATTGTACTTGTATGTTAATCTGAAGGGATAGTAGAAGGATGAGGAAAGGAGGCTGTGGTGGTGGTGGTGGTGGTGGTGGTGGTGTGTTGTGATAGAGTAGGTGGTGGTGGTGGTGAGTGAGTAGTGTTAAGTGGTGTGTAAAGGTGAATGTTTTTTTTTTTTAGTGGGTAATGATGAAATGTTGTGCAGGTAGGAAGGAGAAATATGTGAACGTGTCTTGTTACCTGTAATAATGATTGGTGGGTGGGAGTTTTATCTCTGTAAAGGTGAATGGATAGGGTTTGCATCATTTTTTTTTCTCTCGGATGGTTAACGTTGAAGAAAAATTGTGTAGGTAAAATGAGTGCTTGTTTTTATTTTAGCGTGATGCTGGAGGTATTATGTTGTGTGTGGGATGATATTAGCTACAACTGGTGAAGCAATAGGGGATGTAGGAAATAGTCTCTTTTTGAAAAGTTCATATCAAAGAATTGTTGGTGAGAAGGGTGAGTGTAATTATGTAGCAAGTATAGTGATGCTTGAGGCGATGTCAGGTTGTACGCGTGAAAGAACAATGTGATATAAATTACTTGGTAGTTATTGTAGAAAAATTGTGTAGGTAGGAAGATTTTTTTTAGCGAGGCATTGAGCTGTGATGGTCCAGGCATGATGATTGGTGGGGTGATATTAACCGTGTCACTGTTGGTAATGAGACAAAAAGTGATGACAACGGTATTTGTTCAGTGAAATGTGAAAGTATTGTATTACAGGATGTGCTGGCCAGGGATGGATAATGATAACTAAATGTGAGAGTGTGACGTAAACTTTGAGAGAATGACGGAGACCAGTGATAACATTGATATTTTTGTAACATCCTGCAAAAAAGTTGACATTATATTTAGTAATCAGAAGGGCAATGTTAAGTATACATGACTTGTAGAAGATAGAATTAAGTGGACAGTGAAAACAAATGCAGTGAACAAAATTTTTGAAAAGATCGACATCATTAGTAGTGATGAAATAAGTATTGTTAACGGAGTAATAAATGAGACCGTTCATTCTTTTTTTCCTCGTTTATTTGCAGCACAGGTCAGGTAACATTTAACTACAGGTGATCAAAGCAAGATAAAAAATAAACGGAACTATATATTGTGAGGAAAAATTGTGAATAAAAATAGATTTCAGGAGGTGTAAAGAGTGAAAAAATATTCAGCCACATTGTAGGTAGTGGTAGATCAGTAAAAGGTTAATCATGTAAGAGTAAATGGGGAAGGTAAATCGAGTTAACAGGTGTCACTGATGAAGCGCTCCAAACATCACTCCTATCGTATTTTTTCATAATGTGAGGAGTTGTGATACATGAAGTGAAGTTAACACCTGGCAGTGGGCGAGGCAGACACGGTCGGCTAAGGTGAAAGTGCAAGTGAGGAAAGGTGTTCGTTACTTTGAAAAGATGAGAGACAGGATTATTTTTACCCTATTCATCATATCACAGGTGATGTTAAATGTAAAACCAATAATGATTAAGTGGGTAGGATGAAAAAACTTTACATATTACGCCATGAACGCGGTAAAGTCGATAATATGTAAATTAATGATACGTGAAAGGAAAGATCCGA
>NC_059302.1:25562418-25577418 GCF_017591435.1 Portunus trituberculatus | reverse complement strand
TCTGTTTTCCCTTAGTTTTTCTTTTCTTTTTATTACTTTTCTTTACTCTATCACTATTTTCATTTCTTCTTTTTTCTGAATCTTTGATATTTTTCTCTTGTCCAGTTGTATTCTTTCTTCCTCTTCGTATTTCCTCGTTTTTTTTTCCTTTCCTGCATCTATTCTTCTCTTTCCATTCCGTTCTTTCCTTCTCCCCTTTCTCCTTCTGTACAGTCCTCCTCATTTTTCCCTCCAGCATTCCTTCCTCTTTCCATCTATCCCCGTCTTCCTGTTCTTTCCTTTTTCCCTTCTTCCTTCCATAGTGTTCTTGACTTTTCTTCCTCCTTCACTCCCTTTCTCTCTCCATTCCTCTTTCGGTTTCTTCCTTCCTTCCTTCCCTCCTTCCTTCCTTCTGTGTTCGTTTTTTTTTCTTATTTTCTCTGCTCTTCAGTCGTACATTCCTTCTTCCAAAATCCCTTTCTCGTCCTCTCCCTCCATCTCTTTTCACCTTCTTACCTCCCTCCCTACCTCTCCCTCTCCCTCCCTACCTTGCTTTCTCCCTCTCTCCTTTTTACTTTCCTACCTCTCCCTCCCTACCTCTCTCTGTCTCCCTCTCTCCCTTGTTCTCTTCCACTCTCTCTCCATTTCCCAGCAGGTGAAGTAGAATAAGACTTGTATATCATATTTCTCAAGCTTATTTTATGGTCTCTCTCTCTCTCTCTCTCTCTCTCTCTCTCTCTCTCTCTCTCTCTCTCTCTCTCTCTCTCTCTCTCTCTCTCTCTCTCTCTCTCTCTCTCTCTCTCTCTCTCTCTCTCTCTCTCTCTCTCTCTCTCTCTCTCTCTCTCTCTCTCTCTCTCTCTCTCTCTCTCTCTCTCTCTCATTTATTTGTACAATTGTTGTGTTTACGTAAGCATGTATGTATTTGTATGTATACTTATTCATATTCACGTATGCAGATGTATGCAATTAAAGTATATATAATTTTCTTTGTCCCCTCTCTTTCTCGCTTTCTTTCATGAACTGTCCTCTCTACTTGTCCTCAGTTGCCATCAGCTCCTTTTTTTGTCCTCCTCCTCCTCCTCCTCTTCTTCCTTTTTCATTCGCTCCCTGTACCCCATCCTACTCCCCCTTCTTCTCCTCCTCCTCCTCCTCTTCCTCCTCCTTCTCCATTTCATTCTCCACTTTCAATCGCCTCTCTGCTCTACTACCACCACCACCACCACCACCACTCCACTGCAACAAAACACAGGCACAACCCACTTACCTTTCTCTTTCTGTCGTTCACAACTTCCTCTGTACCTTATTGCCAATCGAATCTCCTCACTTTACTTTTTCCACGCACCTTTTTATTCCTCCTTACCCTCGACGCTTTTCCGCCTCCCTGCCTCCCTCTAACTCCAATGTCAGGCAGACGTTCAAGTCCCTTCGGATCCCTTTGGAAAAGAGAATCTAATCCTATTCCTCCGTTTTTTGTCATTATTTTGTCTCCCCTTTTTTTCCATTGGACACCGCCGAAACAGAGGCAATAGAAGGCTATAAATCGTGATGGGATTGGCTGTTGGATGATTGATTGATAGAGGGAGAGAGGGAGAAGGAGAGGGAGAGGGAGAAGGGAGGAGACACGGAGGGGAGAGAGTGAGAGACACGAGTAGAATGCAAAGGTAATAGGGAAGGATGGGCGTATATAAAGAATAGGAGATATAGAATAAAAGGAATGACGCCAGAGAGAGAGAGAGAGAGAGAGAGAGAGAGAGAGAGAGAGAGAGAGAGAGAGAGAGAGAGAGAGAGAGAGAGAGAGAGAGAGAGAGAGAGAGAGAGAGAGAGAGAGAGAGAGAGAGAGAGAGACAGAGACAGACAGACACAGACAGACACACACACACACACACACACACACACACACACACACACACACACACACACACACACACACACAAACAGAGACAGACAGGCAAAGAGAAAGCTGTGATATGAAAGGTGAAGTGAGAAATTATTATTAATGAAAGAACAAGAATATGGAAGGAAAAATGTAACAGAGGAAGGCAGGAAATAAAGAAAAAATAGAAGAAACTTATGACAAAGGGATAAAAGGAAGGGTATATATGAAAGTAGAAGGAATGTAAAGAGAGATAAAGAGGAACAAGACAAGGATAATGGATAAAAATGTCAAGATGAGTGAGTAGAGGAAGAAGAAGAAGAAGAAGAGAGAGAGAGAGAGAGAGAGAGAGAGAGAGAGAGAGAGAGAGAGAGAGAGAGAGAGAGAGAGAGAGAGATGATTAAACGGGTAAGGGAGTGAGTTGATTAAAGGTAGAACAGAATAAAAGTGAAAGGTGATAAAAGACGCAGATTTATTATTTGTGTACGCAATATTGTAGAGAGAGAGAGAGAGAGAGAGAGAGAGAGAGAGAGAGAGAGAGAGAGAGAGAGAGAGAGAATATTTTTTTGCAGTTTACCTATTTGCCACAATAAGTTAAAAAATCCAGGATGTTGAGTTTTTAACAAGCCTTTTATGTGTTTCCTAGAATATGATGCACCACTCTCTTTCTCTCTCTCTCTCTCTCTCTCTCTCTCTCTCTCTCTCTCTCTCTCTCTCTCTCTCTCTCTCTCTCTCTCTCAAGTATTTCTCCTTTCAGTATTTTATTTTGCAGTTGTTTATATTCCGAAACTTCCTTTGTTATTTCTTTCTTGTTTTTTTTTTTTTGTCCCGTCAGTCTTCTTGTTTTCTTTATGTTTGTGTTTTTCTCAAAGTTTTCCTATTCTCTATTCTGTTTTTTTTTTCTCTTTTTATCGCTGCAAGTGTTCTTTATTGAGATTGATTTGTTATGAACTTTAGACTCTTAGCAGTGTAAGTGTGTGTGTGTGATTCAATTCGGTTGTCTGCTGGTCACCCAGCCAGTCTTCCCCATTACGGTGTCCCGTGATATAGTGTGGCTGTGACAAAGTGTTTAGATGCGTCTTCTGCGCATGCGCGATCCGGGAGTAGACGACGCCGCGGCCTGCTGTGACAAAGTGTGGCATGGAAGCATCCAACAAGATTATGGAAAAGGTATGACATACATTTCAAGGCCCATGTTTAGTGTATCATTGAAAAATGAGCTATATTAACGCTGTTTTCAGTCACAGCATATTTTAGGCCACCCATATCAAACAAATAGTGATATTCCTGCTTTGGTTCTTTTTCTACCATAGTGAGGCACTAGTCTTTCCACCGATACATGCTGAAAGCCAATGGCTACTGTAATATTAAAAAGAAAAAAAAAAAATCGAATTGTTTAAATTCACACAATATCACTTGTCACATTCTGTCATAGCTATAGGCATGACATAATATTTAGTGTCTGTCGGTCGCTCCCGGGCCACGCATGCGCAGAAGACGCAACTAAGCACTTTGTCACGGGCCACACTTTGGCATGTGACAACGGAACGAGCTCAGATCTCATAGACCGATCTTCGGGTAGGACCGAGACCACAACACACTCCACACACCGGGAAAGCGAGGCCACAACCCCTCGAGTTACATCCCGTACCTATTTACTGCTAGGTGAACAGGGGCTACACATTAAGAGGCTTGCCCATTTGCCTCGCCGCCCCGGGACTCGAACTCGGTCCTCTCGATTGTGAGTCGAGCGTGCTAACCACTACACTATGCGGTGTGTGTGTGTGTGTGTGTGTGTGTGTGTGTTGGTGTGTGTGTTTACGGTAAGGCCTATAGCGCCTGTAGGCACACTTGAAGAGTGTATGGAAAGCGCTGTTCAGCTTCCGCCCATTAGTGGCGCAGGCAATTTTAATTATAGTGGTACCCATATTAGGGGCCATATCACCGCCCAAGCTCATCTTGAGTGTAACCACCTAGAACCTGGGTATCATGGTGACATGTAGGTAACTTTAAACCACTCGACAAATGGCAAAGTGTGTACGTGGTGGGATTCGAACCTACGCGTGGACGTCTGCCCGATCCCACGCTCACCATCTTATCCACTATGCCACACGTGTGTGTGTGTGTGTGTGTGTGTGTGTGTGTGTGTGTGTGTGTGTGTGTGTGTGTGTGTGTGTGTGTGTGTGTGTGTGTGTGTGTGTGTGAGAGAGAGAGAGTGGTTCTATGTATTCATTCTACTTATCTTTTAATATCTGTCTGTCTCTCCTGTCTGTCTGTCTGTCTGTCTGTCTGTCAGTCTGTTTGTCAGTCTGTTTGTCAGTCTGTCTGTCTGTCTGTCTGTCTGTCTGTCTGTCTGTCTGTCTGTCTGTCTCTCTCTCTCTCTCTCTCTCTCTCTCTCTCTCTCTCTCTCTCTCTCTCTCTCTCTCTCTCTCTCTCTCTCTCTCTCTCTCTCTCTCTCTCTCTCTTTCTCTCTCTCTCTCTCTCTATCAATCAATATATCTATATATTTATCTATATATCTCTATCATCATCATCATCATCATCACCATCATCACTAACAGCTAAAATCATCACCATTCTGCGTCCCTTCGTGAAGCATCAGAAACACACGAAGCTTACCGGTCTATACAAATGAAAAGAAAACACGAGCCACGTCAGTGTTAATGATTCTTGCGTTACCCTCCACTGTTTCCTCACAGTGTTCTCTGCGGGGTTGTTGTTTGGGGCTGCATAAAGACGACTCGCCACTGTTCCTGTTTGGGGTGTCTTGTTAATAACCCCTTCCTTCCTAGACTAAGTTTTCCATGATAACCTACAGTTTTTCTTTTACTTTAAGTCATTTTTATTGTTCAGTTTGCTAATTAATTGTTTGTGTTGATTGGGGAATATGATAAAATGTTTCTTGATAATTCAAAGCAGTTTTTTTATTGCACTTTTTATATAGGTTTTGTTATTCTGCATTCTCGTGATTGGTTTCATATCTTGGAAAATAAAAAATCAGCTTCGTATTTTGTGTTGTGTTTGCTTTGGGTTCCATGTAAATATTTTCACAACACTCTGAATCTTAGTATTGAAGGGTTATGGCAGTGAAAAAGGGAAATGTTTAGTTAAGTTGTCTCACGTAAGCTAACTTAATCTTAACTAACATTATATAGCATAGCGTGAAATAATGAGTCTCTTGAACATACTATTTTTTGTAATTCTATGAAAGTTAACAAAGAACGATTGTAGAAATAAAAGATAAAGGTTGCATTATCTAACCCAAGATATCTTAATCTAACTGACAACCTAACATAACATAGCATAACATAATGTAACACTAATATTCTTAGTGTTCTGTATGTGAAAGAAAGCTCGTAGCAATTAAAAGTTTTCATACAATATTTGCTAACTTAACCTAACCTTCGCTAGTATAATGTGACCTAACCTTACTAACCTGCCTTAAGACCTTTATTTTTTTTCATATAACTCAATGATTTCTTATGAAGGGACGAAATGAGAAATCTTAAAGCAAGTTTCGAAAATAAGTTAGCATGACCTTTGCGGAAAAAGAATATAAAGAAAAAAACACAACAAATGTTAGAAAAAAGAAAATCAGGGCTGGTATATTGAAAAGAAGAAAAAAGAAGAAGGGATATTTGGAGGGAGAATATTGGTGATCATACAGAAGGGTTTAGCCAAACAAAAAGGAGATATACCGAAACAAAAAAGCAGAACAAAGACGGAACAAACTGCGCAAGTATTATAGAAAGGAAAAAAATAAAAAAATCAAACAGAAAAGGGCGACAGGGAAGGGAGGGATCGGGTGTTGGGGGAGAGGGTGAGTATTTTTCTGATCATGTAGACCACGCCAGACACACACAGCCCCGGCCATGCAGGCAGCAGGAGTGAGGAGCGCAGTGGAAGACAAAAAATGTAGAACGTGGTGCATACTGGGAGGTGTCTGTAAAAGCATGAAGTGGTTGTGAAGAATTTATGCTCTCTCTCTCTCTCTCTCTCTCTCTCTCTCTCTCTCTCTCTCTCTCTCTCTCTCTCTCTCTCTCTCTCTCTCTCTCTCTCTCTCTCTCTCTCTCTCCTCGACAAACGGCTTTCCATCCTCTTCAACCTGTGCTCGTCAAAGATACATTGAGAAAAGAAAGCATTTGGTCATAAACGTGTGTGTTATAAGAAAAAAAAAAGAGAAAAATAGCCTTGAAATGGAGACAAATTGAATGTATTGTACAGGAACCGGCACGTATAGGCCTACTGGCTTTTTTTTCAGTTTTCCTTATGTTTTTTTTAAATAAATGTTACGAAAAAAAATATAAACACCGGATGATACATGTGTTATACCAGGATCGCTGTGTTTAGGCCTATTCTATTTATTTATTTATTCTTTTTTACAGGTTCTCTTCTTATGTTCTTATGTTCACGTATTCTCGTCTTTACCGGTGCCATAAAGTCAAGACCATTTATTTTTTTCATAAGAGGGAAAAATCGGCTAATGGCAAAAATATAAAAATTGCTAAAAAATGAAAAGGTCCACTGAGGTACCGCTGAGAAGAAGTAAAATAGAAATATAATCGAAAGGGGACTCCGAAGATGGTATAGGAGTCTTTTGTGTCACTTTTAGATTTTGCATGAAGAATGTATGTGTAGATAGTCGAATGTATTAGTAGAAATGATAACTTTACTTCTACATACATTATACCACAACTGTATGTCTACGTAAGCCTACACATTTCTTTTCTTTATCTTTCAGTATGCTCTTATTTTATCATCACCGCGACCTGACATCATTGGTACCAGAAGGAGTTATGCATGAAATCTTTATCAAAACCTATATAGAAATTGATAAAAAAAAAAGAATATATTTTACAATTTCTATTCCGTTTAATGATTGGAAGTGGCTACAGAACAAGTCAAGGTGTTTCAGGATGGTTAATAATTAAGGATGAACTAAATACCAATCAAAGAGTCAAGGAGATTGAAGAGAGAAAGAGCCGTTGGAATAGTATTAAACACTTTCAGTATTGGGACGCATTTTTACCATGAATTTTGCGTACGATTAGACAATTTTATATACATTAGAAAAGGTCCATGGAGGTGAGAAGATTAATACCCAGAGCCTTCACTATTTTAATCCTCACATGTGATTCTGAAGCTGTATAAAATCACTAGATAGTAAGCAAAATGAATATGGAAACGTATCATGGTGCTGAAGGGATTAAACCAAACACTCCCACATGTAAGCCTGTTATAAACCACCAGCTTCCCTTGTACTAAAGTTTTCGAATCAGTAACACCAATCTAGTGAAGAAAAACTCCCCTTGTGAAATAAATAGTCTCGTCCTGAACTAATATAAAGCGTCGACGTGAGTGAGAGCATTGTCCCCCCTTTTTTGTGTGCGTCTGTGTGTCAGTCGTGTGTTTTATTCATGCTCTGATCCGGAGTGCGTTCCTCAGAGCTGCCAATAACGGTGTGAGTCACGCGCCCCTGGGGAAAGATCACGTATTCATCCAGCCTAGAATTAAGGGAAATTTGACAGGATTACTGGGAGTGTAGAGTAAACTTGGCCTGTTGGAGCGTGATGTGTTGTGCTTGTGGGATTGTTTTGTGTTGTGTTGTGTTGCATTATTGTGTTGTGTGGTGTGTTGCATTGTGTTGAGTTGGAAGGTTTTCTAGTTAAATGGGAGATAATAGTGGCATTTTCTCTTTTACAGGCCGAGAGAGAGAGAGAGAGAGAGAGAGAGTTTTCTTGTAAAATATGAGGTAATAGTACCGTTTTTCTCATTTACAGGGCTAGAGAGAGAGAGAGAGAGAGAGAGAGAGAGAGAGAGAGAGAGAGAGAATAACCTAAGTACATACAGAATAAGAGACAGAGACAAAATCATCTGTAGTGAAGCAAGTTTATCAAGTTGGCAATGTGTTTTTAGTGTTGTTCTTGTTCAACTGTACTGTCTTAACCACTTCACTGGTACTAGTCATGTCTCCCTTATAACAAACCGTTCTGAATCATTATATAGTGTTATAAGGCCACCTCTGACCATTACAGTGGCTAAATATTGAATCATCTCCCCTTTCACTCCATTTCCTGTCTTGTAGATGCTGTAAAATTCTCTATGCATTGTCGTTGTTGTTGAAAATATACTTCAATGGAGACCGCTTATCCCAACACCTCCATCTCTTCCTTAACACCCCTATCCTTCATTTCTTCAGCTCTCTCCGTCCTTAGGTGCCACATGCATACTACATACACCTGCAACACTCTTCTTCGTTCAATTTTAGTACTAGGCAGTGTTTATTGGTGTGTGTATTTGGGGGTCTTTATAATGTGTTGTGTATTGGAGTTAGCCCATTCAGTACCATGGCACATTTATTTCTTCTGGATACTATTTGTCGATTTTATACAGCTTCTGAAACTCATGTGGGAATCAAAATAGTGAAGATTCTCGGCCGTTAACCTTCTGACTTCCATAAAACATTGATAATTGTATATAAAATCGTCTAGTCACACCCAAACCTCATGGTAAGAATGCGTCCCAGTATTGAAGGGATTAAGTTCGCATCGGGCATTATCTATTTACATTTTACATATCACTAGGTTGGAAGATTATCGTCAGCCACTAATTCACTGCTATTATCTATTCATCTTATTTATGTATTTATTCTTTTTATACTGAGGGACATTTGCCGCCTTCATCAAATACTGGAACTGTTGCTTTCCAGGTGCCCAGCAGGTGCCCAGCATGTGTGAGGCTGTGAATGCCATTGCTGTGGTTGAAGGTAAAAGGACAATGTTTTTTATATCTATTTTTCATTGTTTGTTTATTTATCCATTTATCTTTTTATGGTTCTCTTTTTTATTTGCTTATGTCTCTCTCTCTCTCTCTCTCTCTCTCTCTCTCTCTCTCTCTCTCTCTCTCTCTCTCTCTCTCTCTCTCTCTCTCTCTCTCTCTCTCTCTCTCTCTCTCTCTCTCTCTCTCTCTCTCTCTCTCTCTCTCTCTCTCTCTCTCTCTCTCTCTCTCTCTCTCTCTCTCTCTCTCTGTCAATGAGCCAGACAGTTAGTTAGTCCCTTGATCACTCTTTCAGTGTCTGTTTGTCAGTGAGTGAGTGAGTGAGTGAGTGAGTAAGGGCGGCACTTGAGCTGTCATCTCTTGCTTCAACACATTTTGACAAAACTCCTCCGATGAGAAACATTTCAATTCATATCAAAGTAAAGGAAATAAAACAAGGAAGAAAAACAATGGGTTGCATCTTTAGCTCTCTGAAAGTCTCTGCCCACCTGGAGGTGGTGGGAGAGTGTGGCGGCGCCGACCGCCTCACCCTCTGTCTGCCCCGCAGCAAGGGGAAGGGAGGCCGGCGCCTGCTGGGGGCCTTCAGCTTCCCCAGCGTTGGGGACGGGACAGGCCAGCACCGATCTGACCGCATCTTGGTGCCCGTTGGCCGGGTCGCCAAGAAGGATGGAGCCACTCCTGTCAGGGTGGACTTCCTGGCGGGAGAGACTCTCGTGGCCCGCCGTGAGATCCCGCTGGCTGACCTGCTGGTGGGTCTCAAAGCAAACAGGATTGGCCGCCACTCTTCACTCTTCTTCAGCCTGAAGGAAGGCCAGGCTGATGATGCAGCAGTCGCCGTGTATTACAGCAGAGGCTCCTGCACGAGCCAAAACCACCACAGGAGGACCAACAAGAACCAGGGAAAGCCGAGCACCACGCCAGCCTGCCCCCCCAGGTTGGTGAAACCAAGCTCATCCTGCCTCCTTATGCTGTTCATACAAACTCCAGCGACACCGTGGCCACTTTGATTCCCGAGGTCAGCTACCGTGATCTCACCCCCAAGGTCACGGTGATTGACCTTGTGGATGGCCAGAGGTTGGCCACTCCCCAGGCCCAATCCTTGCAGGGAAGGAGAGATACTCCTCAGGCTGGCCAGAACGTGGCCAGCCTGACCCCCGAGGTCGTACACCGTGACCTTGGGGATGGCCAGAGGTGGTCCACTCCCCAGGCCCAGTCCTTGCAGGGAAGGAGAGATGTTCCTCAGGCTGGCCAGAATGTGGCCAGCCTGACCCCCGAGGTCGTACACCGTGACCTTGGGGATGGCCAGAGGTGGGCCGCTCCCCAGGCCCAGCTTCGTCACAGAAGGGGAGAGCCTCATGGGAGACGGGAGGGCGTTGTCTCTCAGCCTTCTATTCCGTCCCTCCCTAAGCAGGGAAAGGAGGCCCCGGGTGGTGGCCCCTGCCTAGTGGTCAGCCTGCTCCAGTGTGCGCAGGCCATGACCTTCACTTTACTCTTGTACCACTTGTGCCTGGAGTGGTTCTGAGCCTGTCCATCTCTTAGTTGTGTCTCACCTTTCCATCTGTGTATCCCATCTGTCTATCTCATGTGTCTCACTTCTTCTTTCCTCTATGTCTCACCTTTGCCTTTCTTTCTTTACCTCACCTGTCAATATATCTCCTTTCTCTCACCTAACGTAATCTAACTTAATCCAACTTAATCCAGCCTAACCTAACCTAACTTAATCCAATCTAACTTAACCTAACTCAACCCAACATAACCCAACCTAACCCAACCCATCTTAACTTAAAATGGTCTTTACAACAGCGCAACTACTTTTGGCTAAAGCTTCATTATACATAAGAAAGGTGACCGAGAAGACGCTTGAAATATAGAGGTATTAGTGTAATAAATAGTATTCCCATATTATTTGATATGGTGTTGTGTTCGAGGTTAGAACGCATGTTGACGCCGTATCGGGCACCAGCTGGGGCATAAACAGACACACATGGTTGTTTAGAGTAGTGTTGTCCAAACATTTTCGCTCATTGTACCCTTTATTATCTTCTACTACTGTTATATACCCTTTCCTTCGCCCACCATGGCTGAACAAACCCAGTTTTATGTAGGATAATGCAAATAGTATATTATCTATGAAAAGACTGCATTGTAGGAGTGTTGATCGATATATTCGAATTTATTACACAAATATAAGGGATGATTTAGTATTGAAATGCTTGAAAATTACTTACACAATATAATGTGAGATATGAGGCTGATGTTCACTGGTGATGTAATGTTTTCCATCCTTGGCACGGGACCAGGCGTTGTTCCAGGCTGACATTTTGTTTGTTCATTTGCTTTGATTTTATCACGCTCTGTGTCGAGAAAGATGCCTCACAAGGATAGGTAGACCGAAATGGCAAAAAAATTTCTAAAGCCATTATTTTCTCAGCCAGGGTGCTCCTTTATCACAGAGCTCCAGAAGTGAGTGACATTTGAGCTTTCAAATAACAATTTGAGGCCACGGTTCGCACACACTTCTATCGGTGTTTTCTGGAAACTAATAGGAAGCTTCTCGTGTTCAGAAAAGAGGGATGGATTTCTAATCCAGTCCAGTTGTACTGATCGTTCATTTACTTGAAGTTGTGGTGGCTTTCTGAAGTACTTTTTTAGAGCACTGAAAATCAGAGAGCTGTCTTTTGAAAAATTCTACAGGTTTATCAACATGACACTGATGTTCTGTTTGCAGGTGACGTTGAAGGTGAGTTGGTTTCAGCCTCTGCCCCGCAACAGAAGTACAAAGTTTCCAGAGGATCAGAATTCGTAGCAGTAAATCCCCAAAGCACTTAATCTTCCTTGTACTGCCGATATTTAGGAAGATCTGTCTCCTTTTCTTTATACTTGTTTGGTTTCCTTCATCTGCATCACTGTTGCGGCTGCTGCAGCTGCCACGTTTTAACCATCTACCCATTGCAGCTGTAAACAACCAACTGCGTGTGTAAGTTTGTATGCTATTAAAAAATAAACTCGCACACTAACGCCAAAGACAAGACTGAGCAAGTGAGTGGTTCCCCCTTCTCTCTCTCTCTCTCTCTCTCTCTCTCTCTCTCTCTCTCTCTCTCTCTCTCTCTCTCTCTCTCTCTCTCTCTCTCTCTCTCTCTCTCTCTCTCTCTCTCTCTCTCTCTCTCTCTCTCTCTCTCTCTCTCTCTCTCTCTCTCTCTCTCTCTCTCTCTCTCTCTCTCTCTCTCTCTCTCTCTCTCTCTCTCTCTCTCTCTCTCTCTCTCTCTCTCTCTCTCTCTCTCTCTCTCTCTCTCTCTCTCTCTCTCTCTCTCTCTCTGTTTCTCTCTCTCACATTGCATCAATATACTAGGTTTTCTTTTTTATTTTACCTTTTTTTCTTGTTCTACGTATTTCATTTATATTTGTTGATTTTTTGTTATAAATTTCAAATAAGATTTCCATTTTTTATGCAGCATATTTACCTTACCATTTTTGGTTAGTTTTCTTACTTTTTTCTTACCTTTCTTAATTACTTATATAAATTTTTATGTATGCCCGTAAAATTCGTAACTACCTTGAGCTTCCCCCATTCCACGTTCTCAAATATTTATCACTTTAAGAAAAAAATGTGCATCCTTTTATTTATCTATTTATTTTTTTTAATCCACTCCCTAGGTCAGGGCGGAGGAGCAACATTCATAAATTTTCCCAGCTGGTGAATAAGTAACAACATGAATAAATAAAGCTGTGAGGAGGAGGAAATCACATCACGGGGGTCAGAATTTTCTTAGCTTTTTTCGCGGCAATGATTCGTGGTTCACTCTTCTCATTGCTCTGGTTAGGTAAGGTCAAGTTAGATTAGATTAAGGTAAGACTAAATTGCTTTGTCTTTATACCAGTTAGGTTAGGTTAGATTAGATTAAGTTAGGTTAGGTTAGGATGGGATTGCTTTGTTGACACTGTGCTGGGTGGGTCGTCTTTGTTAAGGCTGTTAGGTGGGTTAGATTACGCTAGGTTTGGTTGATGGCAATGTATTTATGAGGGTATTCTAGGTTAAGAGGGCATATCTTTTTGGGGACTGTTGGTAAAGAAAAGATTACATTAGTTAAGTTTCAATGCACGGTTTTCCTTACATTATGTCACTTTAATACTATCCAAGTGAGTGTAATAATGCACTGTTATTACCGTGTTGGTGGAAATAGACTAGTTTAGTTAGAATTTGAATGACACAGGTTTTCTTGAAAGGTTAGCACAGTATTGCGTTACTGTCATCTCTCGTTAGTTTGGTACTCTTTGATGGAAGAGGAAAAGCTGGCCAAGGACAACAAAAATATAAGAAAGGCTCAAGGATTAATAGAGTTAGCTAAAAGTCTGGGACAAATGTCTTGGAACCTCCCTGCTCAAGGTACTGCTCGGGGTACTGTAGGTGGTCTTTCATAGGGTTTTTCAGCTTACATGCGTCTTGCCGTGATGTCATACACTCTCTTGGCCGCTTGTACTAAGACTGCTTGAATCTATGAAGGTGTGGTGGTGCAGTGAGGGCTGTTTTCAGTTCACGTTGCCTTGTTAACACTGCTTGGGTAACACACACACACACACACACACACACACACACACACACACACACACACACACACACACACACACACACACACACACACACACACCTGTCAGTGGTAGGCACGTCCGATTAACGCTCGGGACATTCTGGATTCGAATTCCTGGTCCGGTCAGAAGTCTTTGGGAGGATTTTTCAGTGTAGCCTCTGTTCACCTACTAGTGATTAGGTAAGTCGGGAGTTGTGACCCGTTGTTACATGGGAGAAACACCCTCTTAATACAAAGATACGCTCTGGGTGGCCTGGCATCTCGGGTCAAGTCTACTGGCTGCATCTGGCAGCCACAGCATCGAATAATTGTAAGACATGTGCACAGCTTCAGGGATAAATGTATACTTAAGATTCTCTCTCTCTCTCTCTCTCTCTCTCTCTCTCTCTCTCTCTCTCTCTGTCCTACAAGGTGAGCACATGACTAATCAAACACACACCGACAGCACATGAAATGGTACGACTGGAAGAAAGGCAAATTGCTGTTATTGAAAAGATAAACTGCACTACCTGAAGACAGGAACGAGTGTGAAAGAATTCCTGAGTGATTTGTCCCTTTAAGTTCCGGTGGATGAATAAGCAAGAGATGGGGAAATGGTGTTGGAGAATATGAAATAACCTTTCAAAGCTTTTCTCTGTTCATATGTATTGTAGAATAAGTAAGTGTTAAAGATGAGAGAGAAATATAACAAAGAGTGTGGAATGGTGCCTGCTCCTCCTCCTCATCATGCTTATTTGAAGATTATGAAGTCTTATTTAGTCTTCTGCTAATATAAGTCGTGAAGTAAAAAGAAAACAAGAAGTGTGTCTGACGGAGAGGCGAGCCGAGTTTTGTGTCACACTGAATCGGTTAAGAATATCAGGAAATAAGAAGAACTGCAAAGACCTGTCAAATCTTTACAGGCAGTCCTTGTTTGAGATATACCTAACCACTTTTTTTTTCAGTTATTGTCCTCATTCATAAATTTGTCTAATATCCTTTTCTAAGTCCCCACATTGACTCATCAACAACTATATAACAACCATGTTTAATCACAGATGAGTGTCGACCAAAGGCGTAGAATGTGAACTGTTATAGAAACCAAATACAAGAACTCGCTCTTTAAAAATAAAAAAAAAGGAAAAAAGAACGACGAGACACAAGCTTCTGCAGGAAACTCATTTGGGTACAGACAGCCGAGGAACGTACATATATACTTCCCACGACGCGACAGTCTCGAATATACTCCAGGAAAGAGGTGGTTTGGCAAATTGTGTGTACAGAGACATCAGGAAAACTTCGAACCCTACGGCGCATCTAATTAGTGCCGAAGTTGCCAGGGAACGGAGGAGGAATCGAGGGACGCCAGCTCAAATTGATAGATAGTTTTGTCAATAGTTAGTGAAATGACAACAGTGGTACAGAGGAGCAGGCTGGCTTGGAAAAAGAAATTAGTGACGTACTCGATGTGTAATTAAGGTTTTGTCTATCTTATATTTTCCTTTTATGAAATGTGTTCGGTTTTTGTATTCTGGAGGACATGCAGTTCCATTCTTCATACTCTGTTTGTCAAAGGTGGTTTCTCAATCTTCTTTTTTTTATTCTTTTATTCTCTTTGTTTGGTATTCATGTATTCATCCAGGATTAAGATGTAGAACTACAAAGGAAAGCTGCTCAACAATGTCTTTTCCTCGGAATATGACGAAAAATATAAGTAAAATGAAGATAGAATGAATGATACTAACATTCCGGTGAAAAAAAAGAGGAAACTAAAAATTAGGCAAAGTGGTGAAGACGCGTGTTAAT
>NC_059302.1:25537418-25557418 GCF_017591435.1 Portunus trituberculatus | reverse complement strand
TTTTTTTTTCTTCTTTTTATAGGGATTTGGTGATGGGGTTTTTGTTGTGGTGTATTTAGGTAGTTGATTTTTTTTTCTGTTATTGTTCTACTACTGACTTGTTTTGTGTTCTTGGTGACGCGTGGATTTTCTGCAGTGTAATGTTGTTGTTTTATTTATCTTGTCTTGGTATGAGGTTGTTTTCATAATATATTCCTTTGATGTGATTTATTTCCCAGGACGAACATGAAGACATCAGTGAAACTAAATTAACTAACTTTTTTTTTTTTTTTTGCAGCTTTTTTTTTTTGTATAATCAACTTTCTTACAACCTTTCTTTTTTTTTGTAATTATATTGTATACTGAATTGCATGTTGATTTATCTTTTTTTTCTCTCATTTTTTACTGGCAGAGCATGATACGTAAAACACACACACAACCCACCCACACTCACACACACACACACACACACACACACACACACACACACACACACACACACACACACACACACACACACACACACACACACATTTCTAGCAAGGACAAATTTATTACCACATAATCGATTCTTTTCTTGGCGTTGGGATCTCATACAGCTTCGTGAAATTCTCTTGTCTTTTTAAATCTGCATTGCTAATCAGCTGCCGCCCGTCCTGATGTGTCAGTGAGTCTGTGGTGTGCGTTACGATGGCTGAGGATTTAGAACACCGCTTTGCCATCTTTCCCTCCACAAAATGACATATTCAGAAATAAGTAACCCGAGGAAACATGAAGATTTACATTTCTGATTAAATAAAGCGGAGGTTAACGAGTGAAAAATGGAGTAAGAGTGAGTAAAAATGAGTGAATAAATCTGCCATTACACTCAATCAGAAACAGACGTCTGGAAATCTGAAATAACACGAAAAGCTTCAAACTTTTGTATACATAAGTGAAAATGAATGTTAACGAGTAAGAGAGGAAACTAGAGTGCGTCCAGCCATTCACTGCTGTGGTCTCTCTTCGTTTACATTTAAAGCATTTGTTTGCATACACACACACACACACACACACACACACACACACACACACACACACACACACACACACACACACACACACACACACACACACACACACACACACACACACACACACACACACACACACACAAAGGAAAGGAAAACATGAGTTAAGTTAAATTTGCCTGCTCCTTACTACATAACCGAGAGACATCCTTATAAAGATTTGCATATACAGCGTTGCAATGTTCTTCTGGAAGGTGTCTAGCAGCGAGAGGATGAGAAGAAGAACGATATCATTACGTCTTGCCGAACACTAATAAATCTTCTGGCTGGCACGAAAGAAAGCTGCTACAAATTATTAAAACTTGTGTATATCTTATGAAAGAAACTCTAAACTGCAGACTGGAGGTGTTCTGAAATATGTAGCGGAGAGACCATGGACTGAGAGGCACCGAGAGATGGCATTAAGCATTATGGCGAGATCCTTTTAGGTCCGCCAAATTATTAAAAACTCTGTCTACGTATAGGAGTGGAAGCTTCATCCATTGTTGTGTGATGTAAGATGCGAAAGTAAGTATTGATTATGAAATGGTGCAGGGAAGGTAATTTGTGCTGATCTATTCGTTAATTAGCTTGTTTTTATTATTTCATTTTATGGCACTTACTGGTACTCCTGCTACTGCTACTGCTGCTACTTGTTGTTGTTGTTGTTGTTGTTGTTGTTGTTGTTTGTTTGTTTGTTTGTTTGCTTGTTTGTTTCTTTGTTTCTTTCTTCTTTTTCTTCTTCTTCTTCTTCTTCTTCTTCTTCTTTTATTTCATTAACACCACCCGTACTGCTGCTGCTGCTGCTGCTACTACTACTACTACTACTACTACTACTACTACTACTACTACTACTACTACTACTACTACTTCTACTTCTACTTCTACTACTACTACTACTACTACTGCTATTACTGCTACTACTACTACTACTACTACTACTACTACTACTACTACTACTACTACTACTACTACTACTACCACCACCACCATTACCACTGCTCTACTATTACTAACCATCACTAATGTTTGCATAGGTTGGCATCTCGTACTTCTGTGTGCATAGGTTGGTACTTCTGCTGTGTCATGGTTCCTCCTCCTCGCTCTTATAAATATACCAAGTCGTAGTCTGTGACAGTTCCTATTATGACTGTAGTATTTCATCGTGGTTGTGAATGGCTATGAAGATGCTGGCAAGGATTCTCAAGACACCGCGTTACTCTTTACTTTTCTCAGGTTAACTCGAGGATGCTTCACTTATAATGCCGGGACTTCTTCAGGACTGGGTAAAGAAGACAACGTACAAGTGCAATCTCTTTCATCTTTTGTCCGTATTCATGGGTTTCAATATCCTTGCTGGGACAATTTCTGGTTTGCTTCGATTTGGCTTATTCATGTTTTTTAACTCCTTCAATACTGGGACACATATTTTGCCTCGAGATTTGTTTGCGATTAGACCATTTTATCGATACTAAGAAGGGTCTGTGGAGGTCAGAAGATTAATGGCCACTGCCTTCACTATTTCAATTCCCACATGAGTTTCTGAAGCTGTACGAAATCATCAAAATAGTAACCAGAATGAATATGGGAACGCATCATGGCACACAAGCGGTTATTCTTGTCTGTATTTATGAGTTTCAATACCTTACTTGTACACTATCGGTAGTTTAACATGGACTCTGCATCATCATAAAAAAAAAACATTGACGTGAACTGGAGAGATTATCACTGCGGGATCTTTGACACTGGTTTTTCTAGATAAGCATAAGGGCGCTTCACTTCAGCTTCACTTCAGCTTATTCAGAAGTATACAAATTTTCAAGACCTGACGATGACTTCAATCATTTCCCAATAATCTCAGACGTGTCAATACCTTACCGTGATAACTTCTGACAGAGTTCAATGGAGTATCTTATTTGTTTTTCAAGAGTACTTTCATGATTCCTGCATTCCTTGGCTTAGAGAGACGTAAGTTAAGAGAGGACCTGATGGAAGTCTTTAAGTGGTATAGGGGTTATAACAATGGAGACATTAGTGAAATTCTCGGGATCAGTAGCCAAGATGAGACCAGAAATAAAGGATTCAAGCTTGATAAATTTAAGTTTAGGAAAGATAAGACAAAAATTAAGGATTCAAGCTTGACAAATCTAAGTTTAGGAAAGAGACGGAAAAGAACATGTTTTGTAGTAGACCATTAAAAAGACACACCGAAGATCTTTGAGCATGACAAAGATAGACTGATGGAAATTAGCAACATATACATCTGGAAACCACCAATGACAACAAAATTCACCGAGAAAGTCAGAGATTTCATTAGAGACTTGACCTTTACTCTTCATAATTGTCACCCACACTCACTTAAAGGAGACAATAACTGTAATTTTTATATATAAGAGGAAAAGACTGACCAAGAGCAACAAAAAAGAATTAAAAAAGACCCACTCAGTCGCCAGTCTCCCTACAGTACTGAAAAAAACAACCAAAAGACAGGGATAAATGTCCTGAAACACCCCTCTTGGCACACCATTATAGAGAGAGACAAGAGGTTAACACATCATCACCACCACTCTCTTCTCGTCACCGCCGCCGCGTCTGGCCACACCACGCCACGCTGCAGGAACAGGACTGACGGGAATACCTGTGAAAAAAGAGTGATAACGCCACACACGGGACAGGTAGAGTGACTGAGTGTGATTTATGGAAGCAGGAACATCGCTGGAGATTTCATAGCACGAGAATTTTGCATAGAAAACGTAGAATGAGGAGAGGAAAGACTAACAG
Source organism: Portunus trituberculatus (assembly GCF_017591435.1). NCBI lineage: Eukaryota > Metazoa > Arthropoda > Malacostraca > Decapoda > Portunidae > Portunus > Portunus trituberculatus. Next base: position 25,553,609 of record NC_059302.1, on the reverse strand, counting down.
TGGGGAGGAAGAAGAGAGAGAGACGGGAAGAGTTAGGTGTTAAAGAAGGTGAAGGAGAAGAGAGGGGAGGGGATGAAGAAGAGGAAAAGGAAAGGGAAGCGTTAGGTGTTAAAAGAGGAGGGGAAGGAAGAAGAAGAAGAGAATGGAGAGGAAGAGTTAGCTGTTAAAGGAGGAGAGGGGAAGAGGAAAAAGAGGGAAAGGGAGGAGAAGAAGAGAATGGAAGAGAAGAATTAGGTACTACAAGAGGAGGAGGAGAAGGAGAAGAGAGGGAAGGAGAAGAGGGGAAGAGTTAAATGTTAAAGGAGGAGAAGGAGAAGAGAGGAGAGAGAAAGAGGAAGAAAGAAGAAGGGAGGGGAAAAAGAGAGGGGAGGGGAAGAGTTAGGTGTTAAAGCAGAAGAAAGGAGAGAGGAAAAAGAAGAGGAAAAGGGAGGGGAAGAAGAGAATGGAGGGGAAGCGTTAAGTGTTAAAATGGGAGAAGGAGAAGAGAGGGGAGGGAAACAGGAAGAAGAGGAGAAGGGAGAGGAAGAAGAAAGGGGAGGGGAATTAAGAGAGGAGGAACCGAGATAAAGAGATGCAGTAAAAACAGTGAATAAAAAAATGGATAAAAGATATAATGTGGAAGAGTAGAAGGAGTAAAGAAGAGGAGCAAGAAGAAGAAGAAGAAGAAGGTGAGAGGATAGAGAAGAGTGGTTGTCGTTGTTATTTCGAGTATATAACTTCATACAACGCTATAACAATTGTCGCAGTAACTCACTCACACGCTCATCAAAATGTATTGTCATTTGAATATCAACCCCTTCAGTACCATGACGCGTTTCCATATTCACTCTGCTTACTAATTGGTGAGTTTATGCAGCTTCAGCAACTCAAGGGGGTGGGGGGAATTGAAATAGTGAAGACTGGGGCCATTAATCTTCTGACCTCCATAGACTCTTCCTAATGTCAATAAAATGGTCTAATCGTACGCAATTCTCAAGGTAAATATGTGTCCCAGTACGGAAAGAGTTAATTACGTCATCAGTACTTAAATGGGAAGAATATAGAGAAATAGTAGTCTTTCCCTGACGAATCAAAATGTCAACGTTATTAATTTGTTACTAAAATGAAGCAGATTACAACAATTACAAAAAAAAAATTAAAGTATCCGGTGAAACATTACAACGCGTCATTTTCTCTCATTTTCTCTAAAAGTAAAATTGCGTAGACCGTTTTCTATGAGGTAAACGCAGAACAGATGGTGCTCGTGTCAAAAATCAGAGAGAGAGAGAGAGAGAGAGAGAGAGAGAGAGAGAGAGAGAGAGAGAGAGAGAGAGAGAGAGAGAGAGAGAAAGGAAATAAACTACTCCTTTATTATTTCCTTCATATATCCCCTGACCAGAGTAAATTTTTCCCTCTTCACTCGAGTCTGAATTACCACTGAAATACACCCCATTCCCCTCTCTCTCTCTCTCTCTCTCTCTCTCTCTCTCTCTCTCTCTCGCACGATGAATTCCCTAAGCTGATAATGAACGGAGCCAAATTATACAAGGACTGGACGGGAAAAAGAGCGGCCATCCATTGCTTCATATCTGCCTCGCCCGGATCACCATTGCGGATTTAGTGCCTCGTTTTTCACCGTCCACGGTCAAGGGAGGACTAATGTAGGATGTTCACTAGACGCGGCACCAAAAAATGTGACGGACGGAGACAGGATGGGATGGGAAGGGATGGGTAGGGGGAGGTAATGGGAGACGAATATATTGTTGATGGAAAAGGACAAGAGAAGGAGGAGGAAGGGAAGGGGAAGGGTGAAGGATTGGTAAGGAGAGAGACAGGAAGGGAGGTGTGTGTGTGAATGAGTTTGGGTTAGGTTAGGTTAGGTTAGGTTAGGAGGAGGAGAAGGAGAAGGATTGGTAAGGACAGAGACGTGAAGGAAGGGGTGTGTATGGATGGGTATGGGAAGGGATGGGGAAGGGAAGGTAATGGGAAACGAATGGAGAGATCATGGGAAGGGGCAAGAGGAGAAGGAGGAGGAGGAGGAGGAGGAAGATTGATAAGTGTGTGTGTGTGTGTGTGTGTGTGTGTGTGTGTGTGTGTGTGTGTGTGTGTGTGTGTGTGTGTGGAGTTTTAATTTTAATTGTTATTTTTCATCTTTTTTCGTGAATTTTGTTTTCTGTTTACCTTTTTTTCTGTTTTGTGTTTCGTTTGAGTGTTGTGGGAATTTTTTATTTTCCTTTCTTTTTTTATGTCTTGGGAGTTTCTAGTGCCATATTACTTTTTGTTCTTGTTATTGACTCGCATTTTTCATGTTCTTTTTCTTCTTGTTTTTTTTCTATTGTTATTCTTGGATTTAATATTATTTTTGGTATTATTATTGTCAACTGTTATTTCTTCGTCTTCTTCTTCTTCTATCTATCTATCTATCTATCTATCTATCTATCTTTCTTTCATTCTTTCATTCTTTCTTTTGTGCATTTCTGTTGAATCTTCCACGTGGTTCTCCTGAATCGAATCTTTCTGTTACTTCTCCATTTCTCTACGTATTTCTCTCGTATCTTTCACCAATTTCTGCATCTGAGTCCTTCCTTCATTCCTTTCCTCTCCTGCACTTTTACTACAACGTCTGCATCCTTCAATTCTCTCTCTCTCTCTCTCTCTCTCTCTCTCTCTCTCTCTCTCTCTCTCTCTCTCTCTCTCTCTCTCTCTCTCTCTCTCTCTCTCTCTCTCTCTCTCTCTCTCTCTCTCTCTCTCTCTCTCTCTCTCTCTCTCTCTCTCTCTCTCTCTCTCTCTCTCTCTCTCTCTCTCTCTCTCTCTCTCTCTCTCTCTCTCTCTCTCTCTCTCTCTCTCTCTCTCCAGTATTGCAGAAATTCTTCCCGCGCCTCTGCCTTCCAGTATCGTGTTCTTGTTAGCTGTCTGAGGATGAAGAGGAGGAGGAGAAGGAGGAGGAGTAAGAGGAGGAGGAGGAGGTGGCTTGTGCTGGGAAACTAAGGATTATTTTGAAAATCTACAGGTGATAGATAAACTTTCATGTCGCCCACTGGTGCACAGAACTGTTACTAATGTAGGGACTATTTTCTGTATTTTGCTGCAACGTTTTATTTTTTTATCTGTAACTTTAGAGGGAAATTTCGAATTGCAGATATTGATTTTTTTTTTCACAGATCTGAACATTATTTATTAAAAAGTTGAAATACTTCATCTCAAGATTTCTATCTAAAATAAAATATATTCTTTACTGAAAGACGAACTATTGCATGTTCATCCGTGAAAAATTCTTTTGAATTTTGAATATGGTATGTAGATAGTAATCATATTTCACTTGAAAAGAAAAATAAGACAGTACAAGATACTTTATCGACTGGTATATACTTTTCATCACTTCACGTCACTAATCTTAGAGGATAAATTGTTATCGGTAACTTGCTTGAATTACTTACAAGGTTCAGGGCATTGATTAATAAAAGAAAAACATTTTCAATTTCAAAATTTCTATTTGATGATACAGACATGTACCTTAATTAAAAATCTTCTTTGGAAATCTTTGAAAGAAAAGTTTTAAAAGTCCAAGATGATTATACAAAGTATCTCTTAGTGAAATTTCTAAAAGAACACTCACTATCCACGTGCGCACACACACACACACACACACACACACACACACACACACACACACACACACACACACACACACACACACACACACACACACACACAAACACACACTCGGCGCGGCGAGGTAAATGGGAGAGCCTCTTAATATGTAGGCCCTGTTCTCCTAGCAGCAAGTAGGTACAGGATGTAATTTGAGAGGTTGTGGCCTCGCTTTCCCGGTGTGCGGAGTGTGGTGTGGTCTCAATCCTACCCGAAGATCTGTCTATGAGATCTGAACTCGCTCCATAACGGGGAAAGCTGGACGGGTGACCAGCAGGCGATCGTGAATAAACACACACACACACACACACACACACACACACACACACACACACACACACACACACACACACACACACACACACATCTGTACTCTTTCATGTTGCTCACCTCCTCCACACCTCAATGTTCCTGGTAGTTATGTACTTCACCTCTGGTCTGCAATGGTACTCGTAGATGGTGAAGCTCACTATCCAGATTAAAGACACTGGGTCACTACTCTTAGTACGCCTTTACTCTTATTCCTTGCTCTCTCTCTCTCTCTCTCTCTCTCTCTCTCTCTCTCTCTCTCTCTCTCTCTCTCTCTCTCTCTCTCTCTCTCTCTCTCTCTCTCTCTCTCTCTCTCTCTCTTTCTTCCCGATAACAAACGTGAAAGACAAGTGAGAACGTGGAAGTAATTATTTTCCTTTTTATGGAATGCTTTGTAACTTTCTGGGCATTACGCGTCATACTGCTGCGGGGAGAGAGTGAAGGCCAACAACACCAACAACACCCGCCTGTACCTTAGCGATCATTACGGCGTGATGGATTAAACGTCGTGTAACTGGAGTGTCTTGTCAAGGGTCGATTCCTCGGGTGTTCTTTTCCATGCAACAACCCTTCAGTTCTCCTTTTTTCATTAATGATATATAAGGGTTTCGTTGAAGTCAAATGTAAACTTTTTAGAAATTATAATCTTCCCTGAGGTAGGAAATATGTACTGTGAAGAGAAAAAGGTAGGGAAAGGAAGAGAGTGAGAAAGGGAGAGTGGGAAGTAAAGAAGGAAATGGTTTATCAATATTGTGTTTAGTTAGGTTTTGCTTTGTGGCCATGAAAATAAAGAGTGATGGCTTTGAAAGGTATATCATGTTTGGTGGGGTTTTTTATGCATTAACCATTCAGTTTTTTTTTTTTCCATTAATATTTCCTTGAAGGGTTTTGTTGAAATGTAATATATTTTTAGAAATTATAATCTTCCCTGAGGTAGAAAACATGTACTGTGAAAAGAAGAACATGGGAAAGGAAGAGAGAGAAAGGAAGACTGGAAAATAAAAAGGAAATGGTTTAATGTTTTATATGTTTAGTTTTTGGTTTATTTTGTGGCTATAAAATGATGACTTTGAAAGGTACATTGTGTTTGCTTGCTTTCCCTTCACTTGATTTTTTTTGTTTCTTGTTTACTCATCTAGTTTGTCTTTTTTCTTCTGTAATTTGCTCACTTTTTTCTCTTTACTTTTGCTTCATCGTAAGACTTCATAATTACTTTTGTTTGTTGTTGTTTCTTTTAATTGTTTGCTTTATTGTTTGTATCAGTGGATATTTGTTGTCTTACGTAATCTTCTAACATGCACACACACACACACACACACACACACACACACACACACACACACACACACACACACACACACACACACACTCTCTCTCTCTCTCTCTCTCTCTCTCTCTCTCTCTCTCTCTCTCTCTCTCTCTCTCTCTCTCTCTCTCTAACTTCTTCTCATTTGCTTTTCATACTTTCATATGTCCTTTATTCTTCTTTCTTATCCTCCTCCTCCTCCTCCTCCTCCTCCTCCTCACAATACCACTTAAGGGAGTTCAGTCAACTTAGGTTCAGGTGTATACTTGCAATCACTCCCTTTTGTGTGTGTGTGTGTGTGTGTGTGTGTGTGTGTGTGTGTGTGTGTGTGCGCGTGTATAGATAACAGTTGAGAGTTCAGCTGTGCCTGTCTTCTCTCTCCTTCTCTTTATCATGCCTCTCCTCACTGCATTTTTCCTCCTCCTCATCCTTCTCTGTACTGTATCCCTTTCCCTCTTCCTTGTTATCTCTTTTATTCCCACCCTTTTCTCTTTTCCTCCCATCCCATCCTTTCCTCTCCTTGAACTCTCTAACTACTTCCCATCCCTCGCCAGCCTCCCTTCCTGCGTGGCTCGGAACGAGGTGATTCGCTCGTTGCCTTGTGGTTATTGAACGTCGTTTGTCTGCTCTTGTCTATATCCTCACTTTTATATTTCGTACGGGATTATTTCTCGCCTTCTGTATTTTTCTTTTTTACTGTTTTCTCCCGACTTCCAGCTATCACCATCTTTATCACGCCCTTTCTTCATTGCTTCCTTCATGGGCTGGCTCTCTGTGTCTCTATCGCCCCCCTCCTCCTCTGCTCCTGCCGGCGGAATACCCCTCTACATCCCCCCAACCAGCGCAGCGGCCTGGAGATGGGAGGAGAGGCAGGGCGGGGAAGGAAGGGGGGCTGCTCCTCCCTCACTCAAGCTCCGACTTGGGTAGTTTCTCTCTGGCCGCCACGAAGGGAGGATCGCGCTCCTCTCCTCTCGTGTCCTCATCCCCGAGCAAGCGAGACTACCACTGCGTCTTGTGCTCGCGGTGTGACGAGAATCTGTGGCTCTACTGGATAACTCACTCACTCCTTGGGTATATTTTTTCTCGTTTTCCCCTTTTTGAAAACTCTAATAAAGGAGAGAGAGCGAGATAGCAAGACGAATACTAACTGAGGGTGTGTTTTTTTCTCTACTTTTTTTTTTCCTTTTTGGAAGGTGGAGATCATGGATTAGTTTGTCTTTTTGGATGTTACTGGAATGATATACTGGAAGGGGTGAAGGAAGGGTGTGTGTGTGTCTGTCTGTGTGTGTGTGTGTGTGTGTGTGTGTGTGTGTGTGCGTGCTCCCTTGAGTGTCTCCTGGAAAGTGGGTGAGGCGGTGGTGATGATGGTGCACGTCTGAAAGCACACGCACGCACTCACGCACATGCACTTTTACACGGACGCACGCACGTACTTTATCTCATCTCCCCGGCGAGGTCTCTGGTGAGGGAGACTGCCGCCGGCCGCCGCTACCCGATCCTTCTCTCATATTCTACTGACGAAGGTGAGTACTAATGCTGCGGCTCGTTTATCTAAGGCTGTTTTCAAGACTCCGTGGTCTGTGTGTGTGTGTGTGTGTGTGTGTGTGTGTGTGTGTGTGTGTGTGTGTGTGTGTGTGTGTGTGTGTGTGTGTGTGTGTTTAAGGGTGAATAGGTTAAATGGTTCAGATGATTGATTTTCAAGTGGTGGTGTTGATGTTGTGTTGTCAGGTGCTATGTTCTGCAGTGGTGGTGGTGGTGGTGGTGGTGGTGGTAGTAGTAGTAGTGTTATGTTTAGGTAGTGAGAGAGAAAGAGGAAAGAGAGAGAGAGAGAGCTCCGGAAGGTGACATGATTTTTAAAGCTGCGTTCTGTTATGACTGGCTGCTGCTGCTGCTCTACACCACCACCACCACCACCACCACCACTGGTACTTGCTAACCTCCTCCACCACTAACCTCCATCCATCGCCTCCATTACCACCATCGCCTCTACTACGCGTCCACCTCATTTTTCTTCGTCACCGGTACCATCGACATTAACCTTCCACCACCACCATCACCACCACATTATCCGTCTTTCACTTGCCCTATCATCATCATCTCCAATCTTCCACTGTCACCACCACCATCACCACCACCACCACCACCACCACCACTTCCTCCTTCATCTCCAACTCCTCCACCTCCACACTCCATTTCCCTCCTGTACGTATTTCCACATTCCTCCAAGGTAAACAATTCTTCGTCTTTTCTAGCAAGAGTTGAACTTCCGTCATGTAGTGAGTTTTTTTTTTAACTATAGTGAATTTACAGAATTTTCATGAACTTAAAAAAAATCAACCAATCTCTCATAATTTTATACAAAGATATCTAGAAACAATGTTACAAGATAAAAAACAAACTTCATATTGTACTTGCATGTAGGAGTTGAAGTTAATGGAGTGTGTGTTTGTGTTCGTTGCGTGGTGACTGTGAAGGGTAAGGTCAGTGAAGGGAAGGAGTTGGTCGTGGCAAAGCTTCCTGCGTCCTCACGGTGCTCTCATCAACGCCTGCGAACGAAAATCAATCTTTGTATCGAATGGATATTGTATCTCTCCATTTGTGTGCCTTTCATCTTGTTTTCTTTACTTTCGTTTTTGTTACGAGTATCGTATCCCGAGTACTTCTACTGCTACTGCTGCTGCTGCTGTTGCTACTACAAATTTTGCTATTACTACTGCTACTACTGCCACTACTACTACTACTACTACTACTACTACTACTACTACTACTACTACTACTATTACTATTACTACTACTGTTATTGCTACTTCTACTGCTATAACTGCTGCTGCTGCTGCTGCTGCTGCTGTTACTGCTACTGCTACGGCTACCGCTAATGCTACTATCACTACTGCTCTTGCTACTGCTACTGCTACTACTACTACTACTACTACTACTACTACTACTACTACTACTACTACTACTACTACTACTACCACCACAATTTTTCCTCTTTTCCTCTTCCTCCCTTTTCTCCAACTGCAATTACTAATACCGTTGATGTTTACACTAATACTTTCTTTACTCTTAGAACTCTTAATACCAATTCCAGCAAACACTACCCAATATTACCACTACTACTACTACTACTACTATTACTACTACTACTACCAATGAAGAAGATATTGATAACCTAAACAATAATACTGCCACCACCATCACCACCACCACCACCACCACCACCACCACCACCCGTCGATCCTCAACAAACAACAAACAACAGTGCAGTGGAACAGAATCAAAGCTACTGCACTACTCCAATCAAGCGCGTCTTTCCCCCTTTCCCCATTTCCCCTTTCCTCCCCCTGTTGTTCCCTCTCTCTCTCTCTCTCTCTCCTATTACCTAACGTACCTTTCCTCTCGCTCTTCCTCTCTCTCTCCCTCCTCTCTCTCTCTCTCTCCGCTCACTCACTGTATCTTAGCGAATCATTATAGACCATTAAAATACGACATATTTGCCTCACCTGAGTCTCTTAAGCCCACGGAGTCCATTGGGAGTCTTCTTCTTAATTTTCTGTTTTTCTTTTTTTTTCCTCATAACTTTTGGATTTTATATTTAAAGTTTACTCTCCTTTCTTTTTTCGTCCTGCTTGCTTACTTTCCTACTTCCTTGCTTCCTTGCTTCCTGTCTGTCTTTGCGTGTTCATTTTCTTGTTTGCTTTACTGCTTTCGTTGGTTTAGAGCGAGGGAGCGAGCGTGCGAGAGAGAGAGAGAGAGAGAGAGAGAGAGAGACTGACTTTCCTCTATACTCTGAACGGTCTCTGTTTTTGTAAGGATTTTTCGGGTTTGGTATTATTTCTCTCTCTCTCTCTCTCTCTCTCTCTCTCTCTCTCTCTCTCTCTCTCTCTCTCTCTCTCAGCCAAGCGGTAAGGGAAATAAAATGACGGTTGTGTTCTCTCTTCACTCTTTTCATCGAGAGAGAGAGAGAGAGAGAGAGAGAGAGAGAGAGAGAGAGAGAGAGAGATAGCAGTGGTAAAAAAGAAAAAAAACATTGGGAGCAGCGAATGGTGAATAGAGGTAGAATTTTAAAGAGTCGATAATTGGGTTTCCCGATCTGGTGTGGGCGCTGCAGGAGGAGGAGGAGGAGGAGGAGGAGGAGGAGGAGGAGGAGGAAGAGGAGGACTTGTATGTGTCGGCAGAAGAGGAAGACCAGTAGGGGGAAGGAATCTAGAAGCAGAGTTTTCATTGCTTCTTAAGTTTGGTTAGGTTAGGTCAGGTAGCGTGAAAAAGTTAGATTAGGTTAGGTAATAAGAAAGTGTTTGGTAAATTTGCATGTTAAAATCTTACTTGTCGTGATCTGTTGGGGTTAAGTTAGGTAAGATTGGTGCTAGTTACGTTAGGTTAGTTTAGGTTGGGTTAGGTTAGGTTAGGTTAGGTGTAAAGATTGAGATAAGGAAAGATGTTGTTTGCAGAATTTGTCTTAGAATCTTAAATGTAGTGATCGATTGAAGCTGAGTTAGGTAAGATTAGTGCCAGTTTCATTATGCTAGGTTAGGTCGGGTTAGGTTAGGTCAATGAAAAGATATTGAGTAAAGGAGATAAACTGTTTGGAAAGATTATCTTAGAACCTTGCTCGTAATGATCTGTTGAGGCGAAGCTCGAATATGTTAGGTTAAGTTAGCTCAGGTTAGGGTAAGTGAAAAGACAGTGAACTAATTGTTTGGAAAATTTGTCTTAGAACCTTGCTTGTTTTGATCTGTTGAAGTGAAATTCGGATAAGTTTGTGGTAGTTAGGTTTGGGTTAGGTTAGATAAGGTTAGAAGAGACAGTGATGGGAAAAAGAAAGACGTCCGGAAAACTTGTCTTGGAATCTTGTATACGTTGTTGTTCTAAGCTTAGTTAATTGAGTGTAGGTTAGGTTAGTTAAGGTGAGGTTAAGGAAGGAGACGAAAAAAGACAAGCAAGAGGAGGAGGAAGGAAGGAAGGAAGGAAGGAAGGAAAGAAGGAAGTATGGAAGTTAATGGTTGACCTTGACTTCTCTCCTTAATTGCTACTGTGCTCTTAAGTTAAATTACATTACGTGGAAAAAAAAATTACGTTAGTTTATTGTAAGCTAAGTTACATTATGTTAAGGAGGGGAGAGAAAAGACGAGAGAAAGAAGTAAAGTGTTTGGAGAAATTGCAGTATATCCCTTCTTTATGTGATGCTTTTACTTTAAGTTAGGGTAGTTTAGAGTAAGTTAAGTTAGGTTGGGTTGGGTAAGGTTAGGGAAGGACGAAAAGGAGAGCACGTGAGGGAAGGAAGGAAGTGTTTGGAGTGATTATATTTTCTTTTTTGTTATTTCTATGTTTTATGTTGGATTAGGTTACTGTGAGACATTGAGGGAAGGACGTGAGGAAGTGAGGAAGGAAAGAAGGATGGTGTTGGTAGTAATTGTTAGGATAAAGTAAGCTACATTATGTCAGAAAGATTAATTTAAGTTATGGAGAAAAGACAGCAAGGAAAATAAAGGATGGAGAGTCTTGTGAAAAATTGTCTTGCGTCCTTGTTTCACGTGATGCTTTTAAATTGGGTTAGATTATATTATGACAGGTTAGAGAGGAAAGATCAGGAGAGGAGAAGGTTGATGGAGGTAAATGTCTCAAGTCTCTCGTGATGCTTATACAATTTCAAGGAGGAGTGTTCAGAGACAGTCAGTGTACCTTCGTCTTGACATTATATTCATCATTAGTGTGGCTACTTGAGGTGAGACGGGTAAAAATTGACTTCAATAGAGAAGAGTAGCTAGAGAAAACAGCACCAGAGAACTGAAAGGAAAATGTTATGTTATGTATATTTTTTTCTGCTTCTCTTACATTTCAAGAGAACTTTGAGGAGATTAAGACTGGAGAGGAAGAGATAGAAAAGTCTTAGATAAATTAAAAGAAAATGATTTATTTATTTATTTATTTATTCATTTTTTGTCTGGAATGAGCCTTTTACTATCCAACTTAGAGATTATAAAAAAAGAGTAAGCGTTTAAAGAGAAGAGTACAAGAAAACAAGTGAACAATAACCATCTTCATCTGTACTGACATACACACACACACACACACACACACACACACATACGTCCTTTTTGTTAATGCTTGGTGAACGATGAGGTATAACATAACATTAGGTAGATTTACGGAGAGGAAGTGATGGATGGACAAGGCTGAATTACCTACAATGATCCGCCCGGGCCTTCTGTCTCTTTATGAGTCCCTGTTGTCATGTTCTGATTCACTCGGCTTTACACATCCTGGGCTTTAGAACAGCATTGTGAGACATCTCTGCGCCGCTATTCCACTACATTCAAAAGGCTTTATTTGAAGTTACATGGGATTTTAAGAGTCTTTTATGTTTGTAATGACAGATTTACAACCTTTCTAGGATATCAACAGGAAAACTCTTGAAAACCCGCCTAAGCTTCTTTTTTGGCTTTTAAAAGTGAAAGTTATTAAAGAGTAAAATAAAATGTCTTGGAAGGAATAATAAATGCGTTATGTTTAAGTTGTTATGGCACCAGTGACAGATTAACAAGATAATCTACTGCAGGAGAAACAATCGTCATCTCTGTGGCCTTTGAAACTAGATGTAGTGAGAGAGCAAAGCGTTTCAGTATACCAACTTTACTCGTCTCTCACTCCCTCCTTGCTGTCATCTTAGCCTGAACCTCTCAGCTTGTATAACACTCTACTGCCTGTCATCTATACCTTCCACTCCCTCCAGACCATCCTCACTCCACCACTCCACCACTCCACTCCACTCCCACCACTCCTACCACTCCTACCACTCTCAGCCGACTGTCACAAACGTTCTTCTTCCTTCCCTATATACTTGCCAACTCCTTTCATCCCATCTCACTCGCTGCTCTCTCTCTCTCTCTCTCTCTCTCTCTCTCTCTCTCTCTCTCTCTCTCTCTCTAGTATCTTTTCGTTTTTAATTTTGCTTTTATTGTTCGTTTTCTTCTTTATCATCTTCATTATATTTCTCTGCTTCTTTTCCTTTTCTTCTTTCTCTTCCTCCTCCTCCTCCTCCTCCTCCTCCTCCTCCTCTTTCTCTTCCTCCTCGTCCTCCTCTTTCTGATATTTTTTTCCATGTTTTCCTCTTTCTCATTCTTGTTTTCTGTCTCAACATTACTCCCCCATCTCTCTCTCTCTCTCTCTCTCTCTCTCTCTCTCTCTCTCTCTCTCTCTCTCTCTCTCTCTCTCTCTCTCTCTCTCTCTCTCTCTCTCTCTCTCTCTCTCTCTCTCTCTCTCTCTCTCTCTCTCTCTCGTCTCCATTCCCTCCGTCGTTTCCTGTTACTACCCCGTGGCCTCCATTTCCTCAGTATTGTATGGGGTGGAAGGTTACTTTCGACGCGCCTTACAGTGCTACTAGGAATAAAGAACCCGCTGGAGCCGTCACTTGGGGGGAAAGAAGGCTGCATAAACTGTGGATATTAGTGTACGATAGTTTGGTTTAATGTACGATAGTTTGGTTTAGTGTACAATAGTTTGGTTTAGTGTACGATAGTTTGGTTTAGTGTACGATAGTTTGGGTTAGTGTACAATAGTTTGGTTTAGTGTACGATAGTTTGGTTTAGTGTACGATAGTTTGGTTTAGTGTACGATAGTTTGGTTTAGTGTTGGGTATTTTGTTTTCCTATTGGCTTCTTGTTTTTTTTTTTTTTGCTAGTGTTTTTTTTGTCTGTCATTTTATTTTTTGTGTGTGATGTCCGATTTTCTCTCTTTTTTATTGTGTTTGTCTGTTTTATTCTAGTCTTTCGTCTCGTTCTTGTTGTTATTTTTGTTTTTGTTTTTCATTGTCTTCCTCGTTGTTCCGTTCATTTATTTCTCTTTGCCTTGTTCCTGTCATTCTCTCTTTTCTCCTCCTTCTTTTCCTCCTCCTCTTCTTCTTCTTCACAATGAAAAAAAAAGAAAAATGGATAAAATACAAACTTTTAATATTGCTAGCATGCAGGAAATAGTTGAAATATTAACTACAATTACCACGATCATAATTCCCAGAGAGAGAGAGAGAGAGAGAGAGAGAGAGAGAGAGAGTGGATACTATAGTGCCTTGACCCATTTCTGTGAAGGTTTAAGCGGCTGGATGGGTCGCGGCGCATCCCTCGGGACTGTGCTATCATGCCAGGCTGCTGCTAAAGGCACACAGCCGCGGCACACGCAACCACGGGCCTTGAGGGAGGGAAGGGAGAAACACTGCCTAGAAAAGAGTAGATTGCTGCAAAAAAAAAAAAAAAACTGTTTCCATAATGATTGTTGAAATAAAAGTGCTTAAGATAACTAACATGTTTATAAAAGAGTAGTAGTTTAAAGATTAATGCCTCAAGAAGAAAGGTTGTTAAGAAATGCGCGTAGAAGATATTGCTAAGACTTCCTAAAAATATATAATTGTAAAAAAAAAAAAAAATAGAAAAGAATGAGAAATTGTACACATATTGAAAAGGTGTATTGTATAATCACGTTTTTTTATTCTGCCTTCAAATTGTGCACCTTCCTCTTTTTTTTTTTTTTCTTCTTTATACCTTTCTTCCTTCTTCAGTTCTCTCTTCTACCTTTCTTCCTTCTTCAGTTCTCCTTTCCACTTCTTTTCCTTCTTCAGTTCTCCTTTCCACGTCTTTTCCTTCTTCTATTCTCCTTTCTACCTTTCTCCCTTATCAAGTTCTCCTTTCTATCTTTCTTCCTTCTTCAGTTGTTTCTCTTTCTTTCTTCCTTTTTTCAGTTCTCCTTTTCCTTTTTTTCTTTTCCTTAAGTTCTACTTTTCTATCTCTCTTCCCCTACAGTTCTCCTATCTACTTTTCTTCTCTTTCACTTCTCCTTTCTATTTTTCCTCCTCTTCCTTCAGTTCTCCATCCTAACCTTTTTCCTCTTTCGTTTCCTCTTAATACCTTTCTTTCTTCTGCCGTTCTTGTCTCATATTTTTCTTCTTCCTTCTCTTAGTGTTCCCAGTGATAGAACAAATGCCAGCTTCGTCACAGTATTTAATATAGTGACATTCAAACCAGCTCAATTGTATCTTCCCATCATTTAATCCAGGAAAAAGGTTGCGTTCCCTCTCAAAACATGTAGAGTTACAACAGATCAGCTGGAAGATTAAAAAAGATTATGCAGCTTAAGTCCTATACAGTTCAATTACTTAGTCCAATGAGAAGGAGGAGGAGGAGGCGGAGGCGGAGGAGGTGGTGGAGGAGGTGGAGGAGGAGGAGGAGGAGGAGGAGGAGGAGGAGAGAGAGAGAAGCTGGTGATGTGAATGGCGCAGTTATTTGATGTTAAATTGTTCTCTGTAAACTACAATACTAGTCTCCCTATTCCTTTCTTGATAGTATCTGGGAATTGACTCTCTCTCTCTCTCTCTCTCTCTCTCTCTCTCTCTCTCTCTCTCTCTCTCTCTCTCTCTCTCTCTCTCTCTCTCTCTCTCTCTCTCTCTCTCTCTCTCTCTCTCTCTCTCTCTCTCTCTCTCTCTCTCACGTGTTTACCTCTGCAAATGGTGTTTCCTTAGTGACCGTGGTAAGGATGCTGCTGCTGGTGATGGTGGTGGTGGTGGTGGTGATGGCGATGGCAACGTGCTGTGATAGGATCTGCTGGCGTCGGTCACGGAAAAGGATGCTACGCGAACCTTCCCTTTAACTTCTCTTTTTTTATTGCCTTAGATTTATCACGGGAGAGTTGGACGGATGAGGGAACTGGCTGAGGTGAGATGAGATGAGGTGAGATGAGGTGAGGAAGCAAGGAAACGGGTGGTGAGGGAAATGAGACAGTGGACAGGAGTGAAGGGATGGTAATATTGATGGTGGGTGGTGGTGGTGGTGGTTGTGGTGGTGATGGTGATGGTGGTGATGAAGATTTACATAAGGAGGAACTGTCATGATGTGTGGTGAATGAATGTTTGTTTATTTGTATTTTGCTTGTTGGGGTTGTGGGTGATGTGGTTGTTGGTGAGGGTGTTATTGTTGTTGTTGTTGTTATTGTTGTTGTTATTATTAGTTTTCTTCCTGTTTCTGTTCTTGTTCTTATTTTTTCTTTCATCTTTTTTCCAAACTTCATTGCTGCTGTTGTTGTTGTTGTTGTTGTTGTTGTTATTGTTGTTGTTGTTGTTCTTGTTGTTGTTGCTCTAATGAAATTCAAACACATTGTAATTCTGTTAGAGGTAACGTTTTTTTTTCTATTTTATTTCATTCTTTGCATGAGTGCGTGTGCGCGTATGTGTGTGTGTGTGTGAGTGTGTGTGTGTGTGTGTGCGTTTTTGCATATAATTCGTGTTCTTTTTTCATATTTTTTCCTTTTTTCTGTATTTTCCTGTGTTATTACTCCAGTTTTGGTGGCATTTCTGTCAAAGACCTTAATCTGGAGCACTTGAAGTGACATGGATTTCAAAGGATGTTTTTATGCTTCCGGGACAGATTAACAAGATTTCTTCATTGTCAACAGGAAAAACACTCTTTGTTTGTGACCTTTGAGAATACTCGTGGTGAGAGAGCAAAAGCGTTTCAAAATACAGGATACGGATACAGATTGAAATGACACGTTCCCGGATCAAAGGGTGCTTTTATGTTTCTAGGGACAGATTAACAAGATTTCTACAATGTAAACAAGAAAAATACTCTTTCTCTGTGACCTTTGGAAATAGTCGTGGTGAGATAGCAAAGTGTTTCAGAATACAGGATACGGATACAGATTTAAATAACACGTTCTTGTATCACCGTGTCGTGACTGTGTGTGTGTGTGTGTGTGTGTGTGTGTGTGTGTGTGTGTGGCTGGTTGAATAAAGTGTTAAGACGAGGAAAAAAGCGAAGGCAGTGTGTGACGAACCTTCCTTTCCTTCTCCCGCTGTTCTGCATTCAACACAAACAAGGAAAGTTTAATTATATTTCTCTTTTTGTTAATTATATCTTGGCTTTTAATGGTTTTCTCTTTCTTTCTTTCTTCTCTCTCTCTCT
>NC_059302.1:25514918-25534918 GCF_017591435.1 Portunus trituberculatus | reverse complement strand
CCTCGAGTCCGTGCCGTTGCGGAGAGAGAGAGAGAGAGAGAGAGAGAGTATGAGTAACACGCAGCTACCATGTAAAGTTGAGGTCCTTTTAGAGTTTTGAGTCGGATAATAACGAAGAACTTCAAGAGAAAAGGGCGCGTGACGGAACGAAAAGACTGTTGCTAGCTAGATAGGTCTCTCTGTGTGTGTGTGTGTGTGTGTGTGTGTGTGTGTGTGTGTGTGTGTGTGTGTGTACTCTATGGATCTGTTCGTCCGTGTTTTCGTACTTTATGTTGACGTAACTGCTATGTAGAGTGTAGTTATGTGTACGTTTTCGTGATGTGCAGGCGATGTGGAGGTGTTACGGCAGCCTTAACTTTGCCTACTTGTGTGTGTGTGTGTGTGTGTGTGTGTGTGTGTGTGTGTGTGTGATAAATGGACCAGTTAACCTCGTGGGTACAGATTTCATGTTCTTTGTGTATGTTATGTGCGTAAGTGATGTTGGCATGGTCGTATAGTTCACGCCTGATGTCTACATGTGCTTTGTTTATGTGCTCGCGTGTTGCTGGAGGGAGAAGATTAGATACGATGTTTACAGGTATGAACTCTGCTATTTGGAGTGTTAAAGGCTGATTTATTTGCCTTAGTCTATCTGTTTATCCTATTCTTTTCTTCTTGTTTATCTTCTCGTGCCTATTAATCTCGTGTCACCTTTCCTGTTCACCTGTCTCTCTATTTGTTTATCTTATGTCCTACTTCTTTATCTTGTCTCACCTGTTAATCTTTATCTATTAGTCCTTTTTTATTCTATTTATTCTGTTATTCTACTTTTTTATCGTCTCTTACATGTCTATCTGTTTCCTATTTATTTATCCTTCCGTGTTCTACTCATTCTATCTTGTCTTACTTTACCTTTGCCTCATTTTACCTGTCCATCTCTCCCTTTTTTTTTCTTATTTTATTCTGTATATTTCTTTCCTCACCTTATCTTTCTATTCTACCTCCGTCCTCACTCGCCTTAATTACACTCTTCACCAGCCTTAATCTTCTGTTTTAACGCCCTTATCACCTGTTTATACCTCCTTACCTGCCTTGAGTACTACGTTATGTTCTTCACACACCTTACCTCTCTATCCTACTTCCCTTGTTTATTCAGTTTCACCTGCCTGTGTCTTGTCTATCCTGTTTTGTCTACCTATACTCTTATACTAGTTTATCCTATTTCAACTGTCCACTTTGTCTGACCTGCCCACACCACCTTATCTCTCTTCCAATTTCGCGCCAATACTTGTCTTACCTTGCTAGTCCTCGCTAACTAACTCATCCCACCTCCAACATCTAACCTGCTTACCTGCCTACCAGCCTACCTGGTTATCTGGCTTCTCTCCTCTGCTCAGTCTTTCCTGCCTCAGCTTCCTCCTCTAAGACTATTTTACTGATCCGTTGTCTCTTCCTTCCTCTATCTTTCTCTGTCTCTATCTCTGTCTCTGTTTCTGTTTCTCTGTTTCTCTCTGTGTTTCTGTTTGTATGTCTCTGTTTCTCTGTTTTTATTTCTCTCTCTCTCTCTCTCTCTCTCTCTCTCTCTCTCTCTCTCTCTCTCTCTCTCTCTCTCTCTCTCTCTCTCTCTCTCTCTCTCTCTCTCTCTCTCTCTCGGGAATCATTGTCTTGTCTTAATTATGATTTTTATTTCAGAATTTCACACTTCTTCAATCTTTCGAATGGAAAATGTAAGTTCCAGTAACTAATATATATTTTCAATGGGGAGTAAAAAAGTACTTCAAATGCCATGAAAATGTTTATGATGGTATAGATTGCATAATAATTTTTCTGTGACAAGGAAAGCTACAGTGCAAATTTCGTAAGTATATTTTTCTTAGTGACTTTCGAAAAAAAAAAAAAGAAAAAGTCTATTTCATAATATTTCCCAAGTGCAGAATACAAAAAGAGAGAAAAAAAGGCTGAAATTTATAACTTCATATTAAGCAAAAGATAAAAAAACTATAAAAAAGGAGAAAAAGCCTGAACATCATGACCTTTCCAATACAAATAAAATAAAAAAGGAAAGAAAGAAATGGAGAAACAAATGAACAAAGAGTAAAACGTTTGGTTGCCTTTCCGTGACGCGTGTGGAGCTGCGAGGCTTCAGGTGAGAGTGAAAGTGAGAGAGAGAGAGAGAGAGACCAAGTCCTTTAGTGCGAAAGAGTCAGTCCTTTAGCCGCCATTTCTACATGCCTGGGAGTAATATACCTGTAATTAAAAAGGTCTGTGCGCGGCCTGCCTTCATGCCACACATTTTTGCCCGTCATTTCCTCTCCGTTCATCAGGCGCTGCTCTCATCATCCCCATCTCTCTCTCTCTCTCTCTCTCTCTCTCTCTCTCTCTCTCTCTCTCTCTCTCTCTCTCTCTCTCTCTGCAATGTCCATAAAGGATTATTTTCTGATGGGATTATGAAGGTGATCACAAAGATTACGACAAAAAGTATTGACAGAGGAAGTATAGAGTGGGTGGACCGGTACGGCTTTGTGTGTGTGTGTGTGTGTGTGTGTGTGTGTGTGTGTGTGTGTGTGTGTGTGTGTGTGTGTGTGTGTGTTGCTCTGTGTGTGATTTGCGGTTACTATTTCTATGACGCGTTTGTTTTGTCTATTTATTTATTTATTTTATTTACTTATTTATTTACATTTATTGCGTATTTGTTTGTTTAGTTGTTGATTTGTCACGGATGCTGCGAGGGACTTGTTGGTAGATGTATGTATGTATGTATGTATGTATGTATGTATGCTTTCATAGTGTGAGTAAGTATGATATTTCTCTTCACTTGTATTGGCTCTTTAAGTTTTGTACATGACCTACTTGAGTAAATATGAGCATGTGTCTGCTTCCCTTTATACTCTTCTAAATTTGTCTAACATTCTCGTAACTTCTTTTTTTTATTTCTTTATTGTTACCATATTCATTTAATGCTTATTTATTTTATTCCGTCTAACACTCGTATGTACCTTATTCCATTTTCTTTTCTTTTTCCATTTTCTCCCATCTCCTTCCAGTTCAGTTCCTCCATTCCCAGCTTTCCCCAACTGTTTACTGCCACCTTTCTATTTTCCTCCTTTTAATGTAATTTTCAATCCGCTTAGTTGAGACAAACGCTCCAGTAATGTTGTTTGCAAGGTGTTTTTTGAGGTAACAGTGTTTTGAGGGAGATGTTTTCGTCAGACTGCCATCTCTCGTTAACTCCATTTTCTTCGCTTCTTTCCTGTTCCTTCCTTCCTCTACGTAACTTCTCTTCCGGTGGATCGGTAAGGGAAGAGAGAGGGCGGGGTGTGGCGGGGTCTAGGGGCGTGGTGGGAAGGAAGGCCTCTTGGTAGGACGCAAAAGGATAATCAATTTGTGTTGTTGTGCTCAGTCCAACTTGTCAGACGGTAATGTAAGACTAGTAGTGGCAGGGTAGGTAGTGGTGGTCATAGTAGTAGTTGTTGCAGTATTGGTGGTAGTGGTGATGGTGGTGGGAGAGGGATAGTAGTAGTAAAAGTAGTGGTAGTAAAAATAGTAGGAATTTGAAGAGGAAGGAGAAAAGAGTGTAGCTGTAGTATTAATAGTAGTTGTTGTTGTTGCTGTAGTAAATAGAATAGTAATAATGTAGTTGGAGTAATAGTAGTGGTGACAGTAAAAGTCGTCGAAATAATAGCAGTAGCAGCAGCAGTAATAACAGTAGTACACTAACCTTCCTTCCACTATCCTTAACACTGTCCCTCTGAAATACACTCCTTTAGTTGAAAATCTCACAAGACCCCACAAGTGATAGTTATTGTGTTCAGTAAGACTCAAGAATGTGGGAAGACACTAAACACAATGAAACTGAGTACATGAAATGAGTGTTATTTGTACCCTCGACTTATTTTAGGTTTGACTATTTGGAAGAAATGCGAGAAAATAAAAGATGAAGTGATGAAGTAATTATATTGAAACGAAAATGGTGATTGCCAGGAGAAAAGGAAACGAGGAAAAGGAAGAGTAGAGAGAGAGAGAGAGAGAGAGAGAGTACACTGGAAATTAAGTGCAGGAGAACAATTAATTACTCTCGTGGGATATGTAGCTTGGCGGAGTGAAAGTTGGAGTTTAAACGCAGAACTCGGTGGACGCGGGCGGCAGAGAGGATGGATGAGGGAAGCTTGGGGACATTAGTTTGCTCACGTGGAGAGAAAGGAAAAGTAAAGTAAAAGTGATAAATAGAACACAAAGTTAGACACGGAAAGTAGGAAATGGAGAGAAAGGAGAGACAAGAGAATTATAGATAGAACAAATATTTGAGGTTAGTTATGGGGAAGTAGAAAATGAAAAGGAAGGAGAAATAAAGATAAAAGATTAATAGAATAGGTGTGTGTGGTTATAGAAAGGAAATAGAAAATGCAAAAGAGGTAAAGATGGAAAAAATATTAAAGAACATGTAAGGTTAGGCACGAAAATTGTAAGATTATATGTAAGAGCATGATAAAACAACCATTCTCATCATTAACAACAACAATAACAACAACAACAACAACAACAACAACAACAACAACACTATCAACACTAGCATCATCTCCATCACAACTACCATCATCTTCTCTTCTACCACCTCATAAAAAAAGACAGTAACCCATTCACTTCTTCTAACTGCCCCATCTATTCCAAGTCACCTCAGCAAACTTAACGTCATCTGTGTTTGTCTATCTGTCTTTTTCTTCTCCTTATTTCGTAACCTCATCTTTCTGTCCTCTTGTCCTTTGATCATTCCCTTTAGATGGTGGAAGGAGAGTTTTCATCTTTATTGTCTGTTTATCAACCCGCCTTTATACAGACTCGCTGTGTTGTCATAAGCCATTTCCACTTACTTCTGTCACCTGCCATGTTAGTATTCAGTCCCCTTTCTCTCATGTCAGCTTGTATGCAATCCTTCCATCTAATCTGGAGTCTTCCTCTCTTTCTCTTTTGTACTTCCATATCCAGGACGCCTCTCTCATCACTTGCTCCATCCCTCCTTCATTACAAGCCCATATCATCTCTAAACGTCTTGCTTCCTGGGTCTTCTTTGTAATGTCCCCCACCTTCACTGCTCCTCTGATCCTTGTATTAGTGGTTTCGTCCTTCGTCTCGCCAGCCATCCAACCATCTAACCATCCTCATTTCTGCTGGTGGAAGGACAATGTGACGGGAAAAATAATAATGCATAAATAAAAAGAAGAAATGTCGTATAGGTTTTGCTGCAGAGTGAGAGGAAGTGTGTGTGTGTGTGTGTGTGTGTGTGTGTGTGTGTGTGTGTGTGTGTGTGTGTGTGTGTGTGTGTGTGTGTGTGTGTGTGGTGTAAGTTGCAGTGATGTGGGTTCGCAACAGGCCAGAGGTGCAGGGGAAGCTACTGTAATGTTCAGGATATTACTCGTTCTGAAGTTGCTGGAGGGAATAGTTGCGTGGACAGTGTTGGGAAGGGTGCGTGTGTCTGTGTCGAGGTGGTGGTGGTCATGGTGGTCGTGGCGGTGGTGGTGGTGGTTGGTATAGGTTCAAAATTAGATGGTAGTAGTAACAGTATGTAACACTTAGATAGTTTACATTTTTTAATTGTATACATTATAGTTTTTTTTGTGTATGTTTTATATTTGTTTTGGCCTCATTAATTACATCTTTGTTTGAAGTTGTGTTGAATGTACGGAGCGGAAAGACTGTGCTTGTGATGATAATAAAATATATTGATGATGATATGGGACTACTGTCGCTGCTGCTGCTGCTGCTGCTGCTGCTGCTGCTGCTGCTGCTACTACTACTACTACTACTACTACTACTACTACTGCTACTGCTACTGCTGCTGCTGCTGCTGCTGCTGCTGCTGCTGCTGCTATTGCTGCTGCTACTGCTGCACTGCTGCTGCTGCTGCTGCTGCTGCTGCTGCTGCTGCTGCTGCACTGCCACTGCAGCAGCAGCAGCAGCAGCAACAACAACAACTGCTGCTGCTGCTGCTGCTGCTGCTGCTGCTGCTGCTGCTGCTGCTGCTGCTGCTGCTGCTGCTGGCAACGGTTGGTTGCACAACAACAACTGCTGCTGCTACTGCTGCTGCTGCTGCTGCTGCTGCTAACAGTAATGATGATAATGATGTTGTTGTTTTTATTATTATTATTATTTTATTGTTGTTCTTGTTGTCATTGTTGTTATTATTATTATTATTATTATTATTATTATTATTATTATTATTATTATTATTATTATTATTATTATTATCATTATTACCATTTTGTTGGTAATGGTGGTGGTGGTGGTGGTGGTGGTGGTGGTGGTGGTGCAGCAACAGCAGCAGCAGCAGCAGTGGTGGTGGTGGTGGTGAGTGCAGTGGTAGCAGTGCAGCAGTAGCAGTGTGGTGGCAGCAGTTATTATTATTATTATTATTATTATTATTATTATTATTATTATTATTATTATTATTATTATTATTATTATTGGTAGTGGTGGTGGTGGTGGTGGTGGTGGTAGTAACAGTGGTAGTAGTGGTGGTAATAGTATTAACAGTAGTAGTGGTAGTAGTAGTAGTAGTAGTAGTAGTAGTAGTAGTAGTAGTAGTAGTAGTAGTAATAGTAGTAGTAGTGGTAATAGTAGTAATAGTAGCAGTAGCAGTAGTAGGAGTAAGAGCATCAGTAGTGGTGGTAGTGGTGGTGGTGTTGGGAGTGGCCTGGCGTGGCATGCAGTGGTGATGGCGTTACAAGGGGCTCCAGTTTATGGTGTTTGTGGTAATGACGAGTTATGGCGTGCGGGTGAAGGCGTGAGGGCGTGGGCTGACAGAGGACCCCCATGAGTTATGCTCACACACACACACACACACACACACACACACACACACACACACACACACACACACACACACACACACACACACACACACACACACACACACACACATTTTCATCACCATAAACAATAATTATTTGGGATATAATGAGCCACTGCACATCCATTGCTATTATTATTATTATTATTATTATTATTATTATTATTATTATTATTATTATTATTATGGCCACTTCATTTCTGCTAATTACCAGGTACGTAAATTAATCAGTTACGTTATGCTCATTTTTTTCATCTTAATAAGCTTATCTCTTTGCTCATTTTCTTTGTTTTTTTTTTCCTCTTTTCTTTCTCTATCTATTTTCATTTCATTTTCTCATCTTTCTTAAAACTTCCTATTCACTCATGATTTATTTTTTTTTCTTTTTTTTCCTTTGCTGTTATTCCCTCAACTCTTTATTTATCTTTCCATTCGTATTTTCTTCCATTTTTCCGTACGTTTTTTCTATCGTCTTTTTTTACCTTTTAATATGTGTTTTCACCTTTCGTTTCTAGTTTTCCTCGATTTTCATTTCCTTTTCACCAGTCTCTCCCATTCCATATGCCTTTCAGTCCCCTCCCTATCGCTCTCTTTACCTTCATTCCTTCCTTTAAGCTTATCAATATTTACCTTCCTATTCCCATAAGCCTGGCAACTTCCCTTCCTTGTTTACCTTTGTGTTGCTTTAAACATAGCAGCTGTAGACCATTTTCTTTCATGTTTAGTTTGGTTTTCCCTTAAGCCGTTGTCACTTTACCCCGTTTTCTTTCTTGTTCTGCTGGCGTGTTGTATAATTGCACATTATAATGAGTATTTATTAGAAAGGTCTCGGTATGCTGTAGTTCTGTCTTTTTCTCTCTTTCTCACTTTTCTTCTACACAGTTTAATTTCTTTAAGTGACCCTTTAAACGGAGGATGTGCGACCAGTTTTCTTTAGTGTCCTGGAGAGTCTACTTATGCATGTATGTATGTATGTATGCCTATCCTACGCTGCTACGTCTGTGGAGGATGCTATTGACGCAGCTGGACACACACACACACACACACACACACACACACGGACCTCAATATATGCAGATGTATACGAATCGAGAGATATGATAAGGAAAAAGAGGGCACGGAGGGGTGACGGATAGCAGGAGAGGCCGCCAAGAATCACTCCACAAAGAACGACGGAGGACTAGGGAACTTCTGAGCCAGGCCGTGTCAATTTGAACTTTTTTCGGTGACGACTTGATAGCTGTCGTCGGGAAGTGTCTGCGAGTGATGGGCAGAGGAAGAGCGCCAGCAGGAAGAAAGGACGAGGAAAGTGAGGAGGCAGAGAAAGAGTGAAGGAAG
The DNA here is from genome assembly GCF_017591435.1 of Portunus trituberculatus. Lineage (NCBI taxonomy): Eukaryota > Metazoa > Arthropoda > Malacostraca > Decapoda > Portunidae > Portunus > Portunus trituberculatus. The sequence goes on along the minus strand of NC_059302.1, from coordinate 25,526,757 downwards.
GATTGCAGGAGGATAGAAAGGTGTGAAAAGGGAAAGATTGAGGTAAAAAATGGATGGAAAAGATGGCTAAGGTGAAGAGGGAAGGATAGATGTAAGGAAGTAAGGAAAACGAATGGGAGAGGAAGGATAGGAGGAAAGAAGGACGTGTGAAAAAAAGGAGGGAAAGGAAGAATTGTAAAAGGAAAGGAGGAAAGTTTGAAAACCGAAGGGAGAGAAGAAGAGAGAGAGAGAGAGAGAGAGAGAGAGAGAGAGAGAGAGAGAGAGAGAGAGAGAGAGAGAGAGAGAGAGAGAGAGACTTAATAAAAAAAAAAAAAACTAGCACCAATCAATAAGGAATAAGAACAAAACCAACACTTCTTTCCGTCCTCTCATCTCTTAGTCCTTCAATTCCAAACTGAGAACAATTTATAAAACAAAACATTCAATTTCTCTCGATTCATAGAAAAAAAATACCAGAAAAAAATAAAAATACAAAAGAACAAGGGTATTGGCTTCTAGAGTCACAGTAATAGAGGTGAGGAATTTAGGAAAGCATAGAAAAATAATGTGAGTGAAGGACGTGGTGGGGGTGCGCTTCAGGGATGTGCCGGGAAAGATATAGTGACGATTGAAGCTATTAAGGGAGAAGGGGGAGGCGACGCAGATGGAGCAAGAGGAGGAGGAGGAGGAGGAGGAGGAGGAAGGAAGGAGGACGAGGAGTAGGAGGATGTGAGTTAATGAGATGAATAGCCTTGCTCTCCACCTGCCTTGCATCTGTGTGTGTGTGTGTGTGTGTGTGTGTGTGTGTGTGTGTGTGTGTGTTTGTGTTCTTAGTCCTCTCTAGGGAAGATGGAAGTAAGATAACAGGACAGTAAGAAATTGGTTTTTAAATAGAGTGGTACATGACCGGAATAGGCTGAGTAATCATGTTATTAGTGGCGAGTCAATATGGGGACTTTGAAATGAGTCTCGATAAGAAAATAAATTATGGGGAGGGACAGTAAATAGATATAGGCATGTATATTTTATCCAGCCACTGCCACTTATAGGCCTACTGTCTCTTTGTGGCGCCAGTTACTCCCTTTGTTCCATTGAAAGTCAAGAGGCCTATGAAAGCTCACGATGACGAAATGAGAAAGGCTACTGAACTTCTTTGTTTATGTGAGCTGATGATGACGACGATGCAGCAGAAGCCTAAACTACAGAGGTCAAACTGAATGTGGTGTTTCTATCCGCTCCCTGACCCTTTTATGGTGTTATTGCTTATCATCAGCATTGCTAGAAAGTGTGCGTCTGAGCGTCTCTGTGCCCTCAGTTGGTATCATGTCCTTTGTCCTCCGCGTGACCTTGCCAGCCAGCCCAGCGAGTGAAGAGGGAGCTGGGATGAGTTGAATAGGCACGTAATTACACACTTTGAATTATACACAAGTAGCGTCGCACCAATGCCATCTAGTGAGCGTGTGTGCAGTTGTATGGTTGTATAGCACTGAGGGAAACGTATAAAGCCACACCTCATGTTATTTTAAGGGGTCTGTGTGTGTGTATTAGTGATGGAGGCACACCAGAGCACAACAGAGGCATCTAGTGAGTCTGTGTGTATGTATTAGTGATGGAGGCACACCAGAGCACAGCAGAGGCATCTAGTGAGTCTGTGTGTGTGTGTATTAGTGATGGAGGCACACCAGAGCACAGCAGAGGCATCTAGTGAGTCTGTGTGTGTGTATTAGTGACGGAGGCACACCAGAGCACAGCAGAGGCATCTAATGAGTCTGTGTGTATGTGTGTGTGTTATTGAGACGCGCAGTGCCACCCCAGAGTGAGTGTTTTTGTGTTGCTGAGGGAGACATACAAGGTCACAGCTATCTTGTGTACGCGTGTGGTGTGTGTGTGTGTGTGTGTCTGTGTGTGTGTGTGTGTGTGTGTGTGTGTTACTAAGGGACACTTGTAGAGTATCTCAATTTATTGAAGTTTGAACTATCAGATGATGTAATACGAGAGTTTGCCAAATATAATACAAATATAATGGTGATGAAGACAATAGAGGAAAAAAATGATTTATATATTTAACCTGATAGCTTTGGTACAAACTCAAGTGATATTCTAATGGAGGAGCGTGGAATAATTAATACAAGTCGAGGTTACAGCTGCGTTTGTCAGCCGTCACTTGGGTCTATAAATTATGTCTGTATGTACTGCGTCTACTAAATGTTGTTGCATTCATTTGTCATCGGTTATTATGAAATATATTCGTTCTGAGTGACGACACATCATTACAACAGACACAGTATTCAGAGTGGCGGTGTGCATGTCAGGCGTCACTTCCTCTCCGAACTGACTTGTGGGTAGCAGGAGTGAGAGGTGGCGCTGTCAGTTCACCGGCCCAAGCTTCGTTCCTGCTCCTGTCTTGTGCTGCGACGTGACGCTGGAAAATCCCTCTCGTGTTGGTGACTGGCAAGATGTGCTCGGTGACGTGCGGCAGGGTGGGCGGCGGGGGATGGTGGCTGGAGGCTTGGGGCTGGGAGCTGTTGTTGTGTCTGCTGCCACTTACCCGAGGCTGTACCCTGACACTACACTGTAAGTTGTTTGTGTTTATATTAGGTGGTATGGATGGTATTGGTGTGCCCTTGGGTATGACTGAACGTTCACTTAATTTGTGGCATATCTACTTCGAGAACTGCCATAATAATTGTCTGTATTCTGCTTCTTTCGATCAGATTAGCCTTAACCCATTCAGTACTGAGACGCATTTTTACCTTGATTTTTTGGGTATGATTAGACCATTTTATTTATATAAGGAAGGGTCTATGGATGTCAGAAGATTAATGGACAGAATTTTCACTATTTTTATCCCCACATAAGATTCTGAAACTGTAAAATCACCATATAGTAAGCAAAATAAATATAGAAACACGTCATGGTACTGAAGAGGTGAAACAGAGAGAGAGAGAGAGAGAGAGAGAGAGAGAGAGAGAGAGAGAGAGAGAGAGAGAGAGAGAGAGAAGCTTTTATGAAGACAGCGAAGGGAAGGCAGGGCGAGAGTGGCTAAGGCCTTTCAAGTTTTCTGTTCGGGGACTAAGGAATAAGAGGGTGCCAGGTGTGAGAAGTTAAGTATTCCGAAGCGATTCACAGAGAGACTTAGTGAGAGGCTTAAAGATGCTTGCCCTAACTTGTCTGTCAGGTGAGGCCGCGGGGAAGTGAGGACGTCTGGAGGAGGAGGAAGAAGAGGAGGAGGAGGAGGAGGAGGAGGAGGAAGAGGAGGAGACGCAGGGTACGGAATAAGAGATAATAAGTGTTTGTAAGTAATGAGGTGACAAGTTAGTCTGTCCTTCCCTTCATCTGTGCCTCTTTACTGGTGAATAGGCGATGAGGGGTGCTGTCTCTCTCTCTCTCTCTCTCTCTCTCTCTCTCTCTCTCTCTCTCTCTCTCTCTCTCTCTCTCTCTCTCAACCAGTACTCTTTTCATACCCTCCGTTCATACATACCCAACATTATTGACCTTAATTCTCTCTCTCTCTCTCTCTCTCTCTCTCTCTCTCTCTCTCTCTCTCTCTCTCTCTCTCTCTCTCTCTCTCTCTCTCTCTCTCTCTCTCTCTCTCTCTCTCTCTCTCTCTCTCTCTCTCTCTCTCTCTGGGCATATAAGGGAAGGAAATAAATTTATCTCTTCGTCGTCTTTTGGTTTTAGTTCTCGTAAAGTTTCACTAAATGGCTCAAGGGAAGAGGAGGAGGAGGAGGAGGAGGAGGAGGAGGAGGAGGAGGAAAGACGACGACGAGGAGGAAGAGGAGGAGATTACGGAAGGAAAAGGAACGAAGCTGATTTATAGCGTTCATGTTTTTGTGGAGGAGGAGAAGGAAGAGTAAGAAGAAGAAGAAGAGGAGGAGGAGGAGGAGGAGGAGGAGATGACAGGTCCTTCAATATTTTATGCTTTGTTGACTTGATTGTATTTATTTTTTGTTAATTCATTTCTGTGTGTGTGTGTGTGTGTGTGTGTGTGTGTGTGTGTGTGTGTGTGTGTGTGTGTGTGTGTGTGTTTATGTTTAAGCCTGTCCATTACTAAGCAGCATCTCTCTCTCTCTCTCTCTCTCTCTCTCTCTCTCTCTTGCAATATTTGGTCCGTCAGTGAAAAATGGGGAATTATTAATATTTGACAAGTAAAGGATTGATTGATCTTTCCACTTCCTTCGTTCATCACCTCCTGCTTTCATTCCCTTTCGTCCTTTCCCCTCTTCATTAACTCCAGCGAGCGTCGAACCTTCAATCCTCGTCTTCTTTTCTTTAGTTTAATTTTTCTTTCAATATTTTTTTGTTCTATTTAATTTTTTCATATTCTTTTTCTTAATTATTTTCTTATTTTTTGAGTTGTTTTCTTCTTTTCCTTCATTCCTCGTCTACCTTCCTTTTTAATACATTTTTTAGTTTTTTTTTCATATCCATTTTTTTTTACTTTTTCTTCTATTTTCATCTTTCTCATTTCGTTTATTTTTCTTTTTCTTTTCCTTTCTTTATTCTTTTTATGTTTTTTTTTCATTTTTCTTGTGGTGGAATTGCTGTTTCTAAATTTCTGCTTTCCATTTTTCTTTTTCTTTTTTTCTGATGTTAATGTCAATGATCTTTCTTTCTTCCTTCCATTCTTTTTATTCCTTTTCCTTCCTTGCAGTTTTATTCTCTTCATTCTTTACTTTCTCTTTTTTATTATTTCCGAGTGTGTTATTCTCTCTCTCTCTCTCTCTCTCTCTCTCTCTCTCTCTCTCTCTCTCTCTCTCTCTCTCTCTCTCTCTCTCTCTCTCTCTCTCTCTCTCTCTCTCTCTCTCTCTCTCTCTCTCTTCTTTCGTTACCTCTTACCAATTCATCATATTCTCATTATCATTTTCTTCTCACCTTCTTTTTATCAATCTTCATTTCATCTTATCTAATCATAATGTTTCCTTTCACTCTTATTCTTTTCCTCTCCTCTCTTCCTTTTATTTTCCTTCCTCCTTTATTTCTTCCCTTCCTTCCTTCTTTCTTTCCTTCCTTCCTTCTTTCTTTCTTCCCTTCCTTCCTTCCTTCCTTCATTCATTCATTCATTTTTTTTATGTTTCATCTGTTTTTTCCTCCTCTTGCTTTTCCTCTTTCCTTTTTCCTCTTTTTCTCCTTTTCCTTCCACCTCTTCTCTCCCTTCTCTTGTTCTTTTAGTTGTTTTTGTTCCCTTTCCATTCCGTTTCAAGTGCCATAAGACTCTCTCTCTCTCTCTCTCTCTCTCTCTCTCTCTCTCTCTCTCTCTCTCTCTCTCTCAACATCTTCAGGTATATTCATGTTATTTTTGACGTTGTTTTAAGCGATATCTTCTCCGTTAGAGCGAAAAGAGGAAGAGAAGACGCTGCAGAAGGAGGAGGAAGACGAGGAGGAGGAGGAGGAGGAGGAGGAGAAGGAGGTGAAGAAGGAGGAGGAGGAGGGGAGAAGATAGGAGTTTATCACCAATTGACGTGTTTTTAGAATACAAACATACCGAAAATTACTCGTTAAGAGAGAGAGAGAGAGAGAGAGAGTATCTGTGTCTCCTTATCTTTCTTCTTCTTTTCCTATTCTCTCTTCATTCTCCTCATTCTCCTTTTCTTTTCTTTTTCAATCTCCTCCTTTCTCGCTTTCATCTTCTCTTTTCCTTCCCAATTATTTTTCCCTCCCATTCTCTCTTTTCTTCTTTTTTTCTTCTTTCTCTCCCAATTCTTCATCGTTCTATTCTTCTTCTCCTCTTTTATTCTAATTTCTTCCCCTCACTTTCTATTCCCCCTCTTTGTACTTCTTATCTCTCCACCCCACCATGCCCTTCCCTTCCTTTCTCCTTATCTCTCCTTCCCTCATTCTTGTCTTCTCCCTCTTCCTCTCCCCTCTTCCTCTCCCCTCTTCCTCTCCCCTCTCTCCTCTTGTTCTACTTCGCTACCCTCCGTCATCCGGTCATAGGATCAGGATGAGGGGACATGGTGAGGGGACGTGGTGAGGGGAGAGGGAGAGGGGAGAGGGAGGGCGTTGATGGGGAGTTGATGGGGCGTGTCATAAGGGGTTAGAGAAGGGGAAGTGAGGGGAAATGAAGGAAACGTTAAGACACAGGCGGAGGGTAAGAAGTTATGTTAAGGAAGGAGACAGAGAGAGAGAGAGAGAGAGAGAGAGAGAGAGGGGTGGGAGGGGTGACACACACACACACACACACACACACACACACACACACACACACGCAGGACACAAACCATTTGCATTATTTAGGACCTTCTGGCCCTTAAAGATAGCAAGAGAGAGAGAGAGAGAGAGAGAGAGAGAGAGAGAGAGAGAGAGAGAGACTATTGCCCTTCCTTGGAGTTGAGCCAAGTACAAGAGGTTAAAATCTGCCTGAGAGAGAGAGAGAGAGAGAGAGAGAGAGAGAGAGAGAGAGAGAGAAAACATCGCCTGATCTTGTCCTTCCTTCTCCTTTACCCTCCTCTCTCTCTCTCTCTCTCTCTCTCTCTCTCTTTCTTCTTGTACTTTTCTCTCTTGTTTTCTCTTATTCTTTCTTTCTTTTTTCTCTCTTTTTTGTTCATTGTCTCCTGTTTTTCTCTATTTCCAATGCATTCTGTCCCCCTCCTGTGTTTCTCTCTCACTCTTTCTCTTTCTCTTTCTCTTCTTTCTTTCTTTCTTTCTTTCTTTCTTTCTTTCCACTCTTTTATTCTTTTTATCTTCCTGTCTTCTTTTGTCCTGTTCAATTTCCTCTTCCATTCTTTATTCCTCTCATATCTTCCTTTCTCATTCCATTTTCTCTCTTTTCTTTTTCTTTTTTATTCCTTTTCACTTCTATCTTTCTTATTCTTTTCTCTCTCTCTCTCTCTCTCTCTCTCTCTCTCTCTCTCTCTCTCTCTCTCTCTCTCTCTCTGCTGGTGGAGTGGTTTTCTTCTTTTCTTTCTTCCTTTTATTTACTTTACCGTTTTTTATTTTTTTTCATATTATTCGTCATTTTGCATTTTTCTTGTTTTTCTTTTTTTTGTATTATTGGTCCAGCTTTATGTGTTTCTGTTTCTGTTTCTCTTTTCTTTTCTCTCTCTCCTACCTTTTGTGTCTTTGCATGTTTTCTTTATCTCCTCCTCCTCTTCCTTCTCCTCGTTCTTCTCTTCTTCTTCTCCTCCTCTTCCTCCTTCTTCTTGTTCTCCTCCTTCTTCTTCTTCTTCTTTTTCTTCTTCTTCTTCTTCTTCTTCTTCTTCTTCTTCTTCTTCTTCTTCTTCTTCTTCTTCTTCTTCTTCTTCTTCTTCTTCTTCTTCTTCTTCTTCTTCTTCTTCTTCTTCTTCTTCTTCTTCTTCTTGTTCTTGTTCTTCTTCTTCTTGTTCTCCTCCTCCTCTTCTTTCTCCTCCTCCTCCTCTTCCTCTTTCTCCTCCTCCTCCTCCTCCTCCTCCTCCTACTCCTCCTACTTCTTCTCCTCCTCCTCCTTCTCCTCCTCCTCCTCCTCCTCCTACTTCTTCTCCTCCTCCTCCTTCTCCTCCTCCTCCTCCTCCTCCTCCTCCTCCTCCTCCTCTTCACCTAATATTTCTTCTTCAGAGTTTATCTTTTCACTATCAAACAGTGTGGCAGGGAGCAAAATGTCTGCTGCTGCATTTTATCTTTTGTATTCCTTTGTATTGTTGTTAAGCTCTGCTACGTTCGTCTGTTGTTTTGATATCTTCTTATTATCCTTTCATTCCTATTCTCTCTTTTTACGTATTATCTCAACATTGTCGTCCTCTTATTTCTCTTCTTACTCCTTCTCTTTCTCCTCTTGTTCTTATTTTCTTTCCTTTTCTATTTCTTTTTTTTTTCTTTCATTATCTCAATATTATCATTCTCTTATTATTCTTTTCTCCTACTCCCTCTCTTTCTCTTTAAACAAACTAGTCTTTTCACTTCCATCATTCATATTTCCTTTATTTATCTTCCTGTTTGTTCTATTCTCATTCCTCTATTCTTCTTTTTCTTCTTACGCCTACTCCTCCTCTTTCTCCTACAGCAAACTAATTTTTTCTCTCCTTTATCCTTCCACTGCATATACATATTCTTTTCTTCTATTTCATATTCCTTTTACATCTTAATACGTATTCTATTCTCATTCCTCTATTCTTCTTCTTTTCCTCCTCCTCCTCCTCCTCGTCCTCTTTCTCCTCCAGCGAACTATTTCTTTTTCCTTTATGCTTCCCAATACATATACAAATAACTTTTCCTCTGTTTCATATTCCCTTTTTCATCTTGCTATGTATTCTATTCTCATTTCTCTGTCCCCCTCCTCTTCCTTCCTTTTCTAACTCCTCCTCCTCTTTCTCCCAATTTTTCTTTCCTTTATCCTTCCCAATGCATTTGAATAACACTTTTCCTCTCTTTCATATTCCATTTTCATCTTCCTATGTATTCTATTCTCATTTCTCCTCCTAATCCTCCTCCTCCTCCTCCTTCTCATCCTTGTTCTCCTCTTTCTCCTTCTCCTCCTCCTCCTCCTTCTCCTCCTCCTCCTCCTCTTCCTCCTCCTCCATTCGGACTGTTCTCGCCCTTAGAAAACGAAGGCTTTAGGAGGCTTAAGCGAAGCTCGAATGGCTGGACACAAACAGGGAGAAGCAGACCAGGGGACACGAGTAAATAGAGAGAGAGAGAGAGAGAGAGAGAGAGAGAGAGAGAGAGAGAGAGAGAGAGGGAGAGGGGTGGCACGTTCTAAGGGAAATAAAGAAAATAGTTCCATGTGGAAATACTCTTGAAAAAAAACACGCAGGGAACTCTGAAACTGAAGCGCAAGTACGTGGATGCAGGAAGGGAAGCCCGTGGAAGTTTTGGAAAGGTACCTATTGGCTCACTCTGTGCTGGAGGACTTACTGGATGTGTTGGGCACTGGTGGTGGTGGTGGTGATGGTGGTGGTGGTGGTGGTGGTGATGGTGGTGGTGCTGGTGTTGAAAGTCTAGGTTGTGCAGGAGCGGCAAATATAAACGTGAAAAAGGGTTAGGAAATGTAGGAAGCGTTTCTGAGAGAGAGAGAGAGAGAGAGAGAGAGAGAGAGAGAGAGAGAGAGAGAGAGAGAGAGAGAGAGAGAGAGAGAGAGAGAGAAGACAAACAGACAGACAGACACTCACATATATACACACACAAACACAAACACACACACACAGATACCAACATTCTTCCTACATGTAAACATATACGAAGAGAGGGAGAAAGAAGGAGAGGGAAAAAGAAGGAGAGGGAAATAAATAAAAGAATAAATTGGATCTGTTCACAGTGAATAAGAGGACCGTGTTACTTATGAGACTTGTGTGTGTAATTAAACCCGCCTCATTTCATTATTTTTTCCCTTTGTCGTTAATTAGATATTTTTGTTCATTCATTATACTCTCTCTCTCTCTCTCTCTCTCTCTCTCTCTCTCTCTCTCTCTCTCTCTCTCTCTCTCTCTCTCTCTCTCTCTCTCTCTCTCTCTCTCTCTCTCTCTCTCTCTCTCTCTCTCTCTCTCTCTCTCTCTCTCTCTCTCTCTCTCTCTCTCTCTCTCTCTCTCTCTCTCTCTCTCTCTATACCGTCTTAGCTTCTCCCTATTAGTTGTGTGTGTGTGTGTGTGTGTGTGTGTGTGTGTGTGTGTGTGTGTGTGTGTGGGTGTGTGTGTCTGTGCACGTTCACTGACATGCAAAATCTGTCAAGACGTCCTTTTGCTGTTTAAATTTCATGTAAACAACTCAACATTGCCAGAAAGAGAGAGAGAGAGAGAGAGAGAGAGAGAGAGAGAGAGAGAGAGAGAGACAGAAATAGAGTGAGACCAAGGAACAACACATTCTTAAAGGTGTCATTGTTGTCTTTACATTCAGAGAGAGAGAGAGAGAGAGAGAGGGGGTGGGGGAAAGGCGGTCAGTCTGGAGGAAGGGAGGATTGGGTTTAGCTGAAGACGAGATGGAGTAATACCAGAAAGGAGGGATTACAGCATTGAGAGGTGTAAAGGGAGTGGCAGAGAATTATACAGGTAGATGAGGGACGTAGATGAAGGGGACAGAAATGAGGAAGGGAAGGGAAGGAAGAAGGTGAAGGGAAATAGAGATAAGCAAAGAAGAGAATGAGGATGAATAGATGAGAACGTTTAGATAATTGGATAGAGATGAGGATGGGAAGACAAGAATAGATAAAAAATGAGAGAAATAAAAAAGAGAGAGAGAGAGAGAGAGAGAGAGAGAGAATGCGAAGTGGATGGGATGTGAGATTGTGAAAGGATGGATAAGAAAAATAATGAGAGAGAGAGAGAGAGAGAGAGAGAGAGAATATGAGGGCAACGATTACGAGGAAGAAATAGAGAAAGATGAGGGAGAAGGAGAGAAGAGGTGTAGAGGAGGATAAAGAAAGCAATGAAGAAGGTGGACAAGAGCGGATAACAGAGAAGGGATAAGGAAAAACAGAAAAGGAGATGAATGGGAGGAGAGAAAATCAGATGAACGAAAATAGTGAAGAAGAATCAGGAACAGGTAAGGAAAAAAAGGGAAAACAAGAAAAGAATTGAAAATAAAGATAGAGAGAAGAAGTAAGGGAGAGGGGAAAAGAGAGGAATAAAGAAAAATAAAGTTGGAGGAAGAAGATGCATAAGGAATAGGTGAAGAAGGGAGAGAATAACTAAAAAAAAGAAAAGATTGAGGGGAGAGAGTGAGAGAATAGAAGAAAAGAGAGGAAGAAAATCAGTGCAGAAAAAGAAGGATTAAAAATAAAGGTTGACGAGAGAGAGAGAGAGAGAGAGAGAGAGAGAGAGAGAGAGAGAGAGAGAGAGCAAGCACTGCGTCATTCACCCCACGATCCACTGATGGCTGTCATGATGGCACCATTATGCTTTATGGCACCACGTTCATGGCACCATAATTACCTTAGATACCCTATTTATTGCCTTATTGTGGCGCTGGTGATGATGGTGATGGTGATAGTGGTGTGTGTATGTTATAAACAACACACACACACACACACACACACACACACGCACGCACAGGTTAGACAAATGTGTTCTTAATGGTGTTTGTGTTTATGCATATGGTGGTGGTGATTGTGGTGGTGGTGGTGGTGGTGGTGGTGGTGGTGGTGGTGATTATGCTTCAGTTTTCTAATATGAACATGCACCACAAGAGGACAGTTGTGGTGGTGGTGTATTGGTGGTGGTGGTGTTGTCGTGAAATGTTAATGTGAATCCTGGATGACATGGTAGCTAGTGGTGGTGGTGGTGGTGGTGGTGGTGGTGCTAGTGGTGATGATCGTTGTGATGGTAGTGGTGGGGGTGGTAGTGATGGTGGTAGAGATGGTGGTGGTGGTGGTTGTGGTAGAGAACTTGGGAAAGAAGAAAGTTTTTAGTGGTGTTTTATAATCTCTCTCTCTCTCTCTCTCTCTCTCTCTCTCTCTCTCTCTCTCTCTCTCTCTCTCTCTCTCTCTCTCTCTCTCTCTCTCTCTCTCTCTCATCATATCTTTTTACTAAACTCTTCTTTTATTATCACATTCAACATTGTCCATTTTCTTCTCCTTTTCTTTCTCTTCCTTCTCCTACTCCTTCTCTGTTTCCTCAGTTTCTCCTTAGTTACTCTTCTATTTTCTCCTCCTCCTCCTCCTCCTCCTCCTCCTCCTCCTTCTCCACAGTGGGGAAATAGTGTATCGTTGAAAATATATGATAGTGATGTCCTCCTTTAGTTTATCTTCTCTCCTCCCTCCTCTCTCCATCTCTCCCCTCCTCCTTTCCCTCTCTTCCCTCCCTGCTTCCCCTCCTCCTCCTCCTCCTTCTCCTTCTCCTCCTCCTCTTTCTCTCCACACTTTCCTTCCTCGAACCTTTATTCATCTCCTCTTTCGCTCTTTATTTCTCTCTTTTCCTCTTGTCATGTATCACGTTGTATTACCTCTCTCTCTCTC
>NC_059302.1:25487418-25504918 GCF_017591435.1 Portunus trituberculatus | reverse complement strand
TACCTTCTCCTTCCTTCGTTTTCCGTGCCTTTTACTCTTCCTCACTTTACATACTGCCTCTTCTTCCCTCACTATTCTCCTCCTCTTTCCTTCACCTCACTCTCATACCTGTTCTCACCTCTTTCTCCTTTCCTCTTACTGTTCCTCCCTTCTTTTCTCTATTTTCCTTCTGCTACTCCTCCATTCCTCTATTCCTCCTTCATGTTTTAGCATCCCCTCTCTTCTCTTTCTTCTCATTCCCTCATATACCTCTCCTCACCTCTCTTCCTCCCTTCCTATCTTTTGCTTCCCTCTTGCAAACCTCCTCTATCTCTTCCCTGTATCCCTTCCCTTCTGCCAATCCAGCCAGTCTTCCCTCACTCCCTGCCGTCCCTCTTTCATGCTCTTCACCACCCTCAGCTGATGGGCGTTAGCTGGGAGAGGAAGAAGATGGGAGGAGAGAAAATAGACCAGAGAGGATTACAGGGCTGCTCCATTTCCTATACATACTGACGATGGATGAGCGTTTGAAGAAGCACTGGTCAAGAGGAGAGGAAGGGGAGAGGACACACACACACACACACACACACACACACACACACACACACACACACACACACATACACGCGCGCGCACACACTTCAGCTTGCATTTTTAACCTCTTCCAGTAATAGAGGCGCACGTTATGTAATATTCTAAGGGTCAGTGGAAAGTTTTGTTACGTTTACATTGTTTGTTTTTCGTATGTATGAATTATAAAGTGATGTTGCTCACTAGACGCGAATTATAACTTGTGGCTAACTTTTTTTCTAACTATTTTTCGGTATCAAGGCACCAGTTTTATTATATTGCAAGTGTCCCTGGAGGTTTTTCTTTGCTAAGTTTAACACGATATTCTTTCCTTTGTAGGAGTTATGAATTATGTGTTACTTGTTCCACACAAAGCCCGTCTTGTATACTCCACCGTTTTGCATGTATGTTTTAACCCTGTAACCGTTCAATACTGGGACACATTTTTACCTTGAGATTTGTGTACAATTAGACCATTTTGCAGACATTAGAAGGGGTCTATGGAAGTCAGAAAATTAATGACCACAATCTAAACTTTTTTGATCCCCCACGTAAGTTTCTGAAGGTGTATAAAATCACCATAAAATAAACCGAAAGAATAATGGAAACGCGTCATGGTACTGAAGGGCTTAAGTACATCATGCCTTCAGTTTTACTATGGCTTAGTTAATGTAGGAAAGTTTTGTTGTTTTGTGAAATTGTAAATGATAGTAGTTACTTCTCCGGCACAAATTAGGTCTTATTTACTCCACTGTGACTGATTAATAAGTGATTTTGAGGGAATTTTGCATATGTTCCTCGGAGTGAACTGATTAAATAGGCAATGATGAAGGTTGTACAACGTGTAAGGGAATAAAGAACAGAACAGTATCAGACGAAACATTATAACCAAGTGTGGAATTTTTGTTCAGTATATTCATGTTAAGTAAAAAGAAATGGGATGAAAGGGAAGTATTGGGAGAAAATATGCTGAGTGTTCCTTTTGTGAAATGATCAGAGGTTAATGAAACTTGATGGAATTAATTTTCTATCCATTTATTTTTTAGTGGTGGTCTCTGTCGCTCTCTGTCTTTTCCTCGCTCAAACCCAACGTCATGAGCAGACACGCGTGGTATTGACGCTTTTGTTGTGCACCGTCCCGCCTTTTGACTCGTCCAGACACAGCGACCCGGTGGAATGAATCGCGATGTGCACAGCGGCATGAAGATAATAAGTAAATAAAGTACCGAGCGAAGATAGAGATAAGCTCATGCGATTTCTGCATAACTGAGCTGCTTTGAAGTGCTCGCTGCCACCACCACCACCACCACCACCACCACCACTATTACTACTATTGCTACTACTTACTACTACTACTACTACTACTACTACTACTACCACTAGACTAATATTGATAGTTAATCACAACCCTCCAACAGAAAATCGTATATATAAATTTATTCTCTTAAAATAAAAAGATCAAGAATCCTTCTATTTTAGAGGTTATAGATTTGATTTTCATTGTTTCATTTTCCTATTTATCCTCTCTCTTTCACCACAACCACACCACCACCACCACCACCACCACCACCACCACCACCACCACCAGGTCTCAGGTGTGGAAGAACATTGGTTGACCGGCAGTGCTGTGAATATTGAGCACCTGTCGTGGAGATTGCGTGAATGAGTGATGGTTTACGCTAAGGTGTGCGTGTGTGTGGCATTTGGCAACACACACACACACACACACACACACACACACACACACACACACACACACACACACACACACACACACACGACTGTTTTTGCGTGTGTACCTGTCACTTCCCGAACAAGGTGGGGCCCTGTTGTTGTCATTAAGGGGGTAAGGGAGGGTAATGGTGGAAGGGGAAGGGGTTATAGTGATGGTTGTTTTAGGGATGTGGAGGAGAAGTGTTATGATACTGATACGAGGGTTGTGGGGATCAACTGTGTGTGTGTGGGGGGGAGGGGGAGTTTGTGTTTGTCGTGTCGTGTTATGTGTTGATAAAAATGTTTCGTCTCTTTTTCTCTTTTTCTTTTATTTTTCACTTCTTCCTACAATACTTTACTTTCTTTCTGTATTATCTTTTACTTCTTTCTTTCGCCTTTATTTGTGTATGTTTTTGTTTTATTCCCTTTTTATGCTATTCTTTCTTGTTTTATGTTTTTTGTTGTTGTTTCTGTAGACCGCTGTTACGTGTTCCCTCTTCACTTTTCGCTGTTCATCCTCCTTTTTGTATGTTTGCCCATTTGTTCATTTCTTTTGTACATTTTTTTTTTTCTTTTGGTGTGCAATTTTTTTTTTTTTTATTCTCATTTCAAGATTTTTACAATTTTTTTTTCTCTTTTTTCAGGTAACTGTTTGTCCTAGCGAGGTGATCAGTGCACCACTTCACGCAGAGCTGAGGTATTGCTGGATGAGAAAGGGGATGTTATTTTATTTTATTATTATTATTATTATTATTATTATTATTATTATTATTATTATTATTATTATTATTATTATTATTATTATTACTATCATTACTATTATTATCATCACCACACTTTTGATTTATTTTGATGTTGTTGTTGTTGTTGTTGTTGTTAGGTGGTGAGGCATGAAATGTGCGTTACCTTTGTTACGGCCCGCCCGTAACATGCATTACTACCATCACCTCCTCCGCTTGTTACCTCGTTCGCCACCTCTCCGCCTCCCTTCCACGTCACCGTCTCGTGAACCTTCCACGCCACCGTCTCGTGAACCTTCCACGTCACCGTTTCATGAAGCCCGGCTACTGTCCCGAAGTTGGATTCACGCGGCCCTTTCGACTCAACCGAAAGTGTTGAGCCAGCTCTTGGTTTTCTGGATTGGCAGTTGAGATCCAAGCCTCAACCAGTGAACACAACGCCTCTTGGTTCTGCCGTGGGATCAACCATCACCCAGCATTTCACCACTGCGACACCGCATAAGTATCACTTCCCTCGTCCGTGTTTTCCACATTGCCTCTATATAGGATTAGGATTATTGTTAGGTATTAAGTTGGGTTCTTTATTGTTGTATTTATTACTGTGTTATATGTATATGTGTATGTCATTTTCCTGTGTTTCATGTTATATATCTGTGTTTCATGTTTCTTGTTATATATGTGTCAATTTCATTATGGGTTATTAAAGTAGCTTTTAAAGTGACCCCTTTTGCATTTCCTCACCAGTTGAACCTGCAGTGTTTTTTTTATTGTTATTGTTCACCGGCTCTCCGATGCCAATCTTACCAGTTTAACCGGTGAACGTAACAATTGGCGACCGTGACAGGACCATTATAACCCATGTTCAGTGTTCCATTTTTCCAGTGACTTTTTTCTGTGATTGCTTGTGTTTCTGTGGTGTTGTGACTCTGATGTGTTTTTTTCTGTGACTTACTCTGCGTGTGGTTTAAATTTACCTTTGTGCGTTCAAGTGGCTCCTTTTGGGTTAAACGTGCTTCGTGACTTTCATTGGTATCGCATAGCAGTGGTAGAGCAGGAAACCAGGTAGAAAGGCGTGTTCACCGATAGCACTTATCTCTATTTTTGCACATAGGCAGGTGTGTAATAAGTGTTATCCAAGTGTTGGGATCATCATATGTTCATGCGAACCCTCAATGCCCTCACTTCGCGGATCATTTTTCTCGCTAGTTAGAATCGGCCATTTTAACTAGTCTCTCAGACTAATCCGCCTCCTTATCAATAACAAGTCTCAGTACAATTCGCTCCTCACTCTCAAGTCTCGTAACTAGAGTAATCCGGATCCCTCTTAATGCCGTAACTCTCTAGTTTACCCCTCATTAGTGATTGTACTCATAAGTGTTTACTTAAGTATAATCTAGGTAATTTCAAGGTTGCCTTTATTATCACTCTGCCAAGTTCCTCACTTAAGTAATTCGCTTATCATTTTTTTTTGTTGTGGTTTAACATCTATTTAATATGGCTTCCGCTCAGTTTAACGTTGAAGATTTTGTGCCGACCCTTCTCTGGAACAACTTAAATATGCTAATATAAAGAAGGACCAATGGAAAGCCATCGCTAAACATTTTGATGTTCCCATCACGTCTCAGATGACTAAAGAGGTCATTAAGAATGTAGTTGTTGAACATCTAGTGCAAGAAGGTCAGTTGCTAGGAAATGCCATAGAAGAGTTAACTCCCATGTCAGCCTCTACGAGGACTATAATACACAGTCCCCAGGAAGAACAGGATAAGAGTAGGATAAGTCAATGGGAAATTGAGAAGCTTAAACTAGAATACCGGATGCATGAAAAACAAATGCAACTACAGGCAGAAAAAAAAAAAGAAATGCAACTACAGGCAGAAAAGAAATGAACAACTACAGAAAGACAAGAGACTACAGGAAAGACAAATGCAACTACAGGCAGAAAAAGAAGAAAGAGAGAATTTCAGTTACAACTTAGAAGGCAGGAGAAAGAGTTAGAAATTCAGGAGTTAGCCCTACGAAATGACGCTAAGTTTAGAGGGAAGAAATAGATATAAAGAAACAGTTAGCAAGCTTTAATCCTGCTACAGCTGCTCCGCTAGTTCCCCCTTTTGATGAATCTGATGTTGACGGGTCATTTCGCGCTTTTGAGAGCATTGCTCATAGGAATAAATGGCCCAAGGATCAGTGGGTGTCTCTCCTTGTCCCTAAGCTAGTAGGAAAAGCTTATAGGGTATACAACGGCCTTAGTGATGAGGTAGAATATGAAGAGATCAAAGGTAACATTCTAGACGCCTACTCTATCACTTCTGATGGATACAGACAGCAGTTTCGAAAGTATGTGAAACCAGAGTCTCACACCTATGTTGAATTCGCTAGTGAGAAACTAAGACAATTTAAGAAATGGTTAGCCGCCCTTAACATTACCACCTTTTCGGAGTTGCTCAATCTAATGGTCCTGGAAGAATGGAAGAACAAGTTACCATTTAATATTCTGAGGCATGTGGAAGAACGGGAGAGAGTGATCTTATGTCTGCCGCTAAAGTGGCTGATGCGTTTGCTTTGTTGATGGGATCCCTGGGTAGTAGAGGTCGTGGTTCACTGTCTAATGTTAGGTCCTCCTTTGGGGAAGGTTTTGGGGGCGCGGGTGGTAAGCCAACCGGATTCTCGCCAAATGCATATAATTCCCCCTGGTGTACATACTGTAAGAAGCCAGGTCACACGATCCAGAAATGTAGACACCCAAATTGCAAGGGTTCTCAACGTCAATTTTCTTTTGTGGCCCCTAGACCTAACACATTTGAGAACAAGAAACCAGTGGCCCTAGCTAACCCTGTCAACTCTCCTCTAGAACTTTATGACTCGTACATGTATCAAGGTAAAGTGTCCTGACTGATGGTAAAGACAAGGCAATAAATATCAAGGTTCTGCGTGATACAGGTGCTGCCCAATCCATCTTAAGGGAAGATGTCATCCCTAACATCAAACAGGCTTTCACTGGGAGAAGGTGATCCTTACAGGTCTCGAATCACAGCTCTCCTATCCCTTGGCTAATATTAGCTTACAGTGCCCGTTCATTTCAGGAGAGGTTGAGGTAGCCATTAAACCTGGTGAACTGCCAGTACCGGGGTACATCTTGTACTGGGTAATGATCTTGCGGGTAACTTGGCTGTTCCAAACTTAATTGTTCTTGATTCTCCCTTAACAGAAAGTCCCACTAAGACCCTGGACGAAACATCCCTCACTTCTTCCCAGTGTGTGCAGTCACCAGGTCTCAGTCCAAGTCCCCTGCCCTTTCATCACCTCCTCCACCAATGATTGCCTCTACTGACAACTTGTATAATAACATCATTTCAAAGGAGAATTTGATTAATGCTCAGGAACAGGATCTCACTTTGGCTAAGATCAGACATGTGGCCAGTGAGACAAAGGATATGTCTAAATTGCCTTGTTTTTATTATCAGGAAGGAGTCCTGATGCGTGCCTACAGACCTCCTGAACTGAAACAACTAGACACCTGGTCAGAAACACATCAAGTTGTCATCCCTTGTCTGTAAGACCAGCCATTATAGAACTAGCTCATGATGGATTGTCAGGTCATCTAGGCATCCAAAAACCTACAAGAAGGCTCTTCAACATTTTTTTGGCCAGGAATGAAAAAGGATGTGTCACACTATGTAAAAACATGTCACATATGTCAAGTTGTGGGTAAGCCTAACGAACGCCTTGTGCCAGCTCCTCTGACGCCTATTCCAGTTCAGACGGAGCCCTTCGAAAAGATCATACTAGACTGCGTAGGGCCCTTACCCAAAACCAAACGAGGGAATCAGTATTTGTTAACCCTCATGGATCCCACTACCAGGTACCCTGAAGCATTCCCTCTTAAGAACATCACATCAAAGACCATTGTAAAACATCTAATACATTTTTCACCTCGGTAGGAATTCCAAAACAAATTCAGTCTGACAAGGGTAGCAATTTCACTAGCCATTTTTTCCAACAGATAGTGAATGAGCTAAACATCGACCATGTTACCTCCTCGGCTTACCACCCCAATCCCAAGGCTGTCTGGAGCGGTTTCACCAAACATTAAAATCCATGATGAAGAAGTATTGCTTGGAGCATCAAGGAGACTGGGATGAAAGTATTTCTTTCCTTCTCTTCGCTTTAAGAGAATCTCCTCAAGATTCTTTAGGTTACTCCCTTTTGAATTACTCTATGGTAGACAGATCAGGGGGCCTCTCAAAATATTAAAGGATCAATGGTTTACTCAAAATACTCCTTCAAGCCCCAGTGTGTCTGACTACATCAGTAACCTTAAGAATAAAATCAGTGAAGTCAGATCTTTTGCTAAATCAAACTTCCTCAAATCTCAAACTAAAATGCAACAGAATTCTCTTCCCAAATCTGTCATGAGAAGTTTCAAACCAGGAGACAAGGTTTTACTTTTCTCCCCACTCCAGGCAATGCTCTTCACAGTAAGTTCATGGGACCTTATGTTGTGGCTCAAAAACTAAGTCCATTAAATTATGTGGTCCACACTCCTGACCGTCGTAAGGATTCCCAACTTGTTCATATTAATCTAATGAAACCTTACCACTCCAGAGAACCAGAGGACGACTTGTCTCGCGCTGTACCTGTATGTCTGATAGGAAAGGAGTCTGGTCCTGTGCCCCCCGAGGAAGAGTCCGACATCGAATTCCTCTTCTCGTCACCTAAAGGACGCCCCTCAAACAGCCAAATCATGTCCAACCTGGATGAGGTGTTTCTTTCCTTAACACCTTCACAACAGTCTGATCTTAAAAGTTATTGCCAGACTCCTACCCATTGCCCTTGATAGAGGACCTTATAGATAGTATAGGAGTAGCCAAATTTGTAACCACTATAGACTTGCTTAAAGGTTACTACCAGATTCCCTCTCGGACGAGGCCCAAATAATATCCGCCTTCATCACTCCTTCGGACTATACCAATACCAAGTGATGCCCTTTGCGTGT
Organism: Portunus trituberculatus; assembly: GCF_017591435.1. NCBI lineage: Eukaryota > Metazoa > Arthropoda > Malacostraca > Decapoda > Portunidae > Portunus > Portunus trituberculatus. The sequence continues at coordinate 25,496,920 of NC_059302.1, read as the reverse complement.
CTAATGCTCCCGCCACCTTCCAGAGGGCTATAAATTACATAACTCAGGACTTGGAGGGCAACATCTACTTCACCGACCTGTTCCTGGGCGGCACCTTCCTCACCTACGGCACGGAGGTCATCAACTTCCCTGACATGGACCCCGAGAAGCGCATCGATCCCATGACACGCATCTTCCCCAGAGTCACCAAGTGCACCTTCAGGAAGTTCGGCCCTTCGGGAACCATCGAGACCCACGACACCATGTGTGTGCTGGCGGTTAACATCATCAACGAGAAGATCTACATTTTCATCTGGTTCTGGCTGGTCTCTCTCACCACCATCACCGCTGTCTGGCTCGTGTATCGCCTCCTCGTCATCGTCTCCTCCGATGTGCGCTTCAAGCTTCTGCAGGTTCTTCCTTTGCGAGGTGCTGTGTCTGGTGGTGGGGGTGGACAACATCATCGCCGACGCCTTATCAAGATCTCCCGTCTCACCTCCTTCATGAGCCCATTACGGAGGTCTTAGGGGGGAGGAAATGTTACGGCCCGCCCGTAACATGCATTACTACCATCACCTCCTCCGCTTGTTACCTCGTTCGCCACCTCTCCGCCTCCCTTCCACGTCACCGTCTCGTGAACCTTCCACGCCACCGTCTCGTGAACCTTCCACGTCACCGTTTCATGAAGCCCGGCTACTGTCCCGAAGTTGGATTCACGCGGCCCTTTCGACTCAACCGAAAGTGTTGAGCCAGCTCTTGGTTTTCTGGATTGGCAGTTGAGATCCAAGCCTCAACCAGTGAACACAACGCCTCTTGGTTCTGCCGTGGGATCAACCATCACCCAGCATTTCACCACTGCGACACCGCATAAGTATCACTTCCCTCGTCCGTGTTTTCCACATTGCCTCTATATAGGATTAGGATTATTGTTAGGTATTAAGTTGGGTTCTTTATTGTTGTATTTATTACTGTGTTATATGTATATGTGTATGTCATTTTCCTGTGTTTCATGTTATATATCTGTGTTTCATGTTTCTTGTTATATATGTGTCAATTTCATTATGGGTTATTAAAGTAGCTTTTAAAGTGACCCCTTTTGCATTTCCTCACCAGTTGAACCTGCAGTGTTTTTCTTATTGTTATTGTTCACCGGCTCTCCGATGCCAATCTTACCAGTTTAACCGGTGAACGTAACAGGTTTCTTTTAATTTGTAACTTTCCATGGTTCGTATTTTAAAGACAAGAACTTTATTTATATACATAAATATCTTTTTTTTTTCGGACAAAAATTCTTTATTCAACCTATTTTGTTCAGTTATTCCTCCTTCTTTTATCTTTTTTTTCTCTCTTTTGAACAATAAGCTTTTCTATTTTTTATTTATTGTCTCCGAATATTCAATTTTTCACATTCCATTTTTTTTTAATTCATCACGAACAAGAATCTCAGTTTTATTTTCTTCAATTATTTTTCATTCATTTCTCGTTCACGCGGCGGACTGGCCGAACACAATTATTCTTTATTTTCCTCCCGCTTTTTTTTTCGTTCCCACGCACAAGGCCCTACGAAGCGGAACCTATTGAACTAGTAAACGCTTCGCCTCGCCTCGTCTCGTCTCGTCTCGCCTCGTCCCGTCCAGGTTATAAACACTTTCATACTCGTCTGTAGTGGCGGTGGTGTTGGTGGTGGGTGGAGCACAGCCAGGTGGAGGTAGAGAGAGAGAGGGAGAGAGAGAGAGAGAGGCGTGGTGGGAACGGACGCGTGGGCTCCTGTTATGTTTTGTCTGTAAAGCCCTAAAGTGTTGTTTTTTTGCAGTTATACTTTGGTTTGTTTTGCTGCGGTTGTTGTGTGCGGGTGAGAGTGCGTTGTTGCTTTTGTTGTTGTCGATGTTATTCGGTATTATCAAATTGCTGCTGCTGTAATTGCTGCTACAACAAAAACAACAACAACAACAACAACAACAACAAAAACTACTACTATTACTACTACTACTACTACTACTACTACTACTACTACTACTACTACTACTACTACTACTACTACTACTACTACTACTACTACTACTACTACTACTACTACTACTACTACTACTACTACTACTACTACTACTACTACTACTACTACTACTACTACTACTACTACTACTACTACAAACACCACCACTGAGAGAGAGAGAGAGAGAGAGAGAGAGAGAGAGAGAGAGAGAGAGAGAGAGAGAATATATTATATAAACTCTCTATTGTCTTGTAGATGAAAATCCGTAAATGATGGCGAAAAAAATAATAGTAATGATTCTTTGTCAGGTCCGCGCCAAGATAATTAAGTTATAAAATGCTGTGTAAATATTATAGATTGTGTTATTAACGTCAACTCACTCTGACTAGGTAATTAGCATTCGTGTTGTGTGTTTGTATTTTTGGCTCTTTGCATTTAGAGGTATTATTGAAGCCAGTTCTCCGTGTGTGTAATACGTGTGTGTATTTTTCATGTTTCTTTTTAATCCCTTGGTTTGAATATAATGAAGTCACGTTTTCATTGTATATAAAGTATTTTTTTAATGCGTTTTCTAGTCTTGCATAAACTCCTTTCTTAAAACTACCTCCTTTGATCACTTGTAACATTCTATTTTCTTTATTTTAATCTTTGCACTGTTTTCTTTTAAATATATCTTTGTTGTCTAAAAAAAATCAATCGTTCTGTTATCCCTCTTTTGTCTATATTCTCTTTTATCTCCTCTTTCTCTCTCTCTCTCTCTGTCTGCACGAGCGATTCCTACAACGCCCTGCAGGTTCATGTAGGAAGGCAATATCAGTAAAAGTTCATCACAAACTACTTAGAAGCTTTTTGCCCTTCAGTTTCTTCTAGAGTGTGTGTGATATACTGGCTAGAGGCTGGAATCTATTTAGTTTTGTTCTTTTTATCGTCTCTCCACCCTTTCTTTTTAACACTGACTATCTGATGTTTTTTGTTTTACTTGCTTTTTATTTCCCTTGCTGATTGTTACTTTAAAACATCTTTTTTTGCTCCACAGATTCCTATATACATTTTACTGCCTAAAACTTACAAATCTAATCATATTTATCCCTTTCTTTTCTTATGTTTCTTTGCTTTGATGCTTATAAATATTCCAAATTGTGCTTCTAGTGTCGTGAATAATTACACGTCGCAATTAAAGGGTTGAATGTTTCCCTAATCACAGACCATTCACAGGTATCTCTCTCTTCCTCCTCCTGCAGGCCTTGAATTGGCTGGACACGGAAACTCTATTCTTTTCTTTTATTCCCTTTTCTTTTTGTAAGTGCTTGAAAAAAATAGTGAATTTTTTATTATTTCATACAAGAGCGAAGCATTTGAGGTATAAAATATTCTCACGTTAAAGATTGCCACGTGAAACTCCATTAGAGCGAAGGAATAAATAATCAGGGCTTTAGCAGTACGAGTGTAACATGTTTTGGCGTCGTGTCCCTTACCACTTTAGCACTGCGACGCATTTTTACCTTGAGATTCGTGTACGATTAGACCATCTTATTGACATTGGGAAGGCTGTATGGTGGTCAGAAGATTGATGGCCACAGTCTTCACTATTTTATTCCCGACATAAGTTTCTGAAGCTGTATCAAATCACCAAATAGTAACCAGATGGAATTTGAAAACACGTCCTGGTACTGAAAGGTTTAAAAAAAAAAATGGTAAGAGAAAATGGGCTGTGTTTTCTGTGGATGGTTAACGTTTAATTGACCAGACTGGGTGAGTGACCAAAAAGTTATTCCCTCGATTCCCACCTTTTTTTTCCCTATCAGGCGAGTTGCAGGATATCCTCTACGTGTAACTTGTGCATGTAACTTTGCGGCTCGCTGTGGGACTGGACGAGTGGGAGTGAGAGAGTCTTTTGGTGTTTTTGAGGGTAATGATCAGCGTGGATGTGTTTGTATTTGGTAGGTTCCCTGGCTGTAATTGTTCGTGTCTGCAGTTCGTTTTCTGTGTGTCATTTGGTTTCGTTATAGTGTCTGTGAGAGTTGTTGTATCTTTTCACCAATCTTGTTGTTCTTGTTGTTATTGTCGTTGTTGTTCTTAGTGGTGGTAATAGTATCATCATTATTATGTTGTTGGCGTTCTTGTTTTTAGTTGTAGTAGTAGTAGTAGTAGTAGTAGTAGTAGTAGTAGTAGTAGTAGTAGTAGTAGTAATGGTCGTTTTTGTTGCAGTATCATCATTGTTGTTGTTGCTCTTGTAGTAGTATTAATAGTAGTAGTAGTACCATCATTATTGTCATTATTGTTGTTGTTGTCGCATCCGCCTCCGCAGTGTCATCATCACCAGTAATCACGGTGCTTGTTGCTGTCTTAATTCCCCTCCTTCCCCTCCCCCTCCCCTCTTCCACACCTCACCTGTTCTTCTTCCCACTAACACCAATTTTTCTTATCATTTTTTACTTTCTCCTTCCACTTTTTTTTTCGCAACAGTGTCTTCATTTTTTTTATTCCTTATTTCTTTCTTCTATGCATCACATCAAGTTTTATTTTTTCTTTCTTTCTCTTTCTCACAAACTACTTGTTTTTTTTTTTTCTCCATTCTTTTTCTTTGCCCTATTGTTCCTTCGTAACATTTCAGCTTCTGTTTGTTCCCTTCCTGCTTTTGTTTCTTTTTACTGAACCTCTTTGTCTTATCCAGTTTTCATAAAAGGGAAAGCGAGGAAGAGAAATATTGAGTTGTTTTTCCTTTTTTTTTTTTTTGTTTTTTTTCTGTTTTGTTTGGTGCAATTTTTGGGGTTTCTTTGTCTCTTTGTCTCTCGAAGTATAATGTATTCTTTATCAGTCTTTTCTAAGGATGTTTTTCGTCTCTCTCTCTCTCTCTCTCTCTCTCTCTCTCTCTCTCTCTCTCTCTCTCTCTCTCTCTCTCTCTCTCTCAGGTGGTAATACGGCTTCATTTGTTTCCCCTTTTTTTCAATACTTAATGAAGCCACGCTAACTCTTTCCCTCCCACGCTCCGCCTAATTAACTGGATATATACATATTCCTCTTTTTTTCCTTTCACCCCCCTTTTCTTTTCTTTTTCTTTTCTTTTCTTTTCCCTCCGTAATCAGTTCATGCCAAGATTCCTTCCTCGCGGCTATTTTTACACGACTTAATCAAATATTTTTACTTTCTTTTTCTTCCTCGGGTGGTTCTTTTTGTTCGTCTTCGTGATTAAAAAAAAAATAGGAGACGGAGGAAACTTGGGGTGGAAAAGTACGAATGGGATAAAAGATAAGGAAATGATGCAAGGAAAGATAGAATTGTTTTGGTGATTAGATTAGAAGAGAAGTGTGTGTGTGTGTGTGTGTGTGTGTGTGTGTGTGTGTGTGTGTGTGTGTGTGTGTGTGTGTGTGTGTGTGTGTGTGTGTGTAAACATGTGAAGATAGTAAAGGATAGGTCTGGTAAAATAAAATAAAATAAAAACAGAGGAAATTTAAATGATACAGGAAAAAAGTGGAATTATTTTATTGATAAGACTAAGAGAGAGTGTATATAGAAATGTGATAAAATGATAGTTATTTGTTAGACAGTCAAGCGTAAAGCGTTCATATGATAAAGATAATTGAATAAGGAAATAAAGGATGTGAATAATGAAGAGAGAAAATTCGAGAGAAGGAAAAAAAATGGGAAAATAAACTTAAAGGAAAAAGTCATAATGCAAAGCGCCAATGAAGAAGGCCAGAAAAGATCGGAAATTAAACTTGCCTTCTTTTTTTTACATTTTTCTTTCCTCATTCCGTCAAGTAAATTAGCTTTTCATCTCCGGCTACATTCCTTCTCCCTCTCTCTTCTCTCCTCTCTCCCTCTTCCCTCTCCCTCTGCTTCCTTATTTTTGATCCTCCTGTCATTCATTCACCGTTCCTTTGTTGACTCTTGACTTTTGGGATATTCTTTCACATTTTTCTATTTTTTTCATTCGTTACTCTTGCTTGTCCTGACCTTCCAGCACCGCGTGGAAAGTGAAGCACCATGTAAACCATTGTAGGGAATCTGAATTACTGTCTGAAGCACTTATGAACCAAGACCACTGTCTTTGAAGCACCGTAGTGAAGTCTGAAGCTTACTATAGGGAATTTGAAGCACAGTAGGAAAAGTGAAGTACCGTCTATGAACCCTGATATGGATTTTGAAGCACTGCCAGAACCATGATAAGGAATTTGAAGCAAGCTTAAAAAATACGATGAATTTGAAGAAATGCCTTTAAACCATCATACAAAAAATGAAGCACTCTTTCAAACAAGAACATACTAGAGAAGTAAAGCACTGTCTGAAGCATACTAAAGAATTTGGAGAACTGTCATTGAAGCATTCTAGAAATTTTAAAACACTTTCTAGTAAATATTAAATAAAAGAGAAGCACTGTCTTTGAAGCATTATAGGAAGAATGAAGCACTTTTTAGAGCTACGATATTGAAACACGAAACACGAGGCGAACCACTTTCTGGAGATGTGATGGAACAGAAAACAAAATAAATAAACATTGTCTGCGCTAGATAGTATTGAAGTCAGACACACACACACACACACACACACACGTTACAATGAGGAGTCACGGTGCAGGTTAATGTCTTCGCTGTTTTGTGTAGAAGTCTTCATGGTTCACTCTGCCTCGCTCCCCAGGTTTGGCAAGGAAGGGCACACTCTCATAGACAGAAGGAGCGCAGGTCACGAGATGGCAAGAGTGACAAGAGTTCTTCACCTGCTCACTATTCTAAAATTTTCGTCTTTTTGTATTGTGAGATATTTTGATGTAGTCTTCCATCCTCCTTCCGTCTCTCCGTGTCTGTGTCTCTGTGTCTCTGTCTCTGTCTATTTCTCTCTCTCTTTCTCTGTCTGTCACTATCTCCATTTCTGTCTCTCTTTCTCTCTCTCTCTCTCTCTCTCTCTCTCTCTCTCTCTCTCTCTCTCTCTCTCTCTCTCTCTCTCTCTCTCTCTCTCTCTCTCTCTCTCTCTCTCTCTCTCTCTCTCTCTCTCTCTCACACACACACACACACACATTTCATTAAACAGTTTCTTTCTAGCACTTAATTACCGCCCCTGTACCACCACCACCACCACCACCACCACCACCACCACCATTCCCTTCAGAGCCCACCCTTTAAATTTTTACTCCTGCCTCAAGATCACTCGGCCAAACTAAAGAAGCACTACACATAACTTTCTTTCCACTTGCTTAATTAACGACTCGCTGCTGCAAACCCATCATTAACTAATTAACACCTTCCGCTGAGAAGAACCATTCATGTGTCTTCTTGGGCGTCTCGAGAGAGAGAGAGAGAGAGATGAACCACACACACACACACACACACACACACACACACACACACACACACACACACACACACACACACACACACACACACACACACACACACACACACACACACACACACACACACACACACACACACACACACACACACACACATTTTCTCTCTCTCTCTCTCTCTCTCTCTCTCTCTCTCTCTCTCTCTCTCTCTAACAAGCCAAACATATCGATACATTTTTATCAACACCCACAATCAATCCCAGCAAAGCAAAGCAAGCGGATAGACAGACACGCAGATAGACAGACACGCAGAAAGACAGGTAGACGCGGTTGTGTCTCATAGCTGGACACTTCAACCTATGAGAAACCTCCTTATCACACTCAATGTTCTCCTTTTATTCCCAACGCAGCCCTCCGTCACTCACACACTCACTTATTCACCGCTTGTCTAGAGTCAGTGAGTCCCGCCGTGATGAATTGGATCTTGTTCGATCGCTGTGATGTTCAGCCGATAATTTGCAGTGAATAAAGGTGAATCAGTCAAAGGTGTCGAGGAGGTATTCTGTGTGTGTGTGTGTGTGTGTGTGTTTTGATGTTTTATGATTTTTTTGTGTAATCTTTCTTTTTTTCATTTTTTTGTAAGTGTATCCATTTACGTGTTTTTTTTTTTATATTATTTTCTTTCATGTATAAAAATTATTACTTGGTTTTTATCTTGTATGTCACACTTTCTCTTGCTTTTTTATTTTCCTATTTTCCTGTGACCTCGAGAGTAATAATTGGGTTTAATATATATTTACTGTTTAACTACTTGCCTGCTAATGGCAGTGTAACAATCATCCATTTCTTTACGATAACACTTTGCTAATTAGTAGAAAAGAACGTGTTCTACCTGTGGAAAACAAATAAATAAAACTTGCGTCTAGGTGTGGGAGTCAGCGACAATTAAAATAAATTATGTTGTTTTCGATGCTGTTGGTATTTACCATCTTTTTATGTAAATGTTTCCTGTTATTGTGTACATTGCATATTTTGACTCCAACGCAAGCTTATTTTCTCGTTTTCTGTAACCTGGTTCTTTTGATGCATTTGTTGTTGACGATTGTGAATTGCGAGATGAATGTTGAGAAAATTGGCTATTCACGTCTATTGCCTTCTATGATTTCGATACCTGTGTGTTGTCTTTGTTTATTGTTCGGACGGAAATGACGAAAGGATGACGTTTTGAATGGGTATTTTTAATCTCTTCAGTATTGGAACGCATTTCTATCATGAATTTTTGGTGTGATTAGACCATTTTATTTACATTAAGAAGAGTCTATGGAAGTCAGAAAATTAATGGCCACAATCTTCCCTATTCCTATCCCCACATGAGTTTCTGAAGCTGTATAAAATCACCAAATAGTAAGCAGAATGAATATGGAAACGTGTCTTGGTATTGAAAGGGGTTAAAATAGCTGAAAGTAATGATAGAGAGGAAGAAGAAGAGTAGAAGGAAGACAAGGAGGAAAAGGAGGAGACAAAAACAATACACAAGAAAAAAAATACACAAAACCCTCAACACACACACACACACACACACGACTATAAATTCCAATCTCACTACTCGTATATATATGCATAAAAAAAGAACTCAAGTACCTCAGAGGGATGTTTCTTAATGCGTGTGAGGCGAGAAGGAGAGATAGAGAGAGAGAGAGAAAGGGGGGAGTGATGATTGAGCAAGTGAGAGTGGGAGAGTGCACGTTCACCCCATTCTTTCACACCTTGATTGCTCTCTTTCCCGCAGTGGAAGAGAGACGTGGTGAAGGCGTAGATGGAGGAGGAGGAAGAGGAAGAGGAAGAGGAAGAAGAAGAAGAGGAGAAGGAAGGAGGAGTAACTTGGAGACATTAGTGGCATTTTCTTTTGTGTGTGGTATAGAGAGAGAGAGAGAGAGAGAGAGAGAGAGAGAGAGAGAGAGAGAGAGAGAGAGAGAGAGAGAGAGAGAGAGAGAGAGAGAGAGAGAGAGAGAGAGAGAGAGAGAGAGAGAGAGAGAGAGAGAGAGAGAGAGAGAGAGAGAGAGAGAGAGAGAGAGAGAGAGAGAGAGAGAGAGAGAGAGAGAGAGTAAAGTACGCAGTCTTTGGAGGATTTTGTAAGGGTCAAGAGGCAGCGACTCCTCATAATAGACTTTAATGGAGGAAGAGGAGCAGAAAAGAAAGAGGAGGAGGAGGAGGAGGAGAAGGAGGAGGAGGAGGAGGAGGAG
>NC_059302.1:25459918-25479918 GCF_017591435.1 Portunus trituberculatus | reverse complement strand
CAGATTGCGCAGACAAACAAAAGAGTTGATAAAAGCAGCAAAAAATCTGTAGAAGCTCAGATCGCAAACTCCTGTAAAACCAACCCAAAGGAATTTCACAGTTATGTAAAATCCAAAAGAGTGTTAGCCTCAACAATTGGTCCACTGATAACAGAAAACGGAAACCAAATAGATAACGAAGTTGAAATGGCAAACGTCCTAAATAGATTCTTCTCAACAGTCTTCACGACTGAAGATGTCCAGAACAGCCTGCCCATGCCAGAGCCTCAGGCACAAGGCAGAACACTGCCTGACTTCATAGTTACAGAAAATGAAATCCTCACAGTCATGAACAGCATGAACGTAAACAAAACGCCTGGACCAGACAAGATATCACCCAGGCTTCTCAAAGAAGTGAAAATGAGCTCGTGAAACCACTCACGATTATATTCAATAAAACTTTACAAGCAAGGAAAGTCCCCAGGAGTGGAAGCTAGCAAATGTCACGCCCATTTTCAAGAAAGGAAATAAATCACTCCCAGCTAATTACAGACCAATCAGCCTTACTTCAGTAGTGTGCAAGCTGATGGAAACGATAATCAGAGATAAGATTGTCAAATTTTTAGAAGAAAATAAGATCATGAAAGATTCACAACATGGTTTCAGAAATAAGAGATCCTGCTTAACAAATTTACTAGACTTCTTTTATGAAGTTTTTAACTCGTATGACGAGACAAAAGCAGTGGATGTTATTTATCTTGATTTCCAGAAAGCTTTCGACACTGTCCCTCACAAGAGGCTAATCAGCAAAGTAAAAGCTCACGGCATAGCTGGAAATACCCTGAAATGGCTGGAAGACTGGCTCTCTGACAGAAAGCAACGTGTTGTTATAAATGGAAAAGAATCAGAGTGGCACAATGTGAAAAGTGGTGTTCCTCAAGGCTCTGTATTAGGACCAGTTCTTTTCATTGTTTATATTAATGATATTGATGAAGGAATCAATTGTAAAATAAGCAAATTCGCGGACGACACCAAAATAATGAGCAAAGTGACATCAACGTCACAATGGCAAGAACTACAGTGTGACTTAAATAAACTGACACGCTGGGCAGAAAATGGCAAATGAAATTCAATATAGAAAAGTGTAAAGTCCTACACATTGGAAGTAACAATGTACAAGCAAAATACGTAATGAGTAATGTACCTCTGGCAAGTGCTGAGAATGAAAAAGATCTTGGTGTTGTGGTGTCTAAAGATCTCAAGCCGAGCAAACACTGCACAGAAGCAGTGAAGAATGCAAATAAATTAGTTGGGTTCATTGGAAGAACCTTTGAATTTAAATCAGAAAAAGTTATCCTTACTTTATATAACTCATTGGTGCGTCCTCAGCTTGAATACTGTGTGCAGTTCTGGTCACCATATTACAGAAAAGACATTGAAAAACTGGAAAAGATCCAGCGTAGAGTGACCAAGATGATTCCGAGATTGAGAAACAAGCCGTATGAGGAACGACTGGAAGCATTAAATTTATTCAGCTTAACAAAGCGCAGGATAAGAGGAGACCTAATCGAAGTTTTCAAAATTTTTCAGGGATACAACAACCTTGATGTAAATAAATATTTTACTATTGATCATTCCACCATAACAAGGAATAATGGATTTAAAATTACACCAAAACGCTTTAAAACCCACGAGGCAAAGCACTTTTTCTTTAATAGAATTGTTAACGTTTGGAATAAGCTTCCTTCAGAAATAGTAAACAGTACTTCCATTGCATCATTCAAAACAAAATTGATAAATATTTAAAGAATAACCCCAACAAGCTCTCTTCTTGTCTGAATAATTAAACATGATATTAGTACTATTATGTAACTTTCTATTTATAGACAGATATGTAGAGTTCACCGTAGGGTGAATAATAGAATCTCCTTTCATCATTTCCTTTGAAAATTCCATGTCAGTTTTTCCATACTGCATGGTTCTTTTCAAAGCTATTTTCCATGCCAGCGAAAGCTGGAGGGAGTGGTGGGTGGGGAGGAGCCTTCTCCTGTACTGTACTGTCTCTCTTATCTGTAGCCAGTTAGAAGTAGTTACCAAATAGCCTTGAAAGGACCAAGAGGTCTGTTGCTGTTTGGCTTTCCTTTGTATTCCTTTGCATTCTTCCACCTCCTCCTCCTCCTCCTTCTTCTTTTTCTCCTCCTCCTCCTCCTCCTCCTCCTCCTCCTCCTCCTCCTCCTCCTCCTCCTTCTTCTCCTCTTCCTCTTCCTCCTCCTCCTCTTTTCTTTCATTCTTCTCAGCGTGAGGCGTTTATAAATAATCTTGAAAAAAAAATAATGTCTCTCTCTCTCTCTCTCTCTCTCTCTCTCTCTCTCTCTCTCTCTCTCTTTTTTTTTTTTTTTTTATTTAAACATAATTTATACAGAAGAACATGTACCCAAAGGCGCACTGTCGTGTGCTACCTATTCTAAGGGTACTACAATCTATTTCTCTACAATATTTACAAGACTTAAAAATAGAAAATATACAAGATGGTCAGCATGTAAATGGAGCACTGTTCTTTTCACTTCACTAGCACTATTCACGCACTGCACTACACTGAGTGTCACGTCACAAAGAGTGTCAGAGGAGTTGGCAGTGTCTGTCTCCACTTATGTGCCATCAGTTTGACACTGTGTGTGTTCATCTCCTGGACGTGAGGCACCGCGGCCGTGAACAAGTTCCACATCCTGGAGACGCGTCCTGCGAAGGTGCGTTGATGCTGACACCCGTGGGATCGCGGCACCTCTACGGCGTCACCACCATTGAGCACCGTTCTCGTGCTCCGTGCGGTGACTCTCAGAGGATGACGCAGCCCTGCCAGATGTGGCACTCTTTGCACCTGTGCCTTATGGAACACTACGATTGCCGCCACATCTCTGCGGTGTTCCAGTGAATCAAGGGACGCTCAGGCTCTGGGTGAGGTGGTATTGCAGCATCTACTAGCCGTATGGCGCGGCGTTGGATGCTGTCCAGTCTCCTTCTGTGTGTGGCGGCACAGGACATCCAGGAGAGAGCTGCGTACTCAAGGTGGGGCCGCACCTGTGCCTTGTACAGCAGCAGTCTCCCCTTCCTGTCGAGGAAACTGGCGATCCTTCTGAGAGCGGAGATCCTGTGAGAGGCTTTCTTGGCAATGGATTTGACATGGCTGTCAAACCTCAGCCCTCGATCCACCTCCACTCCAAGTATCTTGACGTCATCTTGGAGTGGGAGAGCAGCAGCGCCAAAGACAACTTTCCTGCCATTGCTGCCATGGCGGCTGGGGACCGAGAGACAACCATTGCCTGTGTCTTCTCCGGCGCGAATGTCACTTGCCAGCGAGCACCCCACTCCTTTATCACTCGTAGCTGCTGATTGATGGCCTCAGCAGCCCGCCCACTGTCCTGGCGTGGATAGGTATAGGAGAGGGTGCAGTCATCAGCATAGGCCTTGACTCCTGGCAGTAGCTGGAGAAGATCATCCACGTAGATATTCCACAGGAGTGGGCCAAGAATTGAACCCTGTGGCACTGATGCCTCCACAGGCAGGGACTCAGATGTTTGCCCGTTGACAACCACCTTGAGGCTTCTGTCCTGCAGGTAATTTCCCAGGAGTCGTAGCAAGCCACCCTGGATGCCTTTAGCACGAAGCTTTTCCAGTAATCCGTTGTGCCATACTTTATCAAAAGCTCCAGCTATGTCCAAAGCAACCACTATAGTGTCCTTGCCGTCGTCGAGGGCGTCCTGCCACTGCCTGGTGAGAAGCATCATTAGGTCGGAGGTTGACCTTCCAGGTCTGAACCCAAACTGTTGGTCTGAGAGGAGGGCATTGTCCTTGAGATGGCTACACACCACCTCTGCCACGACCCTCTCAAACACTTTACCCACCACTGACAACAGGGATATGGGTCTGTAGTTTTTTGGGTCCGTCCTGGAGCTTTTTGTGTGCAGGAACTACTCGAGCCTCCTTCCACACTGAAGGCCAGACGTTTTCCCGTACACAAGTTGTGAAGACTTGGGTGAGAGGGGCAGCCAGTTCCTGGGAGCATCGCTTCAGCAGGTGCGGGCTGATGTCATCAGGGCCGGTAGCTTTCTGTGTGTCCAGCCCCGCAATAATCGCTTCACCTGCTGATGCGTCACCTCCACCATGGTGACAGTCTTCTCACATTGCTGGACCAGCTGAGGCGGTGGCTGCTGTGGATTCCCCACCTTCATTTTTCCAGCAAACAAGGAAGCCAGCAACTGTGCCCTCTCCTTACTGCTGGTGGCGACAGTACCGTCCTGCTTGCTGAGGGAGGGATGGATTCTTGGTGGCCAGTTCCTGTTTGTCCTTAACAAGGGACCACCAAGTTTTGTTTCCTACGCCAGTGCCACACAGTTTCCGGCGCAGGCTTTCCTCCCACTTTTTTAAGGCCCACTTGCTGGTTACCACCATCCTCCTGCATGCAGCCCTATGCAAGTCCTTGTTGCGCCGAGTCGGGTTCCTCTTGTAGCGGAGCCAGGCAGCATACTTTGCCTCAGCAGCAACACGGCAACGGTAGCCAAACCATGGCTGATCCGTCGGTCTGGTGGTGTATTCCCTGTGTGGGACGTGGCGTCTCTGGAGGGCGAGAAGGTGAGAGGTGAGTGCAAGTGCTTCACTCTCTGCTCCTCCCTGTAGCAGAGTGGCCCATGGGGTGTGGGTCAGGTCGCGGCGCAGGAAGCCCAGTCTGCTTTGTTCCACAGCCAGATGGTGCGGGTGGTGGCCTCGTCCCGAGCCACGCCCACTTCCAGCTGTGTCAGTACAGCGTGATGATCAGAGCTGCCCACGAGCCCCAGCTGATGACACTGAAGCTTGTCCTCCTGGTAGTCTGAGATGACAGGGTCTAATGTCCCTCCTCGTTCATGTGTGGGAAGGTGACATGATCTGTCAGACCCTGCACCTCAGGAGATTCTCGTAGGCGTCTCTTTCCAGGTGGTGATTGAGATCCCCCACAATCAGCACGTGGCTGCAGCTGTGTGCCATCATCAGGTTGTCTAAAGTCTCAGTCAGGTACAGGAGTGAGTCAGGCCCTTGTCGCGGGGGGCGATACAGGGCACACAGTAAGAGGGCTGAGCGGTCTGCCAGCGTTACTCGGAAGTACATCATCTCCATCAGTGGAGGCGTGTCTATGTCGAGTAGCTGGGCCTGCATTCCTTCCTTGAAGCAGACAGCCACTCCACCTCCTGTTCGCTCCTGTCGGTCCCTCCTCACCCAGTGGGTGAAGCCCTGCATCCTGCCATACGTGGGCTCCACCTCACTGTTCAGCCATGTCTCTGTCACCACAACAACGTCTGCATTGTGTCGTTGCACACAGTTGTGGTATAAGTCTGCAAGGTTAGTCCGGAGACCACGGACGTTGCTAGAGACGACCTTTAGTTGGCGGCGGGGCAAGCTGGCTGTACCATGGTGAGGGATGGTAGTGAGCGAGGCCTGCTAGTCCGAGGTGGTGGTTAGGGTCCGCGGCCGACTGCTGGTACTGGTGAAGAGGAGTGGTCCACTGCCGCCCCTGGCTCTGATTCCAGATACCAGGCTGAGGAAGGAGTGGGCGAGGTTGTGGTAAGGACTGAAATGAAGTGAGGTGGTGGGCGGGCTGAGGCGCTGCAGGTGGGAAGGGTGTGGCTGTGTGTCTTTCCACCGTAAGGAGCCGCTGTATGAGACGCTCCTGACGTAAATCGTCAGTTCTGGCGTGGCAAGTAGCAGAAGTGTGTCCTTTCCGTGAGCAGTACTCACACACTTTTGCCTTGGCTCGCTTTTGTGTCTGCTTGGTGGCCTGGTGAGTCCTCAGTCCTTCGCTGGACACCTTCCTCGCGTCCTGCTGCACTTCCCTCTTAGTTTTCTTTTTTCTCCAATCTCCTGATGTGGTCTGAGGAGAGGTTCGTGGGCGAACAGAGGCACCGCGATCTACTCCGTTCGCTGTGTTTATGGAGGAAGAGTCCCTGCTGCTCTGTGTGGCGGTAGACGTGGTAGTGAGTACCGAGCAGTCACTCTCTCTCTCTCTCTCTCTCTCTCTCTCTCTCTCTCTCTCTCTCTCTCTCTCTCTCTCTCTCTCTCTCTCTCTCTCTCTCTCTCTCTCTCTCTCTCTCTCTCTCTCTCTCTCTCTCTCTCTCTCTCTCTCTCTCATTCCTCATTTCCTATCTTTATTTATATACAGAAAAATAAATATTCATGACATGGGAATCAGTAATGGACTCAGTGATTGGCCTGAGAGAGAGAGAGAGAGAGAGAGAGAGAGAGAGAGAGAGAGAGAGAGAGAGAGAGAGAGAGAGAGAGAGAGAGAGAGAGAGAGAGAGAGAGAGAGAGAGAGAGAATGGCACTCCTCAGTCACTTTTCCTTAGGTTTGCGTGTGGTGGGTTTGTGTATCATTGTTTTAAGGGAAGGGAAGGAGAGGGGAAGAGAATAATGGGAAGGAAAAGAAGTAGTGAATGAAAAAGGAGAAGGAGGAGGAGGAGGAAGAGGAGGAAGAGGACGGATAATAATTTAGAAAGGAGGACGAAAAAGGAGGATTGTAGGAAATTATAGAGGAGGAAGATATATCAGTACTGAATAAGGAAGATTAAAAGAGAAAGAAGTTAGAGAACGAGGGACATGGAAGAATTGAATAAGAAAGAGGAAGAGGAAAAAAGAGTGAGGACAATAAAGAAAATGGTAGAAATATTACATGGAAACACAGAAAAATGAGGAAGAGGAAGAGGAGGAAGAAGGAAGAGGAAGTTCGCAAGATTACTGGAACTTGTAAAGAAAAGAAGACCTCAAGATATTGGAGGAAGAGGAGGAGGAGGAGGAGGAGAGGAGGAGGAGGAGGAGGAGGAAAGAGTGAGAGAGGACAAGGAAGAAAAGGAGAGGAGGAAAAACGCGGAGGAATGAACATAAATTGAAAGAAACTATAAAAACTTTGAATAATGATGGGAAGAAGAAGAACAAGAAGAAGATAAAGTAGAAAGAAGAGAAGGAGAGGAAGAAGGTCAAAGAAGAATAAGAAGAAAGAGAAGACGAAATTTTGTCTTCACAGGAAAGAAAAACATGAAAATTTTGGATAAGGAGGAGGAAGAAAAAGAAGAGAGACAGGAACAACGGAATAAAAGAAGAAGAAAGGTAAATACACCAAGAATATGGAAAAAAAAAACGCAAAAATTAAGATAAAGAGGAAAAGTGATAATGAAAAAAAATTACCAAGAATAATGATGAGGATTAAGGAAAGGAAAATGATAGAGGGAAGAATAAATATAGGAGGAAAACTGTGACGTATAGAGAAGTAAGAGAAATGTTGTAGAGAACTGGAAGAGAAAAAAAAAATGTGAGGCAACTTGAGAGAGAGAGAGAGAGAGAGAGAGAGAGAGAGAGAGAGAGAGAGAGAGAGAGAGAGAGAGAGAGAGAGAGAGAGAGAGAGAGAGAGAGAGAGAGAGAGAGAGAGAGGAGTCGCATGCAATCAGGGAAAAGCAAAATGGTACTTCTTTTTTTTTTTTTTTCTCTGCGTAAAGAAAATGAGATATCGATGAGAATTGAAAATTGCAGCTGAAGACTTGCTAGGACTTCTATCGCTGGTAAGTGGTTTGTTTATCTGTAGGAGGAGGAGGAGGTGGAGGAGGAGGAGGAGGAGGAGGAGGAGGAGGAGGAGGAGGAGAAGAAGAAGAAGAAGAAGAAGAAGAAGAAGAAGAAGAAGAAGAAGAAGAAGAAGGAGAAGAAAAGAAAAAAAGAAAAAGAGGAGAAGGAAGAAGAAGAGGAAGAGGAGAAAGAAGAAGAAGAAGAAGAAGAAGAAGAAGAAGAAGAAGAAGAAGAAGAAGAAGAAGAAGAAGTAAGAAGAAGAAGAAGAAGAAGTTGAGTAGGAGTAGAAGTTGAAGGAGGAAGAGGGAAATTAAAAAAAGAAAAAAGAAAGAGAAGGTAAATTTTAGGAGGAAAAGTGAACCCTTCATATCTCTCTCTCTCTCTCTCTCTCTCTCTCTCTCTCTCAGGCAGTAAATACAATCACAATCCCTTTGCTCAACTCGTAAGGGAGAGAGACAATTTATTCATCAGTTATTCATGGTCGCCACTGCCTCGCTGCCCACGTGTGTGTGTGTGTGTGTGTGTGTGTGTGTGTGTGAAGGCAACCCCAGTCCGGTTTTCGTTTGGTAAGTAATTTGTTTCCACAGAATTGTTATATTTTGTACCATCGAGATTATTCTGTCTTCCTTCTGGGTGTCTTTATTCTCTCTCTCTCTCTCTCTCTCTCTCTCTCTCTCTCTCTCTCTCTCTCTCTCTCTCTCTCTCTCTCTCTGCTTTCCAATTTTAGTTAGTTTGCATTCATATGCCTTTCTTTACTCTCTGTCTTTATTATCTCTTCCCTTTCCTTCCCTTCTCTTCTCCTTCTTTCCTTCTCTCCTCCTTTTCCTTCCCTTCTTCTCTCCTTTCCTTCCTTTCCATTCCTCTCCTTGCCTTCTTTTCCTTTTCTTTCCCGTTCTCTCTTTCTCCTTTCCTTCCCTTCTACTTCTCTCCGTTCCTTCATTTCGTTCCTTTCCTTCCCTTCCTTTCCTTTCTCTTCTTCTCTTCTCTCCTCCTTTCCTTCCCCTCCCCTTCTCTCCTTTCCTTCCTTTCCGTTCCTTTTCTTCCCTTATTTTCCTTTTCTCTCCTCTTCTCTTCTTCTCCTTTGCTTCCCTTCCCATTCTCTCCTTCCCTTCCCTTCCCTTCCCTTCCCTTTCCTTCCATTTTCCTTCCCTTCCCTACCTTTTCTTTCCTCTTCTTTATTTCTCCTTCCTTCCTTTCCCTTCCTTTCTCAAATAACAGAAAATGGAGAAACACAACAACTTTTTCCATTACCAACACTATGATAGGACTTAATCAACACATAATCTTACTTTAATAGCCGCCAAAAAAGAAAAAAAAGAAAAAGAAAAAGAAAATTAGAATAAAATAATAATAACAGTCTTGTGGCATAATAATCATTCACCACGTCTTGTTACCATTTGAGGTGTTAATAGGTTCATTAAAACACTGATACAGAGAGAAGCCGTGTATTAATCCCAGGTGTTGACTCTAATCTCACTGCTATCACTCCCACCACGACCACAACCACTATCACCACCATCACCACCATCACCACCATCACCATAACAACCACCATCACCGCACGCCACACTGCATTCACATCCATCCATTCCCTTGTCGCCACCTGTGTGCTGTGTTCGTCCCCCGCCCGCTTCGTCCCCCCTCCCGTGTCATCCTGCCCACGCCGCCCATCCTCTGTGCAGCGACCCAGATTCCTGCCTCTAGTTTCACGTAGCCATAGAGAATATATAGTTTTATTTGAGCAAGGGCGTGCACTGTCTGCCTTTCTTCTATTGTAACGTGAGAGAGAGAGAGAGAGAGAGAGAGAGAGAGAGAGAGAGAGATATGGCTCTGTTTGCTTCAATTAAAGTGTGACTGAAGGACAGATAGTCGGCACGAAAAATTGTTTCGAAGCTCAGAATGTGTGATGGTTTTGTCTATCTGTCTCGTAATCTATCTCTCTCTCTCTCTCTCTCTATCTATCTATCTATCTACGTCTATCTGTCTATGTGCATGTCTTTCTGTCTATCTATCTCGTTTTCATTGTATCTATCTCTATATTTTATTTGGTTTTAGCTATTTTGTTAATTTTCCTTTTTGTACAGATGGAGAGAGAGAGAGAGAGAGAGAGAGAGAGAGAGAGAGAGAGAGCCAGAAAGAGAGTCCAACACGCAGAATAAACACCATTACTGTTGACCCTCAGATGAAATTATGCACGTAATTGATAATTCTTGAACTATTACTCTCTCTCTCTCTCTCTCTCTCTCTCTCTCTCTCTCTCTCTCTCTCTCTCTCTCTCTCTCATCCATCTTCAGAACAAACTTATGAAGAAGAATGAAGGAACACTTGGAAAAAGAGCCGAGAGCCAACTTGTGTCTTTGCAATACTGACCCTGATCCCATTTTCTTTGTGAGGAGGAAGGATAAAGAATAGGAGGAGAGAAGAGAAAGACGAGGAGGAAGAGAAGGAGGAGGAGGAGGAGGGGGAGGGGAAGGAGGAGGAGGAGGAGAAGGAAGAAGAAGAAGAGGAATAACGATGATAACGACAACAGCGAAAAAGAATTAAGAAGTTGAGGTGTTTTCAAGTTTTTTCAGAGGGAAAATCACAGGGATATATAGAATGAGAGAGAGAGAGAGAGAGAGAGAGAGAGAGAGAGAGAGAGAGAGAGAGAGAGAGAGAGAGAGAGAGAGAGAGAGAGAGAGAGAGAGAGAGAGAGACTTGACTTGGAAATAAGGAAAATCATCAGCGTGGAGAAATGGAGGAGGAAAGGAAAGAGGAGATAAACATGAAGGGAAGGTGAAGGAGGTGAAGGAGGGAGGCAAATATTGAGAGGGAGGAGAGAAGGGCGACATGAAGTCCGCAGGAAAGGGAGGCGGAGAGGGATAAACAGGAAGAGGAAATGGGTAATTGAAAATGCCGGACGAAAGCAATAGGGAAGTGAGAGAGAGAGAGAGAGAGAGAGAGAGAGAGAGAGAGAGAGAGAGAGAGAGAGAGAGAGAGAGAGAGAGAGAGAGACGAATAGACAGGCAGACAGACAGGGAGTATTTTGGGATAAAAGACGAGATATGAATGTAAATAGGAAAAGAATTTGACAGGGTAACATATGGGAAGAGAAGCAAGAAGATGGAGTTTTGTTGAAGTCTCTTGTGTGGAAGGGAAGAGGAGGAGGAACAGGAGGAGAAATACCTTGAGGAATAATAAAGGAGACAGATGGAGAATGGACCAAATGAAGGCATGGCAGAAATCATCTATCGGAATGAGAGTAGAGAGAATTATGCAAGAAAGAAGACGAGAAAATAAAATAAAAGGATGATTGTGAAAAAGGGATATAAGATTGATGGAATAGTGAGCGAGGATTGGACTGGTTGAAGAACGAGAGTGTTGTTTCAGGCATTTAGTAGAAAATTATTACCAGCAAATTGTAAAGGATTGAATATTTTTACTCATTTTTGGACATTTGCGTTTAATTTTTGTGTCTCTGTGTATTACTCTATGCTTAACAGAGACGGACACATACATACATACATACATACATATATACATACATACATGCTCATAAATAGATAGGTAGATAGAGATACATACATTCATACATACATACCTACACATAGGTGGATAGAGAGCTACATTTATAGATAGATTGATATATAGGTAGATAGATAATTTACTGAGCAATCCTCATTATTCTTCAAAAATATATGATGCACGTATTATATAGAAATGTATCAACGTATGTTCTTCATTATGAAACCAATAAAACTTTAAAGTGAGATACATAGGGCAAGAGTTCATTGATGTAATCTAGAACATACCCATACCCAGACACACACACACACACACACACACACACACACACACACACACACACACACACACACACACACACACACACACACACACACACACACACACACACACACACACACACACACACACACACACACACACACACATTACACACACACACACACACACACACCACACCACATCACACACACCACACCACACCACACCACACCACCACCACACACACAACACACCACACAACACAACACAGCATTAATCACCCCTACATAACAACACAACCCACCACAACCAACCTCCACACCAGAACACCACAACACCAAACAAAATCCATGCCAACAACACCTCAAACTTATCCCCGTCAGCTTCACAACATCTCCAATACAACACAGCACATTACATAAAAAAACACTCACACACAAACACACATACACAAGTATACACAAAACAGACATTTAACTCCGGCCCAGGTGAGCGTTCCAGGTGGGTCAAGGTGCCTTTGTAAACACTATTGCTTTCCATTCGCAGGTGAGTGAGAGGTGATAGTGGTGTTAGTGGCGTGCGCTGGTACTGAACTTGGTGCAATAACCACTAAAAGCCCAGGTAAGTCTCTCGTGATTGGCGGTGACACACATGGCGAGGCAGGTAAACAGTGGTGCGTGTCCATTAGCCTCTGTATGTGTGTGTGTGTGTGTGTGTGTGTGTGTGTGTGTGTGTGTGTGTGTGTGGGTCGATGAATAGTGAGTGAAAGTAGTGGTTCTAAAAAAGCTTGTTATTTTTCGTCATTCTCGTTACATTTAGCAATAAGGGAATGTGTTTGTGATGGACGGAATGCGTGTCTGGTTCTGGTTCTCGCTGTTTTCTTTTTATCTTTTCATTTTTTCGTTTTTTTTCTGTATAGATTCCTCATCGTGCTATTTTTTTCTTCTATTTTTTCTTCTTTTTCTTCTTGTTGATGATTTACGTGTATATTTTGTTCCTTTGCTTTTATTCTCTCTTTCTTTTTTATCTTCTTTTTTTTTCATTTCATTATATTATTTTATTTTATTATGATTTATTATTTTATTATTCTCCTGGTTTCTATTTTGTAACTAGTTAGTCTCTATTTCCATTTGTCTTTCTTTACTTTCTTCCTCCCTTGTCTTTCTTTCGTTCGTTCTTTACTCTGACGTAATCTTTTTCCCACCTCTCTTTCCTTTTTCTTTCATTTCCTTTTTCATCAAACAAACTCAATCCCCTTCTTTCTTTCTTTCTTTCTTTTTTCTTTCTTTATCTTTCACTCTTTCATTATTTTTCATACATTTCTTCCTTTCTCTCTTTTATTCAAACGGCAACATTTTTACCTCACTCCGTTCCTCTTCCTTGCTCACCCTTCCCCTCTCTCCTCCCTTCCCCATACCTTGCTCTTCCTTCCCTACCTTCCTTCCTTCCTTTCCTCTTCCTCCCTTAATGGCAAGTATTCATTCTATTTCCAGCTTCTATCAGCCACAAATCTTTCACTCTATATTTTAATGATTTCTTGTTACTCCCTTTGTTTTTTTCTAAAGATCAATAGAGCAATACATCTATAACTAGAAGTATTTGGATTAAGGGTAAGAGAAAGAAAAGAGAAAGGGAAAGAGAGACGGTGGACTATTTTCTTTCTTCTTTCTCTCTCTCTGTCTCTCTCTCTCTCTCTCTCTTTCTCTCTACATATTTTTCTTTCAACTTCCCACGTTTTTCCATCTCGTTATTTCCGTCACGTCTTGAGTCTCACGTTATCCAGCTCAAGGCCGCTCACCCCGAGGAATCCCACTGACTCACTTCACTCCAACGCTTGAGCTCCCTTGTAAACTTTGAGCAAAAATGGACTAAAAAAAAAAACTGGAGGCAAAGGTGGCACTAACAGCCAACGTAAAAGTGTGAACGGCAAGACAGAGTAAGCAAGTGAGAGACTAACCGTTGTCGATGTAGAAATGATTATAGATGACATACGGTAAAGAGGAATACATGAGGATAGACGAAATAGGAGAAATGAATCAATAAAAGGCGTCACTTACATTCAACAGTAAGATCATGTGTGTAAAGGAGACGAAAATAACCTTAAAACTCTTGTAAATATAAGAAAAATAATTATAGATTATATGAGATAGGAGAAATGCTTTAAAATGGGTGAAACAAAGGCAAAATTGAACGATGATAACAGCAATAACCAACTTAGAAGTATGAACAGTAAGCTAATGTGTGAATGAGATGAAAATAACATTAGAACTCTTGTACGCGTAAGAGAAGTATCTATAAATCAAATGTGGTAGGAGAACTGGAAGAAATTGAGTGAAATATGGAAGAAAAAATGAAAGTAGACATTGAAAGCCAACTTAAAGGTATAAATGGTAAGATTATGTACATAAATTAAAAGAAAGTAACTTGCAAACGTTTGTAGATCAAAGCGAAGTGGCTATAAATCAAATGAGATCGAAGAAGTAGTAGAACAAAATGCAAAATAAGAAAAACAATAACAAAAAATCTATAATGCATTATTCCTCTATACAAAATAAAAATTCAAACCTCATACCCAAAATTAAGCTATACATTACACATTTAATGATTACTAATATGCAACGTGGCTCAAGTTTTGGCAATATAGTAAAGTTTTCTCATATCTCTCTAGAAAATATGTATGATATCGACTTACTCTCCTTCTATTGTGACACAGTAATGATTTTCTATATTGTTTAGTTTTGCATAACATGAGAAAAAAGCACAAAAGAATAATCGATGGCAAGTTGGCATTTTCCTTACTGCTTAGTATTGGGCTCTAGAGAAGGTCAAACTGCAGGAATCCACGCACCGAACAAGCCTCTTTTCACTTCTCTGATCGGAATGTTCTCAGGAGTCTTGGTCATAAGGAAGTAAGGAAAGGTGCAAGCCAGACTACTTTTCATGCTCACTTATCAACCAGGAGTGTGTTAATATCGTACGAAGCTTAACTAGACCAAACCAGACAAGACTATTTTTCATATTTCCTTATCGACTACGTTTTAAGGACATATTGACATACATTAACTAACTAACTGTAAGGGGGCTGGCGACGGAGTGGTCTATTTTTAGTTTTTTTTTTCCCTTAGCCAGTTTTCCTTTCTTACATAAAAAAAACCAGGCTAGTTTGTTTTCGGTGTTCAACCAGGAGTATTTTAATTTACCAAACATGACTTTGTATACTTACTTTTAATCTATAACAACATAACACATCGAATATGACAATCTCCCATTCTGAGTGACTTGGCATCGAGCGAGACCATTTTTACTTCTTTCTGGATTGATTTACTTAGTGAGGCGTGACTTGGGTTGTGGCGAGGCAAGGCGAGGCAAGGTAAGTGGTGGTAGTGGTGGTATTGACGTGCGGTGAGATGTGGCAAGGAGAAAGATCAGGTGTTGAGATGTTGAGATTTGACTTAAGGCAGGAAGGGAGCAGCAGGAAAGCCAAGGTAAGGATAAGGAGAAACTTTGGGTTATAGTTTGTAGGAAATTGAGCGTATCTGGGAGGTAAACGGATAGGGTTGTGCATAATATTACTTCAAATTCGTTCAGTAAATCAAACCAATAAAACTAACTGAAAGAAACTAACAAGAGGTATGAAGTCTAGAGAGTTGGAGTCATTATACCAGGAAATCAGGAAAAAGAGAGTTGTGTGAGTGGTGGGAAGCCAAAATGATAAATGCTGTAGATGATAAATTGTACTGACTGATAGACTGTATCATTTATTTATTTTTAGTTTAGAAACTCAATAATGAAAGGAATATTGGAAATTTAGTGAGGGTTAGAGATCAAATAAAAGCCAATGACCGTACTGGAGAAAGATGAAGAGCAAAAGTTGTAGATAGTATTAGATGTTGGCTAGATTGCATTTCGCTTATTGGCTAGAATGGTGCTTAGATGGTCAGTATTCATCCAATAGATCGCTTTGCTCTTTGACATGATTTGACGTGGAAAATTTTCATATTGCCATTGGTTATTTTTAGACCCTATTTCTCTGTAAATGAATGGGAGGAAACGGGAATAATAAATTGAAATAGTTCCTTGTATTATTCATTGCTAAAAGTAAAAAAGAAGTTCAAGTTATAAATTCGTATTTTATCTTTATTTTTACTGAAACATTTTAAGCTATTTGATTTTAAACCTTCCTAAAAATAACTGCAAACACACACACACACACACACACACACACACACACACACACACACACACACACACACACACACACACACACACACACACACACACACACACACACACACACACACACACACACACACACACACACACACATTCTCTCTCTCTCTCTCTCTCTCTCTCTCTCTCTCTCTCTCTCTCTCTCTCTCTCTCTCTCTCTCTCTCTCTCTCTCTCTCTCTCTCTCTCTCTCTCTCTCCCCGTCTAGAGCCACTGATAGGTAAATTGATTGGCGATTGGTAATTATTCAAAACTTGTTGCCCATCACAAAGTTAAGGAGATTAAATGGCCCTCAACCGTGACATCATTCCAGGCACGGCCAACATTTTTAAAACTTCGGAATTAATTGTCGATTCCCTAACCCTGCGTCGCTGATTTCTCGGTAAACGGAGCCGCATGATTGGCTTGGTGGTGGCGGTGGTGGTGGTGGTGGTGGTGGTGGTGGTGGTGGTGGTGATATAATTTTATCTCATGAATCACAAATTTTCACCTAAAAGTAGTGGTGGTGATGGTTAATTTTCAGCTGGTAGTGATGATGACGATGATGATGATGATGATGATGATGGTGATGATGGTGATGATGATGATGATGATGGTGATGATAATGATGAGGAGGAAGATGATGATTAATTAATATTTCTTGACGTGAACTCAGTTAATTTCCATGATGGTGATGACGACGAAAACAAATACTCTAATACTACTCCTGCTGTTGATGCTGGTGCTGCTGCTGTTGATGATGATGATGGTGATGACAATGATAAAAAAAAAAGATAAAATTTCCATCTGAAACTCTCAAAATTTTCCACCAGGTCTCACTAAACATTACCTGCACTCATTGTAACTTTTTATACCTTCAATCTCCACATTTTCCCACAAATTCACATGGTTTGGTATTCTTACTACCGCTGCTGTTCATGCTGGTGCTGGTGCTGGTACTGCTGCTGTTGCTGATAATGATGATAACAGTGATAAAACAAAGACAAAATTCCCATCTCAAACTCTCAAAAATTTTCCACGAGGTCTTACTGTTACTCACTGTTACTTCTTAGACCTTCAATTTCCACATTTTCCCACAAGTTCACATGGTTTGGTATTCTTGACGTCAATATCGGGGCTGCTCAATAACTAGAACCTCGGGGGACTGGGTGGCTGAGTGGTATAGTGGTCGGCTTGTCGTTGTTATGGTGCTAGTTCGATTCTGATCCACTGTAACTACTTGGTGGAATTGATGGTGTTTTCTCTTCAACCCCAGCTAAGGACAGGCCACAAGTTGACATCTCTGCCTTAATGAAGAGGATGATGATGATGATGATGAAGAGGAGGAGGAGGAGGAGGAGGAGGAGGAGGAGGAGGAGGAAGAGAAGGAGGAGGAAGAAGAAGAGGTAGAGAAAGAGTATTAATTGATTTTAAGCCTTTCCTAGAACATCATCCCAGGCTTAAATAGGTCAGGAAGCAGGCAAGGTTGAGGTCAGTCAGTGGTGGGAGCGGTAAGTGAAGTGACACATCTACTTCTCGGAATATAAGCGACGAGAACGATATCCGAGTATTGAATGTAAACTTGAGTAATACAAATTTGCGAATAAAATGGCTTATATTTTCTGTTAGGGTTTCGATCTTTGGTTATGCTCTTTATACTTTAACTCTTTTTGTTATTGTTTGCTTTGCTGTTTTATTTTTCTTAGTGGTTTAAGAATGTGTGTGATCTTGCGTTGGTGTGTTCATGAAAGGGGGAAGAAAGTGCTTTGTGTGACCAGTGTGAGTCTGTAACCCTTTCCCTGCTTTTTGACACATCTTTCTTTTGTTGATGTTGTTGTTGTTGTTGATACTGTTGTTGTTGTTGTTGTTGTTGTTGTTGTTGTTGTTGTTGTTGTTGTTGTTGTTGTTGTTGTTTTTGTTGTTGCTGCTGTTTTTGTTCTTCTACAGCAACTTTCAAAAAATTACACCAACTAGAAATCACAAAATTTATTCTTTTCATTTCCCTTTTTTTCATGTGATTATAAAGATTACATACTTTTTTTTTCGCGTGAACTGCTCTTTATCGCAGTGAAAGGGTTAATGCGTTGATATTTGTTTTTGTTTCATCTTATTTCCGTAGTGTAAGATGTAAGGTGTTCAGGTGTGGCGTGTGTGTTCCTGCATGGTGGGTTAGTGAAGGGCGGAGCTGCGTGTGAGCCGATAATGGACGGTGAAGCGATAATGGATGATGATGATGATGATGATGATGATGATGATGATGATGATGAGGAGGAGGAGGAGGAGGAGGAGGAGGAGGAGGAGGAGGAGGAGGAGGAGAAGGTGGAGGAGGAAGAGGAGGAAGAAGAAGAAGAAGAAGAGGTGGAGAAGGAGTATTAATTAAATGTTCTTTTGCAACTAGTGATGGTGGTGATGATGACGACGATGATAACTATTATGATGCTGCTGATGATGATAATAGCGATGACAATGATGAAAAAACATAATTGCCATCTCATAAACTCTCTACAAGTTCCAATACTCGTGCGATCTGCGATCTCAAGTTCTTCATTAAATTCCCAGCATCGAGTCCCCGTGGCCCGGTTCGTAATTCTGTCAGAGAGATGTAAAGTCAAATAAATCTTACTGTCAGTGGAACCACGCGCGCTTTGGGGGCCGAGAAGTCTCCAAGCACACGGGTTCGAATCCTGGCCACGGTCTGAATGTAGGATGGGCATCCTTACTCGTGATAAAGTGGCCTATATTCTGATAGACTTCCGCACCGCACCTTCACTATTTTCAAAGGGCTCTAGTTGAAGTGACAAGGGCTTTTAAGGATGTTTCTGTAATTCTAGTGCATATTGAGAAGTTTTCTGCATTATCAACAGGAAAAATACTCTTTAGAACCCAGCTAATCGACTCCGTAGTCTTTGAAAATAGTCGCGGTGAGAGAGGGAAGCTTTTCTGAATATGGCGCAAGGATCCCAAACGTGTGGGCTTTCAGATAGGATGTCACATGATGTCTCTTTTAGCCCGTAAATTCAAGCGAAAAATCCATATGATATAAGAACAAACAGAAACAACATTATGAATAACCACACACGCTAACAATCTCAGAGAAAGATTTCTTTTAGTGTACAGGAGCACGACTATGTATTTTCTTACTTTTTCAATTAGGGGAAGACAACATTTCACCTTTTAGACACATTTCTTACCTAATTTACGCCTTGTTCAAGTTAATCAACCCAATTTAACGCTATGTGGTTATTGCACTACACGCAACACTTGTATGTAAATATTGACAAAAAAAAATTAATCCCTTTTTAATTTCCTTTTAACTTAATTTGCATAACTGAGATAATATTAATGCACCTTAACCTGATTTTATTATTTCTAATCCTCGTATCATATAAATGCAAACACACCTAAATTCCCCCTGCCAACCCTCTCCTCCCGTTTTCTTCGCGTCACGGCACAAACTCCAGCTCGGATAATGTTCGGGGCTTCAGTGTCTTTTCCAGTCTCCAGGTGAAGGTAATTGCCATCGTCACCAGCCAATTAATATATCTAATTTCCTGCTCTTTTTATTTCCTTTTCTTTCCACTTCCTTTGTTCGCTTCCACCTTTATCATTAACCGACGTGGACAATCAGTAATCCTTCTTGTGTGTGTGTGTGTGTGTGTGTGTGTGTGTGTGTGTGTGTGTGTGTGTGTGTGTCTTGATTTACAGTTCTAATACGAATTATCATCCCTTTGAGGTGTTTTATTGTGTGTTTTATTGCTTTCCTGCACGCTTCGTCTTGCTTTGAGTTTTTAAATTATATTAGTCTTTTCTTGCTTTTCTTGTTTTCCTTCTTTCTTTCTTTCTCTCTTTCTCCTCGTATATTTTGTGTTTTCTTTTAATTTTTGTTACTACTTTTGTTATGTCTTATCATTTTTGTTTTAATTTTTACTATTACTACTATTACTACTACTACTGCCACTGCTTCTGCTACTACTACTACTACTACTACTACTACTACTACTACTACTACTACTACTACTACTACTACTACTACTACTACTACTACTACTACTACTACTACTACTACTACTACTACTACTACTACTACTACTACTACTACTACTACTACTATCTACAATACCAAGACTACTATTATATCTCAAATATCTTTTTTTTTTTACTTATTATATTCGTGAAATGAATATCTTTGTTTTCTAGAATATATATATATATATATATATATATATATATATATATATATATATATATATATATATATATATATATATATATATATATATATATATATATATTTTTTCTCTCTCTCTCTCTCTCTCTCTCTCTCTCTCTCTCTCTCTCTCTCTCTCTCTCTCTCTCTCTCTCTCTCTCTCTCTCTCTCTCTCTCTCTCTGTGTGTGTGTGTGTGTGTGTGTGTGTGTGTGTGTGTGTGTGTGTGTGTGTGTGTGTGTGTGTGTGTGTGTGTGTCTTCTCAG